>NW_022437025.1:7702739-7764435 GCF_009761245.1 Sapajus apella | reverse complement strand
TGTGTTGTGTGTGTGTGTTGTGTGTGTGGTGTGTGTAGCATCTCACCGTTCCTAGAGGAGTGAAGTGACTATCCCAAAGCCAAGGAGCTGGTAGGTGGCAGAACCAGAGAGAGAAGCCAGGCCCCAGCACCATCAGAGTTAGCCAAGTCCGTCCACTTCTATATGTTCACTTAGGCGCTATCACTCGGCCTCAAAGGCATCCTTCTTCCTTCACCCAGAGAAAATACAAGCTAGCATGGGATGTGATGTTCTTGAGGTGTAACCTCATGTTTTAGGGTTACGATGTGAATATTTCCAAGCTTTTAAAGTTAGCCACCTAAGTTTATTTTTTTCTCTGTAAACATGAAAGGGCCACGTGGTCTGCTTAGCTGCCTTTCTGCCCACCCATCCCTTTCTGGGTTTAAATCAAGGTTTGCTTCTCTCTCCGCTTGAGAAACGGGCTGGATGTTTTGACCAGTGAAAACATTTGGTTCCGTTACCAGCTGACAGCTGTTTGGCAGCTCCATTTGAGGTGACGGACTTCGCGCACAGTAGGCAGGTGTCTCCAAGTTCTCAGGCTGGAGCAGAGCAAGGTGGCGCGTCCAAGAAGCTGTCTCCCTGCCGCTTCATTTTGTGCAGCTGCAAATCACTACAGTATGTCATGGACAGTTTCCACTCTGCAAACTCGGCTCATGACTGTATTTCTTCCCCTCTCCAGATGATAGACGACTACGGACGTTAATATCCAGGCCAGCAATCCCTCCTCCCTTCCTGGCTGCAGAATTCCTCCACTCTAGGGACCTCTCTTTTCACAATTCAACCTCGTCTCAAAGGCTCTTTCTGATTATCCTCCCAGAACCATCTGTTCTTGAAGGCTTCACCTCTGAAATTCCAGCATCACCCCAGTCACTATCTCGAGAGTCCGCTTTCATTGTCTGCCTTGCCCTCAGCGCCATCATTTTTCCAGGCTATATATGTATGCCATGTCTGCTTCCCTTACTTAGAGGTAAGCTGTATGAGGGCAGGAACTGGGCCTGTCTCGCTCACCGAGGGCCTTACAACAGAGTAGGTGCTCAGTATACACTTACTGAAGGGGGCCTCATGTTTTGCATCTCTTAACTGCCCCCACCTTCCCGAATTCTGCCCCTGTCCCTGCCAGGAGATGAGGAGGCAGGCTGGGAGATTCTATGATCCTCCCAGAGTTGCAGAGCTGATTCTACCTCATTCTTCCCAGAATTCCACAGAAGAGGGGTTCACAGCCCCTGCCAAGCTCTGCCTCGAATGGGCTGCAAGCCATTCTCTCCTCCTGGGGACACCCACTCTGTACTGAGACTAGAGACAGACAATGAGCAAACATCAGCCAGATAGAGGCTTGTGGATGTTTTATTTATTTTTAGAGGCAGGGTCTCAGTCTGTCACCCAGGCTGGAGTTCTTTGACATAATCACAGCTCACTGCAGCCTCAAACTCTTGGGCTCAAGCGATCCTCCTACCTCAGCCTCCCGAGTAGCTGGGATACAAACACAGGCCATCATGACCAGCCAATTTTAACATTTTTTAGTAGAGACAGGGTCTCGCTATGTTGCCCAGGCTGGTCTTGAACTCCTGGCCTCTAGCAATCCTCTCATCTAGGCCTCCCAAAGCACTGGGATTGTGAATGTGAGCCACTGTGCCTGGCCTCATGGATGCTTTATGATGGACAGAATGTCAACAGAGAAAAGTGAGGCAGGACTGGGACAATGTTAGAGCCAACGCTACACCCACTGCATTATCTCAGGGCAATGCCAGGTGAAACCAGGGCACTGTGATTCTGTGGACATGAGCAGAACACCCCTAAAGGCAAACCAGATGCTCTAGACCTCATCTGGTCGTGTTGGCATGGCTTATATTGCATAGGAGAAGAGGACAGTGTTAGAATTAAATGTGTGTGTCTCCCCCAAATTCGTATATTGAAACCCTAGCCCACAAAGTAATGGTGTTAGGAGGTGATTAGGTCCTGAGGGTGGTGCTTTTAGGATTGGGATGGGTGCCTTTGTAGGAAGAGGCCAGAGAACCAGCGAGCTCTCTTTTCACCTTGCGAGAATACACAGAGAAGTTGGTGTGTGCAGCCCAGAAGAGGGCCCTCACCAGCATCCAGCCATCCCCACACCTGGATCTCAGCCTGCCAGCCCCCACAATTGTGAGAAATAGATGTCTGCCGTTTATAGGTCAGCTCTAAGGTACTTTGCTGCAGCAGCCTGAACAGACTAAGGTGGACAGAGACCTACGTTTGCTTGAGCACACACTAGGCACCCTCTTCCCATGGTATATTCCATGATGATTTCTTCGTCACCTCATTTATCATCTAACAATCCATCTTCAGCTTCATCCTCAGATGACGCAAAGTGACTTGCCATGTTCAAAATCCAATTTGGTTAAAAAACAAAGCTGCGAGAACATCAGGTCAAAGAGGAAATGAAGGTGAGGAAAACCAAAGGCAAGCTGGGGTGAAATTGGTGTGCACAATTTTGCCAGTGAGGTCAGAACAGTTCATAGAGGTGGATCATGGATTTTGTGTGGACCTCTCTAGCAGCCAGTGCTGAGAGTCGTGTGATCAGGCATGTGATTGTGTCTGCAAGGGTGGCACCAAACCAGTTGCTCAGAAACCCATATAGGGCTAAGAGTAGCAAGATTATTTCTGGTGCTAAAGCTGAACCTGGCTAGGAACGGCAGCTCATGCCTATAATCCCAACACATTGGGAGACTAAGGGTAGAATGGGTAGACTCTAACTTCTCCATCAGTACTTTGTTTTCTTCTCCACCGAGCTTCCTGTAGTTCTATTTCGTGCTGCCAGTGAGGTGTTCACCTGTCCGTCTGTACAGCCATCCAGACCAATCATTAATCCTCCCCCCAACCCTGTGAATTAAGTCTCATTGTCTCCATTTCAGTGGGGGTCCAGAGGACTGAGTAACTTGCCCAAATTACCCAAGTAGTAAATAGCAAACTTGGGTACCAGACGCCCATCAGTCTGATTCCAAGGCTGGGATCTTTCCCTGCACCATCCCTGTTGGATTCTCCTCCTCCAGGTGACACATCTGGGGAAAGTAAGAACTGAATGGTTCTACTAATCTTACAAAATGGCAGCCAAGCCATGTCCATTTAGATATCAACTTCCTCACTCCCCTCTAGTCCCCAGGAACCCATGGAACAGCCTGTTCTTTTGACTGGATGGCAACCAGGAGGAATTTCAGTATTTTCTAACCAGGCCTCACCCTTCTCACACTTGCCTTTGTTTGCTGCTCTCTAGTTTTTCAAACACAAACCCCCTGATTGACTGTGGGTAGCTGCCAAATGCATCTGGCCCAAAGGAAGTCCGGAATAGCAGTCAGTCATCCAGGTGTTGGATGGATCCAGCCAATGGGTCATCTGTGGTCAGCAGTGCCACCCCCCGATTGGACTGGGTCTGGCTCTCTCCCCTCATCTTTGGAGCCTTCCCCCTGAATACAGGCCCTGGGGAAGGGGGAGGGAAAGGGACTGGGCCAAACATTTGGAAACACTTGCCTTGCAAAGAGTCAGCCAAAAAAGAGAGATTTAAACATTTCTTCTACCCACACAATTGAGGAAAGCTTAGCTTGAAATTTTCTAATTTTTATGCTTCATTAAGATAAAGTGTCATAGTTTGCAGAGCTTTGGTTTGTCTGCAGAGGTAGAACACACCATGGACCCACAGCATGTGGAAGCTGCTAGGAACCATGGAGGCTCCCGGGCAAACTCCTCTTATGTGGATGTGGAAATAGCCCAGAGAGGGTAAGGGACTTACCATACAAGGGACGTGAGACTGGGGCTCTCACATTTTGAAGCATGCTATGGAACCTGACCTGGCCTGGATTTCCCAGCAGCGGGGCTATGTCCTTCTGACTTGGCCATCTGAAGGAGGACCCCAGGCAAGAGGACACCTTCTCTGAAACTGACTCATGTTGATGAAAGTCATTCATCACTGTTGAGGATGGTAAGGCTCCCTGTTCATGGCAGAATTTCCTCCAGGATTACTTTCTCCAGCAGCAGGCTGTCTTGCCAATACCACGTAGAGAGCTTGGAGGTTGAGCGTGCTGGAGTCCTGGGCCAGTCATGATGTAGATGCAGACATGAGCTCCAATTCCCTCCTGGTTCTGCCACTTTCTAGCTGTGGAGCCCTGGAGAAGTCATTTGACATTCCAAGGTCTCTGTGTCCCCATAGGCAGAGTGGCAGGAAAGAAATTCTTCTGCCCATCTCATACAGGGTGGTGTGAGCTCAGAGGAAACAGTGGGTGGGAAGGGGCTTTATGATCTGTGAGGCATTATTGAGTCATATGCAGGAGTGACTCTTGCTTGTCATGGTTACTTAGCAATGCTGATGATAGCACCCTGCTGTGACAAGTCCTCCAATCAACTCATGTTGCTGAGAACAGGAATGCTTGCAAGTGGGGCAGAATTTCCCATGTGGCAGAATGGGAGGTACACAGGAGTGGGAGTCAGACCTGGCTTCCAGCTTCACTGTCACCAATCACTGCCGCAATTGGGGTGGATCCTAAAATCTGATCTCCACCCAAATCTTATCTCAAATTTTAATCACCACGTGCTGAGGGAGGGAGGTGATTAGATCATGGGAGTGGTTTCTCCCATGCTGTTCTTGTGATACTGAGTGAGTTCTCACAGGATCTGATGGTTTTATAAGTGTTTGGAAGATCCCCCTCATTCTCTCTCCCGCTGACTTGTGAAGATGTCTTTTGCTTCCCTTTCACCTTCCACCATGACTGTAAGTTTCTTGTGGCCTCCCCAGCTATGTGGAAACTGTGAGCCAATTAAACCTCTTTCCTTTATAAATTATCCAGTCTTGGGTAGTTCTTTATAGCACTGTGAAAATGGAACTAATACACCTCCAAACATGGCTGCCTCATCCATCAAAGAGGGACAATAATAGTGTTGCCCAATAATTAGCTTGAGTTCCCCCAAAATAGATCCCAATACATAGATTCCATTGAGGTAATTTATTTGGTGATGACCCAGGAGTCAGAGGGGAGGAACAAGAAGTCAGGCAGGAAGGGAGGTAAAAATATTCTAGTCAGAAGATGGGCAGGACTTCACCAAGGGCAACCAGGGTTTGATCCTCTAGGAGCCTCTGCAGGAGTACATGGAGCACACCTCATAGCTGAACCACTGTGGGGTGAAGAACCTGGGGTGTTTATTCATCATCTGTGTGTTACTCTTAGGGTGTTAGTGCCTCAGAACTTCCCACCTGCCTGGTGGGTGGGCCAATCATGCCCCTGTGACCAGAGAACACCCTCAGCCACAGAGATGCAGGATGCCAAAGGTCTGTTTGGGGACTCTAGGGTAGGCAGAGGGGCAAGGGCGATGTGTGGATGGCGCCTGCTGTGCCAACTCAGTTGCTATGAGGGTGATGCTTAGGACAGTGCCTGGCATATGGCCAGCTCTGAAGAACAGACTTATTATTAGCTATGCTCCAACTTCCTCCATTCCAAGTGAACCTACCGTTTGTTTCACCATCAGCCTTTCTCCGTGTAGCTACAGGCTTCAAGGGAGGCTGACTGTAGCCCAGCTCCAGGGCTGGTGTCATGGTCAGTGTAAATCAGTTTTGATGCCCTGGGTCTCTTGTGCATGACTTGTTGAGGTATGGACTTGGATTTCCTTTCTGGTCCATGAGACAGAAGTAAAATTGGTTTACTCCTAAAAGAGATGTGAAAATGGGGACCCATGTAAGCCTCTACATGTTCCTGTGCTTCATGTTACTCCTGGGACCATGGCAGCTGTCCTGTCATGGCTCAGGTGGCCTCTGAGAGGGCAAGGGTAATGTTTCAGTAACTTCTGGAAGGTAGTCCCCTTCTATAGTGCCTTTTCTAAAATTTTTCTCAGGAGAGGAACCAGAGCACAGGTTTACCTTGAGGATAAGCTTCTCACCTTCTCCCAGTGTCAATATCTCTGTGTTTCCTTCTTTAAGAAAACAAAAGGCTAGGTTGGGGAAGTTCTCCTGGATAATATCCTGAAGAGTGTTTTCCAACTTGTTTCCATTCTCTGCATCACTTTCAGGTACACCGATCAAATTGTAGGTTTGGTCTTTTTATGTAGCCTCATATTTCTTGGAGGCTTTGCTCATTCCTTTTCATTCTTTTTCCTCTAATCTTGTCTTCACGCTTTATTTCATTGAGCTTATCTTCAATCTCTGATGTCCTTTCTTCCACTTGACCAATTCAGCTATTGATACTTTTGAATGATTCACAAAGTTCTTGTGCTGTGTTTTTCACAACCCCATCAGGTCATTTATGTTCTTCTCTAAACTGGTTATTCCAGTTAGCAATTCCTCTAACCTTTTTTCAAGTTTCTTAGCTTCCTTGCATTGGGTTAAAACATATTCCTTTAGCTCAGAGGAGTTTGTTATTACTCACCATCTGAAGCCTACATTTGCCAATTCATCAAACTCATTCTCCATCCAGTTTTGTTCCCTTGCTGGCAAGGAGTTGTGATCCTTTGGAGAAGAAGAGGCATTTGTGTTTTTGGAATTTTCAGCTTTTCTGCCCTGGTTTTTCCTCATCTTTGTGGATTTATCTACCTTTGGTCTTTGATGTTGGTGGCCTTTGGATGGGGTTTTCATGTGGACGTTCTTTTTGTTGATGTTGATGCCATTCCTTTCTATTTGTTAGTTTTCCTCCTGACAGTCAGGCCCCTCTGCTGCAGGTCTTCTGGAGTTTACTGGAGGTCCACTTCAGACCCTGTTTGCCTGGTTATCACCAGCGGAGCCTGCAGAACAGCAAAGATTGTTGCCTGTTCCTTCTTCTGGAAGCTTCATCCCAGAGAGGTACCTGTCGGATGCCAGCTGGAGCTCTCTAAGATACTCCTAGAGAGGAGCAACCACAAGACACATAATCATCAGGTTCACCAAGGTTGAAATGAAGGAAAACATGTTAAGGGCAGCCGGAGACAAAGGTCAGGTTACCCACAAAGGGAAGCCTATCAGACTAGCAGAGGATCTCTCTGCAGAAACCCTACAAGCTAGAAGAGAGTGGGGGCCAATATTCAACATTCTTAAAAAAAAGAATTTTCAACACAGAATTTCATATCCAGCCAAACTAAGCTTCATAAGCAAAGGACCAAAAAAATCCTTTACAGACAAGCAAATGCTGAAGGATTTTGTCACCACCAGGCCTGTTTAACAAGAGTTCCTAAAGGAAGCACTAAATATGGAAAGGAAAAGCCAGTACCACCCACTGCAAAAACATACAAAATAGTAAAGACCATAGACACTATGAAGAAACTGCATCAACTAACAGGCAAAATAACCAGCTAGCATTATAATGACAGGATCAAATTCACACATAACAATATTAACCTTAAATGTAAACAGGCTAAGTGCCCCAATTAAAAGACACAGACTGGCAAATTGGATAAATAGTCAAGACCCATCACTGTGCTGTATTCAGGAGACCCATCTCACATGCAAAGGCACACATAGGCTCAAAATAAAGGGATGGGGGAATATTTACAAAGCAAACGGAAAGCAAGAAAAAGCAGCAGTTACAATCTTAGCCTCTGATAAAACAGACTTTAAACCAACAAAGACCAAAAAAGACAAAGAAGGGCATTACATAATAGGGATCAATGCAACAAGAAGAGCTAACTATCCTAAATATATATGCACCCAATACAGAAGCACCCAGATTCATAAAGCAAGTTCTTAGAGACCTGCAAAGAGACTTAGACTCCCACACATTAATAATGGGAGACTTTAACACCCCACTGTCAATATTAGACAGATAAACGAGACAGAAAATTAACAAGGATATTCAAGACTTGAACTCAGCTGTGGACCAAGCAGACTTAATCAACCTCTACAGAACTCTCCACCCCAAAGCAACAATATATGCATTTGTTAGTACCACATTGCGTTTATTCTAAAATTGGCCACATAATTGAAAGTAAGACACTCCTCAGCAAATGCAAAAGAACAGAAATTATAGCAAACAGTCTTTCACACCACAGTGCAATCAAATTAGAATTCAAGATTAAGAAACTCACTCAAAACCACACAACTACATGGAAACTGAACAACCTGCTCCTGAATAACTACTGGGTAAATAAGGAAATTAAGGCAGAAATAAATAAGTTCTTTGAAACCAGTGAGAACAAAGACACAACATACCAGAATTTCTGGGACACAGCTAAAGCAGTGTTTAGAGGAAAATTTATGCACTAAATGCCCACAGGAGCAAGCAGGAAAGATCTAAAATTGACAGCCTAACATCACAATTAAAAGAACTAGAGAAGCAAGAGCAAACAAAGTCAAAACCTAGCAGAAGACTAGAAATGACTAAGATCAGAGCAGAACTGAAGGAGATACAGCATGAAAAATCCTTCAAAAAAATCCATGAATCCAGGAGCTGGTTTTTTGAAAAGATTAACAAAACATGTAGACCACTAGCCAGACTAATGAAGAGAGAAGAATCAAACAGGCACAAATAAAAATGACAAAGGAGATATCACCACTGATCCCACAGAAATACAAACTACCATCACAGAATACTATAAACATCTCTATGCAAATAAACTAGAAAATCTAGAAGAAATGGATAAATTCCTGGACACATACATCCTCCCAAGACAAACCAGGAAGAAGTCAAATCTCTGAGTAGACCAATAGTAAGTTCTGAAATTGAGGCAGGGATTAATAGCCTACCAACCAAAAAAAAAAAAAAAAAAAAACCCCAGGACCACACGGATTCACAGCCGAATTCTACCAGAGGTACAAAGAGGAGCTGCTACCATTCCTTCTGAAACTACTCCAAACAATCAAAAAAAAGGGACTCCTTCCTAACTCATTTTATGAGGTCAGCCTTATCCTGATACCAAAACCTGGCAGAAGCAAAACAAAAAAAGAAAATTTCAGGCCAATATTCTTGATGGATTTCGATGAGAAAATCCTCAATAAAATACTGGCAAACTGAATCCAGCAGCACATCAAAAAGTTTATCCACCACGATCAAGTTGGCTTTATCCTTGGGATGCAAAGCTGGTTCAACATACACAAATCAATAAACGTAATCCATCACACAAACAGAACCAAAGACAACAGTTACGATTATCTCAATAGATGCAGAAAAGGCCTTTGATAAAATTCAACACCGCTTCATGCTAAAAACTCTCAATAAACTAGGTATTGATGGAACATATCTCAAAATAATAAGAGCTATTTATGACAAACCCACAGCCAATATTACACTGAATGGGAAAAAGCTGGAAGCATTACCTTTGAAAACCAGCACAAGACACAGATGCCCTCTCTCACCACTCCTATAGAACCACTCTTATTGGCACACCAGTCTTATTGGAAGTCCTGGCCAGGGCAATCAGGCAAGAGAAAGAAATAAAGAATATTCAAATAGGAATAGAAAAAGTCAAATTATCTCTGTTTGCAGACAACATGATTGTATATTTAGGAAACCCCATCATCTCAGTCCAAAAACTGCTTAAGCTGATAAGCAACTTCAGCAAAGTCTTTGGATACAAAACCAATGTGCAAAAATCACAAGCAGTCCTATGCATCAATAATAGACAAACAGAAAGCCAAATCATGAGCGAACTTACATTCACAATTCCTACAAAAAGAATAAAATACCTAGGAATACAACTTACAAGGGATATGAAGGACCTCTTCAAGGAGAACTATAAACCACTACTCAAGGAAATAAGAGAGGACACAAACAAATGGAAAAACATTTTATGCTCATTGATAAGAAGAATCAATATCATGAAAATGGCCATACTGCCCAAAGTAATTTACAGATTCAATGCTATCCCCATCAAGATACCATTGACTTTCTTAACAGAATTAGAAAAAATGACTTTAAATTTAATATGGAACCAAAAAAGAGCCCACATAGCCAAGACAATCCTAAACAAAAAGGACAAAGCTGGAGGCATCATGCTACCTGACTTCAAACTATATTACAAGGGTACAGTAACCAAAACAGCATGGTACTGGTACCAAAACAGATATATAGACCAATGGAACAGAACAGAGGCCTCAGAAATAATGCCACACATCTACAACCATCTGATCTTTGACAAATCTGACAAAAACAAGCAATGGGAAAAGGATTTTCTATTTAATAAATGGTGTTGGGAAAACTGGCTAGCCATATGCAGAAAACTGAAACTGAACCCCTTCCTTACACCTTATACAAAGATTAACTCCAGATGGATTAAAGCCTTAAATGTAAGACCTAAAACCATAAAATCCCTAGAAGAAAATGTAGGCAATACCATTCAGGACATAGGCATAGGCAAAGACTTCATGACTAAGGCACCAAAAGCAATGGCAACAAAAGCCAAAATTGATAAATGGCATCTAATTAAATTAAAGAGCTTCTGCACAGCTTTAGAAACTATCACCAGAGTGAACAGGCAATCTACATTCTGTAGAGTGGGAGAAAATTTTTGCACTCTATCCATCTGGCAAAGGGCTAATATCCAGAATCTTCAAGGAACTTAAACAAATTTACAAGAAAAAAACAAACAACCCCATCAAAAAGTGGGTGAAGGCTATGAACAGACACTTCTCAAAAGAAGACATTTATGCAGCCAACAAATATATGAACAAAAGCTTATCATCACTGGTCATTAGAGAAATGGAAATCAAAACTACAATGAGATACAATCTCACGCCAGTTAAAATGGCAATCATTAAAAAGTCAGGAGACAACAGATGCTGGAGAGGATGTGGAGAAATAGGAATACTTTTACACTGTTGGTGGGTGTGTAAATTAGTTCAACCATTGTGGAAGACAGTGTGGCGATTTCTCAAGAATCTAGAACCAGAAATACCATTTGACCCAGCAATCCCATTACTGGGTATATACAAAAAGGATTATAAATCATTCTACAATAAAGACAGATACACACATATGTTTATTGCAGCACTATTGACAATAACAAAGACTTGGAACCAACCCAAATGCCCATCAATGATAGACTGGATAAAGTAAATGTGGCACATATACACCATGGAATAGCTTACAGCCATAAAATAGGATGAGTTCATGTCCTTTGCAGGGACATCGATGAATTTGGAAACCATCATTCTCAGCAAATTAACATAGGAACAGAAACCAAACACCACATGTTCTCACTCATAAGTGGGAGGTGAACAATGCAAACACGTGGACACAGGGAGGGAAATACCACATACCAGAGCCTACTTGGGGGTGGGTGGCTAGTGGAGGGATATAGCATTAGGAGAAACACCTAATGTAGATGCTGGGTTGATGGGTGCAGCAAACCACCACGTCAAGTGTGTGCATATGTAACAAACCCACACATTCAGAACTTAAAGTATAATAATAATAATAATAATAATAATAATAAAAGAAAACAAAAGGCTTTGGCATTTTTCCTTAAGTACCCTCCTGTCTCCACAAAGGTCTCGGGTTTCCAGTCAACGTGACTGTTTCTTGTTCTGAAGTCTAGAGGGCTGGGCCTAGAAAGGAGGAAAACAGTCTGTGATGAAACCAAGAAGTTTGGATGAAGCTTCCACATTCTTGCAAATTCGCACCTTCTCTCAGGGCTGCACTTCGCCACGTCCTCAGCATTTCAGCCCCTTCTGGGAGCCTGGGAGGCTGGATGAAATTACTGAGTTATGAAGTAATTTTATTTGGAATGAATAGTGAATTTTTTTCTTGCAACAAAGAGACGCCAATATGTATCTGATTTTTTTTTTCTTGGTAATTGATTTTAGGAAGTACTTGTGAATGCAATCAAGGTGAGGGTGGACAAAGTCATACTTGGCATGGTCTCAGAGCTGCAGAGCCAAGCAACAGTCTTAATGAACAAGGTCACGTGGTCTTGGGGTTGGCGGGAAGGTTTATAACTGACTCGTCTCTGCAATGCTGGAGGGACATGGGACACTGAGTGCTCACTCAGACCCAGAGATGTGGGGAACCCAGGAGGCTGGGAGGCTTCCTTGACCCCTGCATAGAAAAGAAAAATTCATCGGGGAGAAAGTCCTTCACTTTGGCTACTTTATAGTGGCCTGATGGAGCTTTGTGGACCTTCTTGGTAAATTGGGACATTGGCTATTATGAAAGAGCTGTATAGGCAATGGGGGGGAGAAGTTAATAATATTAATAATAATTGTGATGATTACTCTACACAAGGCACTTTTTCTGTTCCCTACAGCTCTCCTGCAAGATAGACATTATTAGGCACAGAAATTGAGCCTCAGAGTGTTAAGTAACTTGCCCAGGGGCATGTGTCTGGTAGCAGGGCAACCAACTGTCCTGACTTGCCTGGGACCATCGAGGTTTTAGCAAACCTTCTATTCCTGGCAAACTAGAACAGTTGGTCACCCAAGAGGAGTCAGGGCAAAGATGATGGCCAGGTCCACCTGGTTTCCAAGACTGTTTCTCTCAATACCATGCCAGCTGCTGGGGGCCTCATATGTAAGGCAAAGCTCCTTCCCACAAGGCTGCAGGAATAGGGGGCTGCAGAGAAAGAATTTGAATCCAGGACTGTCTTCCTCCAGAGTGGGTGTTTTTTTATGAGGCCACCACAACAGGAGCACCTGACTATTGATGTGCAATGGCAGAAGGTTCCAGAATGCCTTCAGCCCTGAGGTGCTGCTGTGAACCTATAGGTAGACCTAGTGGTTATGCCTTTCCAGGTGGCACAAATATTCCTGGGGAGAAGCCGGAGTCTACAGCATCTGCATCCTGTCCCTGGCTTGGGGCCCGTCCTAGTGGAGAGCAGGGACTTCCTAAAGCTTTGAGGAGTGAATGAGGAAGGAGATTGCACATGAGGTCACTTTCATTTAAAGAGCAACACCAGGCTGGGCACGGTGGCTCACACCTGTAATCCCAGCACTTTGGGAAGCCAAGGAAAACAGATCACCTGGGGTCAGGAGTTTGAGGCCAGCCTGGCCAACATGGTGAAACCCCATCTCTACTAAAAATAGAAAAAAATTGTCCAGGCATGGTGTTGGGTGCCTATAATCCCAGCTACTTGGGAGGCTGAAGCAGGAAAATTGCTTGAACCCAGGAGGTAGAGGTTGCAGTGAGCTGAGATTGTGCCACTGGACTCCAGCCTTCGTAACAGAGCAAGACTCCATATAAATAAATAAATAGCAACATCAACGTTCAACAACTCAATAAATGGTAGACATAAATACAAATATAAAACAAAGACCAATTTTAGTAGAGGTGTCCTTTCTCTTTGTCTCTCTGTCTGTCTCTCTCTCTCTCTCTCTGTCTCTCTCTCTATATATATATGTATATGTATAAATAATATATAACATATTCTGTCACCATATTTTTATACTCATAAAAGTTTTTCAAGCTGTTTCTCCCTCCTTGAAGCTGTTTTGAATTTATGAGCAACTGGAGTGGAAAACTTGCCCTTCATTGTGGCTGGCACTAAATATCACATTTAGCTGCTTGTCCTAATCATCCCAAGATTTGTGTCTATGTTTTGCTACTCTCAGGAATCCCTGTCTTTCCAACCTCCATGGTTCCAGGGACCCTGTGTCCTAATTCCTTGTAGCTAGAACAGAGCCCAGATGGAAAGATGTGCCAGCCGAGTCTATTTCAAGTGACTTTTCACCTTGGCTGTTGGCACACTGCCGGTGTGTTCTGATATCCGTTCTCCTCTCTTTCTATGGTAATAAAAGCCTGACGTTTTGGCTGAGCACACAGACACCCCCGAAGTAAAGACTACATTTAGCAGCATTCTTTGCAGCCAGCTGTGGCTGTTTGACTAAGTTTTGGCCAAAGGGTATGAACATGACTTGTACAAACTCCGAGTTATGCCCTTAAAGGGAAGCCTTATACACTCTCCAGCACCATTTCTTCTTTTCCTGCTAGTTGGAATACAAATGTGTTGGTAAACACTTTGGGAGAATTTCTTCATTTATTTAACTGGCATAATCCTGCATAAACAAGCAAAGAAATAAGACTCCATGGTGGATAACCAGCAGAAATAATAGACAATAGAAGTAGGCCTACAAAGATGTCCGATATTGGAATTATCATAGGCTGACCACAAAACAACATCACAGACATGGCACAACAGCATCCCAGTAGAACCTAGGGTTCCTGATACCTTGGGTCTGCCTGGATAGCCTCCATGTGTAAGGGAGAAGTCAATGTCTACCCTGGGCCTCGGCTATGGTAACTGACTCCATATCTGAGTGACAGACTGCTCCTCCATACCAGTCATTTCACTCCTGACTCATTGTCTTCCAATCAGCATGTTGGTAGATGCTACGGTTTGGATATGGTTTGTGTGGCCCTGCCACATCTCATGTTGGAATTTGATCCCAGTGTTGAAAGTGGGGTCTTGTGGGAGGTGTTTGGGTTGTGGGGGCAGATCCCTCATGAAGGGCTTGGTGCCATTCTTGTAGGAGTAAGTGAGTTCTCACTCTTAATTCTTGCAAGAACTGGTTGTTGAAAAGAGCCAGGCACCTCTTTTCATCTCTCTCTCAGTTCTCCGTTAGCCATGTGGTCTCTGCACACCAGCTACCTTTTGCTCTCTGGCATGAACGGAGGCAGACTGCAGCCCTCGCCAGAAGCAGATGCTGGGGCCATGTTTCTTGTACAGCCTGCAGAACTGTGAGCCAAATAAGCCTTTTTTCTTTATAAATTACCCAGCTTTGGTTTTTTGTTTTTTGTTTTTTGATTTTTGCAGCAACACCTGTGGACTGATAATAATATATTAGCATGGCCATTTTCATGAAATAGCTTAAGCTGTCACCAAACAAAATCTTCAACTTCTAGGGCTTTTAAAATCATAATTTTGGTCAGAATCTGACCACTCTTTTTTAAAATGATGGCAATTAATAGGCAATTGCAAGGTTACAGAAGACTCTAGAAGTGGTTGGAATTGGTGGAAAAAGAGAAGGAGATGATGATGGTGGAGGGGAAGGAGAAGGCATGATAGCATCTAACCTTTACTGAGCATTAACTATGCACCAACACTATGCTAAACACTTTACATATATACTTCTGTGAGTTATGTACTATTACAACTTCTACTTTACAGGTGAGGAAACTGAGGCTTACTGAGCCCAGTCACACAGGTTTCCCTGCAGCTTCTCACTAATATTGTGCTTCTTCCTATGATCGTCACTTTACATATTCTGTTCCCTCTGTCCTGGGTACCATTCCTACTTCAGGTTGCCAGATATACAAACAAAACTCAATGAATAAACGAAAACAGGAGGTGTGGTTAAGTGTGAATAACAGATAAATAAGGAGTAAGATTTTATTATAAACACAGCTCACACAATATAATAATACATTATTTGTTGTCTTTGAAATTCAAATTTAACTGGGTGTCTGGGCAGCCCCATTCCCAACGCTCTTTTTTTTTTTTTTTTTTGACAGATTTACAGACTCTTGCTCTGTTGCCCAGGCTGAAGTGCAATGGTGTGACTTCGGCTCACTGCAACCTCCACCTCCAAGTAACTCTTGTGCCTCAGCCTTCCAGGTAGCTGGGACTACAGGTGTGCACCACTACGCCCAGCTAATTTTCTTGTATTTTTAGTAGAGACGAGGTTTCACCACATTGACCAAGCTGGTCTTAAACTCCTTCAGGTGATTCACCTGCCTCAAACTCCCAAAGTGCTGAGATTACAGGTGTGGATCACCATGCCCAGCCTCAACCCTCCTACTTTACCTGGCTATTTCCTGCCTATCCTTCCAATCTCAGCTTGGGTACAACTTCCTTAAGGAAGCCTTCCCTGACTCATAGTCCAGAAGGGGCCCCTTTGGTATAGCTTTTCCCAGACCACACATCTTGCCCTCAGAGCCCTTATCTCCATTGGACTTCATGATTAATACATTCCCCCTCAAGTGGACTGCAATAACCTTGATGGCAGGGTGTGCACCTGCTCTTGGTCACCACTGCATATCTCTCCCACTCCTGGCTTATGCATGGCACATAGAAGGTACATGATAAAAAGAGTTGTGGAATGAAATAAAGGGTGGTAGAGTAACTTGCCTAAGATCACCCACTTAGCAAGTAGGAGAATTAGGAGTCAAACCTAAGAAGCAAAGGCAAGAGATGTTTGGAAGGAAAACTTGCCTCCTTAGCATGGCCTTTCAGGTCTGCCACCTGCCTCCGTGGCCCCTCTTGAGGACGGCAGCTCCGTGGGTTAGTCAGAGGCCCTGGAGCAAGGCTGCCCGAGATGGAACCTAGGCTCAGCTGCTGAGAATCTGGATAGTAGTGGGCTAGCCACCTAACCTCTCTGGATCTCAACTTCTCTGTCTATAAAATGGTGACCCAAACCTCTTAAAGGGCTTTTGAAAGGATTAACCGAGTCAAGGTCTCCGAAACCATAGAACAGTGCCTGGCACATCCCATGTCCCCAATAAATGTGAGCGATGGTTATGCCACCTCCACCTTGCTTGCTGTGTTCCAGCTGAGCCTTCAGAGTTCTTTCCTACCGCTGGGCCTTTGCATGTGCTCTTTCCTCTGCTGCTGAAGCACTTCCCATCTTTTTTTTTTTTTGGCCTGGCCAACTCCTTCTCATTCTCTAGACCTCAACTCTTTGCTCAGAGGGGCCTTTCTTCTTCCCACCCATTGAAGGTTCCTTCTCTTTCCCTTCCCATCATGTTTCACTGGAGCCCTGTGTATGGTATGTAATGAAATTAATATTTGGTGTGTTTTGTTTAGAGTCAGTTTTTTTTCACCAAATTGGAAGTTCTACAGGGACAGGGGCCTCTCCTGATTTGTCCCCCATGACATCCACAGTGGCTGGCATAGCACCAGTCATACAGTAGGCATTCCTTGTCACAAACACATGGTGACAAAGCCCGCAGGACCTGGTGGCTGACGGCACGGAGTAGGGAGAAGAGAGGACAAGGAGGGGCCTGTGGGGAACAGCGTTGCCTTTGATGGAAGCAGGGCATGGGGAAGGCCCTGGACGCCGTTCAGTTCAGTAAATGTTTTTTGAGCATCTGCTAGTTGTTCTACTTCTTTCCCATCCGTTAATCACACAATCTAGCACAGAACATGGAAAACATCTCATGGGCCAAATAACGCAGATGAAAGCTCTTATGACCTTGGAAGCTACTCCCATAGCAGCTGCCTCCAGATCTCTATGTGTATCTAGGGACAGATGGAAATAAGAATCATAATTCATGCCAGGAATTGCCAATGTAAAAATATGAATGATGTACAATGATTTTTAAAAATATCATAAGATTTATATATATATATATATATATATATACATTTTTTTCCATTTTGCAGAAATGATTACTGAGTCTCAGAGGCAACAAGTGATTTGTCCAAAATCAGAAAGTAGCAGGACTGTTGAGATTTTTACCCCTTCTCCATCTGGCTTTAAAGCCTGTGCTCTTGCCCCATTTGCCCCACAGCCTCTGAAAAGCTGGACCTTGACATGATTGGTCCAGCTGCCAGTCCCAGCTTAGCTTGCTGCAGCCGGAGCCAGAGGTCTCACAGTTCATGCACTCAGCACTGACTGAGCACGCCCTCTAGGACCTGCTGCTGGGGGAGCAAACTCAGCAGTCATTACTCTGATTTGCTATTCTTTCATTGATTCTCTCATCCTTTGATGCACTGATTAATGTATTCATTCATTTGTTCAACAAAATGAATTGCACAGGCAGACATATAAATAAGAAATTGTAGCCAGATGTGATTACCTGGGAGTGGCAGTGTTGGAGTGGAGTGGCCCTTGTGCTACCAAGGTTCCCAGGTCTGGGGGACCACACAAGTCCTTGAATCTCTGGAAATGGAAATCCAGTGGGGACATCAAGCATGGCGGCTCCTGTCGGATCCCTGAGGAGGCCAGGCACATCTCACCTCTTATTAATCCTCATGTCCTTGCTGCCTTAGTCAAAAGCAATTGCATTATGTGTGACTTAAAAGGAATGGCCAAGAGGGATTTAATTCAAAACAGGCACATCTAGAGCTAAGCACCCCACTGGATGGGAATCAGGTAGTTATGTGAACAAAGAGAAGATATCAAGTCAGAGGTCATCTGTTCATTCATTGGCCCTCCTCAAGGACTCCTCAGGGCCAGGGCCTCCTGGGGCCCACAGTCTAGGGGGCCTAAGACCAATGAACAATGACCATGCAGCAAGCCACGTGCTGGCAGGAGGGACGAACGCAGAGCTGTGAGCCCGGTGGTCTGTGGCTATAACTGTCCATCTCATCTCTGACCGCACTCAGGACCTGGAGGGCAGAGCATCCTTCTTTGTCATGTTTGTCTCCCCAGGCAAGGCCGCTGGAGTGCCAAATGAAAACAGGGTCCCCTTTTTCAAAAAGGAGAAAAGATGTTGACATAGACGTGGTAAAAGGGAACATTTACACTGCTGGTGGGAATGTAAATTAGTTAAACCACCACGGAAAACAGTGTGGACATTCCTTAAAGAACTAAAAGTAGAACTACCATTCAATCCAGCAATCCCATTATGGGTATCTACCCAAAGGAAAAGAAGTCATTATGCAAAAAATACACTTGCACATGCATGTTTATAGTGGCACAATTCACAATTGCAAATATATGGAACCAACCTAGGTGCTCACTGACCATTGAGTGGATAAAGAAAATGTGGTATATATGCACCATAGAACACTACTCAGTCAAATAAATGAACAAAATAATGTCTTTTGCAGCAATTTGGATGGAGCTCAAGCCTTTCTAAGTGAAGTAACTCAGGAATGAAAAGCCAAATATCATATATTCTCACCAATAACTAGGAACTAAACTAAGGAAGACACAAAGGCATGAGAGTGATTGGGGACTCTGAGGAAGTTGGGTGTAGGGTGAGAGAGAAAAAACTACATATTAAGTACAGTGTAACTACTCAGGTGGCAGGTGCTCTAAAATCTCAGAGTTACCACTTAAGAATGTATCCATGTAGCCAAAAACCATAAGTATCCAAAAAAAATTTTGAAATTAAAAAAAAAAAAAAAGTTACTGAAATATAAAGCACCTTTTCTTTTGTGTTTTTCTTCTTGCCCTGGGATAGTGTTTCTTTAAATTTACTATTAAACTGCAATCACAGCAGGGCACGGTGGCTCATGTCTGTAATCCCGGCACTTTGGGAAGTCGAGGTGGGCAAATGACCTGAGGTCAGGAGTTCAAGACCAGCGTGACCAACATGGCGAAATCCCATCTCTACTAAAAACACAAAAATTAGCCAGGTGTGGGTGGTGGGTGCCTGTAATCCCAGCTACTCAGAAAGCTGAGGCAGGAAAATCACTTGAACCCAGGTGGTGGAGGTTGCAGTGAGCTGAGATGGTGCCACTGCACTCCAGCTTGGGCACCAGAGCGAGACTCCATGTCAAAAAACAACAAACAAACAAAAACCCTGCAATCTAAGTTAAAATAAAACCAAAAATAATTGGCATGAATTTTATCACTTATCTTCAAGTTGTGTGATGCCAGTCTTCCATGCAAATATGAGTGCATCGAACTCATGTAGAATCTCAGGAACTGCATGTTCCTATCCTGTCCCATAGCTCCTCCAGACACATGTATTTCATTCTTACCTGAACACTGGAAATGAGACACAAAACAAACTCACCGGTTTTGGTTGCACTGCTGACACATGCACATTCTACCAATGCTCTCTCCCTGCACCTTCCTGCCGAGTAAGGAAGGACTGGACAAAAAGGGAATTGTACCCTGCTCTGTCTTTCCTTCAATGCCATCATCTCCAGTGCTGGTGACTGGTTAATTCAGAGAAGCAGCATCAGTACAAAAGGATCAAACAAGGTCACTTTGTTATTCACACTTTTTGAACATCAGGGTCCTTTTTCCGCATTTTGACCCACGTTTGGGTGGTAACAAAAAGCATGGGCTCCAGGGGCAGTCGGAGCCCCCATCGCTGAGACGGAGGGGCCTCATGCCTGCGGTGCAATTGCTCTGGGTCGCGCTGAACTCTCAAGCATCATGGCTCTGTCAGAATTCCAGGCCTACTGAGTGCTTCACAGAAATGGGGTGGCAGGAATCGTGGGTACACTGGACACATGCTGTGGGTCTCTCCTCTGCTCTTGTGCAGGCTCTAGTGTCCCAACAGACTTCACTCCAAAAACACAAGTTCAAAGATAATGCCCTTAAGAATTTCGAGACTGTGACAGCCAAACATTAAACCAAGCATGGGGCCCAGGGCCCTGATAAACTTTTGCTGATGAATGAAAACTTTCCCCAAGGTGATCGTATTTGACTTAGGATCAGTAGGTCAAAAGGAAGTCTTCCAGGCAGGGAAGTGGGTAAGATAGGCCTAACTGGAGGCAGGAGAAAGTAGAGCAGGATGGGAAATTGTGGTCAAATTGACATGGCTGACCGGTCTTGTGCCAGGGAGGGAGGGGCGCTTATGAGGCTGAATAGGAAGGCTGGAGCCAGATTGGAGCCATCTCGGTTTTCTGAACTAAGTAAGGATGTTCTGAACTAAGGACTCACTGGCAATGCCATTAGGTCTTGGTTCAGAAAGAGGACTCTGTTGCAGGGGAGGCTGCATTAGAGGAACTGCCAATGAGACTAATGCAAACAGTCAAAGCCTAGGGCCATGGGGGCTGGACCCGGGTGGGGCTTCAGGACTGGCAAGAGGGGTCCATTTGAGGGAGAATTCTGAGGGACAACCAAGAGACAGGGTGAGCAGCCCCCGGGAGGCAGGGAGGCAGGGGGGAGCTGAAGGCAACCCATGGCTTGCTTTCTCATTTGGTCAGCTGCTCTCTGTAACTTCTGAACTCAAGAGCTTAGAGACACTACAGGACAGAGAGACCTCTGAAAATTCCCTTTGGATCCCACTGCCTGCAATTTCTTCCATCTACTGTTTTCTTCTGCTTAGGATGAAAGCATTTAATCAAGGAAAGGAAAACATTGCACAGGGCATGCTATTTTTTAGAAACCCCATGGCACAAATAAAAAATATAATATTTCAAGGCTTCTTTTATTTGCAAGGAAGAGACCGTGTCTGCCTATAGGTTCTGGACAGTGCCCCAAACCCCACTGGCCTCTGTAAACACTCTTGGATGATAAATAATAGTAGCACCAGTGTTAAATCTCTTCGTTAGGTTCTTGGCATGAGCATACCATGATTTCAGAAGTCCCTCTTGAGTTCTAGGAGACAGACTTACTGCTTGGGGTTTCTACTCAGAGCTATTGCCTGAGAAAAGTGGAAGGGTGTGTTTGTGCCAACGGAAACTTGTTATTTTTATTTACTTATTAGGTCATGAGCATCATCCATACCTTACGCTTGCAACATAAATTCTGTCATGCTATATAATCACATATAATCATATAGCATGAGAGTGAGACTTTCCTCACACTCCTAGGTTGGAGCCTGGGCCCCGCTCTTACATGAGAAAGCAGGGGCTCCTGGAGGCTAGTGACTTGCCTAGCATCATACAGTTGAAAAACACTAGAACTTTCTCTCTGTGCTTCATGGTCCAAGTTTCCACTAGACCAGTGTTTCATTTTTCCATGAAAGCATTCCTGTTAAGGAGCGAGGTCGTCCTGAGGATTCTGGGAGAAAAGTTCACGCTGGGTTTCTCTAATGAGAAAATGTGATATAAATCTACTATTTTATATTCATTCATGCGTATCTTCCACCTTGCTGTATACTATACCACGTATGCTGGCAACATAGAAATAGTGCTTTGAATGACTTATCAGTAAGATGGATACTTAAGGATGCATGCCACATGTATCTTGTGTCTTAGCCACCAGGTGAGTCCTTGGGCTACTCAACCTCACACTGAGGTGAACTGCTCCATACTGTAGCTGCCACTGAACCCTAAAAACAGGATGAGAACATATATATTACCCACAATAATGCTACCTAACCAACAAACCCAGAACCTCAGCAGCATGCAATAATCAGCCTTTATTTAGCTCAGAGGTCAGTTGGAGGGTAACTGATCTTGCCCATTCTCAGCCAGGCTCCCCTGGGGCAGCTCAGCTCAGGCTCCATGGACCTCTCATTCTCCTCCAGAGACCAAGACTCTAATGCAGGTCTGCTCTTCTCATGGCAATGGTACAAAACCCAGCTACCCAAACACATCCCAGCCACTGGTCATGTCACACCTGTCAGCATTCCACTGACCAAAGCAAGCCACGTGGCTGAACTCCAAGTCAATGAATGGGGAAATAGTCTCCTTTTTCTTTTTTTGAAGGGAAAAAACTGAAATAATACTAAGGGCAAAGAGTGTGGATACAGGGAGGGGTGAGGAATTGGGACTATTAATGAAATGAATCTTCTGTAATCGTGAGATAACTAGCTAGGTTACTGTATGACAATCCTACTGACTTGTGTCAGGGACCTAAATTTTAATGGCAGCTCAGCTACTTTTTAGCTACGTGACCGTCAACAAGACCTTTTCTCTCTCTGAGCCTTATTTTTCTCGTCCGTATAGTAGGAAAAATGCTCCTTTTTAATAGAGAGCTTACCAGGATAAAGTAAATGATTTTCTTAAAAAGCATATTATGAGAAAGCACTGTGAAGGTATTCTTACTATTACCCTATGTCATGGGTTTCTTGAGTTGCTATACTTAGCTCCACATAACTCCTGATGTTAAAAATAATCAAATCCAGGCTATTGGCTGTCTTAGATCAGGGATATTATTATCAAAATAATGCAAGCGACAACCACAGCATCCATGATAAAATAACAACAGGAATACAGTCAACCCTCTGTATCCACGGGGAATTGGGTCCAGGACCCCTGAGGATATCAAAATCCATGGATGCTCACATACCTTCTAATCAGCTCTCAGTACCCACGAGTCCCATGTGGACCCTGATGGCTGACTTTACTGTCATATTTACAATTGCACTTCATAGTGGTACCTCAAACACTAAGATGTAGTACTTAGTCCAATGAGTGTTTGCTGAGTGAGTGAGTGAATGAATGAATGAATTGCCAACAGCAGCGATCCATCTGAAAAACATTTCTCTGGTTTTAAAATTGGTTTCCAGCCGGGCGCGGTGGCTCAAACCTGTAATCCCAGCACTTTGGGAGGCCGAGGCGGGTGGATCACGAGGTCAAGAGATCGAGACCATCCTGGTCAACATGGTGAAACCCCGTCTCTACCAAAAATACAAAAAAAATTAGCTGGGCATGGTGGCGCGTGCCTGTAATCCCAGCTACTCAGGAGGCTGAGGCAGGAGAATTGCCTGAACTCAGGAGGCGGAGGTTGCGGTGAGCCAAGATCGCGCCATTGCACTCCAGCCTGGGTAACATGAATGACCCTCTACCAAAAAAAAAAAAAAAAAAAAAAAATTGGTTTCCAAATGAGAACTCTAGAACAATATCTAGGTGAAAGAGCACCCTGGGAAACCAGAGTTTTACCTGCTTTGAGGAGTACTGTAATCACTCATCTCTATAACATTGTAAATATTTTCTTCAAAAATCCCGAGCAGGCTTTCAGAGCTACACTTAGTGTTTGTCTTTTCTCTTCAGCCAAGTGAAACAGTTCTTCAAGCCAGAAATTCTTATCTTTATTCTCTGTGGGCGCAGTCAAGCCCCTAAACTTTGATAATCTGAGGAAAGAGACGTTGGTATATTATTGATGACCACAGATGTGTCCAGTATTTCCAAATGTCAATTCCTTTGGTTCTCACAAGCTCGGAAGGAGGCATTAGAATTCATAATTTACAGATGCGGCTCTGAGCTCAGCAAGATTGTGGAATTTGAACCCAGGGAACAGCTTAGGTTGGTTCTGGCTTCTTTCCTGGCTCACAGTGGCATTAAATACCTGCTATTTGATTGCTTTATCAGTTAACTGAAGCTACTATGAAGGCAATAGCAGTTTGGCATGGAACAAAATGATATTACACCTCTTAGTACCCCAGCTCTTGGGGCAACACCCTGAACCCACCAGGCTCCATGAATGTTGATCCTGACAGTGGTGACAGCTCTGGGACAGGATTACCTTTTTATCAAACCCAGGATTTTCAATTCGGCCAAGCAGAACCAGAAATTTCTAGGATTCTTCTGGGTTTGAAAACATCACTGTTGTCCAAGCCCCTCATTTTCCAGTTGAGAAAACTAAGCTCCAAAACTGAGTGACTTTTTAGGGTCAACAGATAGTTAGTAGCAGAGCCTGAGTTTGCTGGAAAGTTTCTCTCTCTCTCTCTCTCTCTCTCTCTCCCACACACACACACACACACATACACACACAGCTGGAAAGTTTCTCTGTCTCTCTCTCTCTCTCTCTCTCTCTCTCACACACACACACACACACACACACACACACACACACACAGCTGGAAAGTTTCTCACACACACACATAGAGCTGGAAAGTTTCTCTCTGTCTCTCTCTCTTTCTCTCTGTTTCACACACACACACACACACACACACACACACACACAGCGCCAGGCTGAGGCAGGGGTTGTGGGGTGGGGATGTGGTACTACCAGCTCCTTACAGTGAAGGACCAGGTCGCAAGAAATGCTCACCATCACCCTCCGCCTTTGGGAGTGGGGTTGAGAAATTGGTGGAGGCTGAAGGCCTCTGCACCCTGGAGGACATGGGAGTCTGTGGACACTGAACCCATTTGATAGCAGCCCTTCAACCCGTACATTTGTGCCGTGCTCCCCAGGACTGATATTCCCCACCTAGATCTTTATTAAAAGCGTGACTGAGCTTCAGAAGCAGCCTGGCTGGCAGAGGAGACTTGGAATGAGCAGTGGCACGGTAGATTGTGAGCTGTCAAAACAGGAAACAGATTCGCAATGGTGGTTTCAGGCTGGTTGACTCCGCATGTGAGGGAACCAGCCCGTGACGTGCAGGTCTGTTTTGGCAGGCTGTGGGCCGCTGAGGGCTGAGACTGCATTTGTAACACATGGGTTGGGGCCTTCAAATGGTCCAGCAGCTGCCCCTTTCTGTGTCTCAGAGTGAACGGCTGGGTGGAACTGATTCTGCCTAACAACCAGCTCTGCTTCCTGAGAGGAAGAGTTCTGCCCTGTGCCCTGAGCAGAGTTTCACCACTCACCTGCTGTGTGATCTACGCACATCACTTAGTCTCTCTGTGCCTCAGGTTCCTCCTGTTTCAAGTGGGTACAAGAGTAGTGGAGAGTAAACAAAATTTATAATTAAGTGGTTCATCTTCTCACATTATGGAGATTAAGTAATTTCAAAAACCAGACCAATGCAAACAGAGGCACTAGGATATGTCGGTTAATGTTCTTACTATTTCCGGCCCTGTACCTTCTGATGCAGGCCAGTGAGAGGGAGTTTTAGCCACTTCAGCTCTGCCTGGAGTCATCAACCCTAAGTTTTAAAATTTATGCCTAAAATTAACGTCAACTGCTCGTTGAACAGCTCCAGTCTGCCTGGCGTTGTTTTTGGCCCTTGTACATAGCACGTCATCTAACTGAAACAACAAATCTGTGTGCTAATCATACTAACAATAAAAGTAGCTAGTGAGCATTATCTGAACATTTGAGGTGGACTTTTAACTATTTTGCATGTATTAACACTATTAATTAGGTTTTAGGTCTTATTTCCTCCATTTTGCTCATGGAGACACTTGTAGCTTAGAGAGCTGAGCTGAACAGACCAGGTTTGAACACTGCAGATCATGAGGAGCCTTAATTTCCTCTGGATAAAACCTCTCTCTTTCTCTCTTTCACACACACACACACACACTCTCTCTCTCTCATACACACACACACACCCCACACACATGTGTGTGTGCAACTGTGCATGGAGATAGCATCATTGGAATGGTAGGGAAGGGCTTCCACAGGCTATCTGGGCAGCCTGCCTTGGCCTGCAAGCTCACCTCCCCAGAGCCTGGTGGAGGCTGGAAGTGGCTTCGGGCTGCGGGGATGAACTGAAGAGACCCATGAGCAGCAGAGTCAGGGGCTGTGCCATAGCAGGGAAGGCTGGAGGCTACAGCACAGTTGAAAGAGATGGTGTATTAGTTTGTTTTCACACTGCTGACCAAGACATACCTGAGACTGGGTAATTTACAAAGAAAAAGAGATTTAACAGACTCACAGTTCCCTGTGGCTCGGGTGGCCTCACCATCATGGTGGAAGGCCAAAGGCACATCTTACATGGTGGCAGGCAAGAGAGAATGATAGAACCAAGTGAAAAGGGAAACCTCTTATAAAACCATTGGATCTTGTGACTTTTTCACTACCACGAGAACAGAATATGGGAACCACTCCTATGATTCAATTATTTCCCACTGGGTTCTTCCCACAACCCATGGGAATTATGGGAGCAACAATTCAAGATTAGATTTGGGTGGGGACATGACCAAACGATGTTAGATGGGATGGGGGCTGGATGTCCTGCTAGGCCCTGGCTTGCCAGCTTTTCTGGCATCAGGAGGATCTAGGGGGAAGTCTAGATTTTCTGGCAAGCCAAAAAATAGCCATGTTCCATTGGCTCCCTCCACTCCAAATGCACTCATCCCTCCCATAGCCCCAAGCTATCCCTAGTGAGTGAACTTTTATTCATTATTTCAGATCAGTTCCAGGGCTCCTCCTTGACCACCTGAGAGTCATGACATCAGGAACTTTCTTCCACCTGAGCATCTGCTTATAGTCTGAGTTCTGCTCTTGACTGAAGGAACGCTCAGGGCCATCTGGGTGGTGCCCAGCCTAGCACAGGGGTGTGGTATGTAATGGGAGATGAGTAAAAGTTGGTTGACTGATGAAAAATAGGAAGCCTTGGGGAGGAGGATCCAAAAGGAGTTTTTAATTTAAAAAGGGGAAGGAGGAATGAATACAACAACCTCATTGTAAAGATAAGAGGGCTGGGACTTGGCCAGTATTATGGGGCTGAACTGTGTCCCTCCCCAAACCTATATGTTGAAGTCCTAACCTCCAGGACCTCAGGATGTGACAGTATTTGGAGAGAGAGGCTTTAAAGATGTAATGAAGTAAAATGGGGTGTTAGAGTGGACCCTAATCCAATATGACTGGTGTCCTCACAAAAAAGTGAAATTGGACACAGAGGCATACACAGAGAGAAAACCACATGAAGACACAGGGAGAAGACAGCCATCTAGAAGCCAAGAAGAGGGGCCTAAAACAAATCCTTTTCTCACAGCCCTTAGAAAGAATCAACCCTGCCCACACCCTGATCTTGGACTTCTGGACTCCAGAAGTGTGAGAGAATACATTTCTGATGTTGACAGCATCAAGCCTTTGTTACACAGCCCTAGCAGATTCCTACAGTGAGTTAAGTGACTTGTTTATTGCCACAGGCCTTGCAGTGGCAGAGCCAAGATTTAAACCCAGGTCAGCTTACTCCAAGGCCCATTTGCTGATCTCCACACTCTGTGCATCTTTCTTAGGAGTTCTCCCATCCTCCTTTAGGGATAAGACCCACTCTTGTATTTACCAAGCCTCTACTACTGAAACTCAAGTAAAACTCCGTTTGGTCAGGAGGAGAATGACTATTCTGAAGCAGGATGATGAATGGAAGAGCTACATTCAATGGGCTAGGCACGGTGGCTCACCCCTATAATCCCAGCACTTTGGGAGTCCAAGGCGGGTGGATCACCAGAAGTCAGGAGTGCGAGACCAGCCTGGCCAACATGGTGAAACCCTGTCCTTACTAAAAGTACAAAAGTTAGCCAAGCATGGTGGCACACACCTATAATCCCAGCTACTTGGGAGGCTGAGGCAGGATAATCACTTGTACCCAGGAGGCGGAAGTCTCACTGAGCTGAGATCATGCCATTTATACTCCAGCCTGGGTGACAAGAGCAAAACTCCATCTCAAAAAAAAAAAAAAAAAAAATCAATGAGCAAAACATCTGCTTACTATTCTATGTTAATGAAATTTTTATTGTACAGATGATAAGCCTTAACATTGACCCTTTCTGTGCATCTTGTTTCAGGAATGAAAGCTTTACAGCCGTATTGAAACAAATATGTCTGCGTTAAGTCACTTCACATATATACCAATGGACACACAATGAGGGGGACATCAGTGGTGCCTCCAGGCCCGGCGCCCAGCGTCTGGACCAGGATGGTTCAGAATGTGGGCTAAGACATAGACTGCCTGGGTTCAAAACCCTGACTTCGCTGGTGTAACCTCAGGCAAGGCATTCAATCTCTCTATGCCTTAATTCTCTCCTCTTAACATAGGGCAAAGCTAGTACCTGCTTCAGACATTTTTTTTTTGTGTTCCCTGGGAGGATTGGCTGAGGTGGGTAGTGCATGCCCAGTGCTTACAATAATGCCTACACTAACCACTCCAGCAGGGGGTTATTGCTACTGTTCTTATCATCGAGATCAGAGGTTCTTGAATGTCTCCATAGGTCAAAGAGGCTACAAGAAATATTTAAATAATTTAAAAATCAATTACAAGCCAATCACACAAACACACTTAAAATGTTTGATTTTGTATTTTGCTTCCAAAAATTGTTGACATAGGAATGTAGATATTTTGTGTGGCTGGCCACTCTTCCAATTATTACCACAAGCTGTGCACCTTTTCCAAACATCTCCTTGTGCCTGGAGTTTTACTTGGCACCTTGCACATGCTGAAGCTTCCTTCTCAATTGGATAATTCTGTAAGTTAGGTAGTACTGAAGTGTCAAGTCTGACCTGCAGACCTTGACCCAGCAACGGATGAACAAATGCACTCAGACACAGATATACAGTGTAAGAGTGGGCTAGGAGTCCAGGCCACTCACAGACACCAAGGAGGGTGCTGTAAAGAGCCATGGCCCTCATAAGCTGGTGCTGGGGGCATTTATTCAGAATGGATTTAATGACAGAGGCTTTGAGTCAACACACTTGTGGATAATTAACATGGTTGCCCTTCCCAGAGACAGCAGTCTTACAGATGATCAAAGGCCAGGTTCCGAAGCCTAAGTTAACTACTCTAACTAGATCAGTCTTTTGCATTCCCTAGTTATCTAACTTAAGCATTCAGGCACCAGTAAGAGAATCTGGCTGCCTTCAGCCAAATCCTATTCCAAGGCTTTTGCAAAAACTCCCTGCCTTTCAACAAGTTTTGTGTCCTTTTCCTGCAATTTCTCCCACCACCTTCACTGAACTCCTATGTTGAAGTCCATTTCCCAGGGCAGAAAAGATCAGGAGGCTTGCCTGATGCAGGACCTTGGGAAGAGGCAGATCGCAGATTCTAATCCAGTTCTATCTGACTCCAGAGCCCTTTTGGGGGGATTATTTCTATAGAGTCAGTTTCTAGGAGTAAAGACTTCTGATTTCCAGAGCCCATTTTCCAAACTCTATGTTCCCTCTTGGAGTGTTAAGAACATTATAATTCCTCAAAAACCTAATGTCTGCTTTGAATTAATGACCAAAACAAAGCAACAAAGCAACAAGATTAATTCATGCCCTACCATGGGTTGGAACATCGAGTTGGGCATCCTCATGTTTTTAATTACTCAGCCAAGTTGCGTAGGTTCTGCACTCAGACTGAATGCGCTGGTCTTGCTCCCCTGTCTCCAGTTGGGTGCACCAGGGGAATTTGGATTCCAGCTTGGAAAGCTGTTGTTGGCACTTGGTTTGCAGAAAGGAGTCATGATTTTGCCTGTATCCAATAGTCATTGTGGAAGGGTGTGATGGGATTCTGGTTTTTTTCCCAAGAGTTTTCCTCTGTCTCTGGTTGTCATTTGCTCCCGGGACAAAACATTCCACTTTCTAGGAACAGCTTGGGGATCTGACCATCTCCAGGAGCTGAGAGACAGAGAAATTGTGATTCCCTCAAGGACACCTGCAGGGGGAGGGAGAAGAGAGATGTATAAATTCCCCAGCTTCAGAGTTCCCAGGAATTGCAATGTCTTTCTCATGGGAACAGTGTGAGTAATTAAATAAATACTGGCTGTGAAACCATTATGGAAACCAGGCAGTGCTTGTCAATGGTGACAATTGCTAGGAATTGGAGGTGATGGCCTGGGCTCAGAGAGATAATAGAGGAGGATGTAAAGAGCCATCAGTCTAAACGTAAGGAGCTGGACGATAAGGATAAAACCAATGATAACCGGTGAAGCCAGCTTGTCTCAGTCTTCCTGATTGCCCTGGCATAAAACTGAAAGTCCTGTGTCCCAGAAAGCCCCTAGGCCCTGGGCAAACCAGCACAGTTGGTGAACCTAATAATAATGAGTGTCTTAGATCACATCAATTCGTTCGAATAAAGAGATAGGTTTAAAGAGACCCTTTAAACAATGGCTAAAATGCATCATCCTAAAGTGTCTCAGGAAGGGACATTTTGTAGTCCTTGGTTGATAGTGCCACTGTGAGCCCTGGAAAACCTCAGTTGCTCTCAGGCTCAGCACCTCAGAGCTGGCCTTCTCAGGACCTTTAGCTCTGACCTAACACCTGAGACCTAAGGACTCACCAGAAACCCTGAAATCTTCATCACAGCCCCTTGCAATCTGCAAAGTGATGCATCACCCATTATTCTATATCAGTTTTCCAGCAGCCCAGGAAAGCAGAAATGGTGGACGTGGTTGGTCTCGTCTTTTAGATTAGCAAACTGAGATTCAGAGAGGTTTAGCTACCTGCCCAAGGTCACATAGCCAGTTGGTGACCAAGCCAGGATTGAAGACCCGGTCTGACTGACACCAAAGTCTGTGGTCTTTTCACTGAGATATCTGCAATTTTCCTGAATTGTTTCCCTCAAATGAAAAACCAAGATCTCATGCATCCAATGGACCAAGGCTAAGATCACCTCCATTCAAGGGAGTCTAGAGAGCACCTGGATGACCTGGGCCATGGTGACAATGACACATTTTCAGGAACCTCAGATCCTCCTGGGGCAGTCACACATAATTCATGACACTGGTCAGCTGTGCCTGGATATAGCACTGGCTTCAGTGGGGGGAGACTGGCTTTGGGGTGAGATTGAGTATGGTTTAAACCCAGCTCCATCCCTTACTGGCTGGGAGCCTTGGTTTCCCCATCTGTAAAATGGCATTATGGTAACCTGGCAAGATGGTGGTGAGAATTAAATGGAAGGACATTTGTCCACACAGGAGACAGGAGAGCTGTCATTCACTGAGTACTACCCTTATGCCAAACATAGTTCTAACTACTTTGATGGATGAAATAATTTAATACGCTCTGCAGAGATGGTTTAGGCTGGGATGTGAGTTAGATGCAGGTGAGATGAAATGGGGCTGGAGCTGGGACAGGCAGAAGCAGCAGCTGCATAGGGTTGCTAGACACAAGTTTTTAGTCTAAGTGTGCTCCAAGCAATATTTGGGACACACTTAGACCAAATAATTACATGAAATTCAAATTTAACTGGGCACCCTCTACTTTTATTTGCTAAATCTGGTAGCTTTAGGTCTGGGCAACCGTCTCCAATAAGACCAAAGTGTTTGTGGCTCAATTGCACTGTCCCTTGGGCACTAGAGGGCTGGAGGGACATGCAGGGGGTCAGCAAGCCTTTTAAGCCTTAATGTACCAAGTCAGGGCAGCCCTGCAAATAATTCATTTTGCCTAAAACCCAGTTTCTCCACCTTCGTATGCAGGCCAAATGAAGTATTTGCCAAACTCTCATGTTTGTCTAACTTTCTTGTTTGGTGAAATCAATTATTCATCTGAATCACCATTTCTTTTGTTTCCTGATGCCAATCAAATGATTTGCCTAGCTTCCCATTTTTCCTGCTGGTCCTTGCTTATACCCCACAATTATTTTGAGTATGAATGAGGAAGGAAATGTTCTGTCCCATTATCTTGTAAGAAATGTTTAGGGTAGTGATTCTCAAAGTGTGATCCTAGGACCACTGGTATCAGCATCGCCCAGGAACTTCTTAGAAATGCAAATTAATTGGAAACTCTGGGGTAGGGCCCAGCAATCTGTGTTTCCACAAGTCCTCCAGGGTCTGCTGAGGCTCATTCAAGTTTGAGAACCTCTGGTTTAGGGGATATACTGTGCATTTGGGAGCAGGAGAATTTGGATACCAGCTCCCTTCCTCACAAGCTGATTCAGCTTATGCAAATCACTCACTCTCTTACTCTGTTTCCTTCTGTTGAGTACAATGGGGGAACCAGGGCTCCTACTTCTTTGCAGATGAAAACAGCATGCGGGGAATTCCTCAGCACTGTGTCGGAAAGCAGGAGCAGTTGGCTAGGTGGAGGACATGGAGCTTCTTGTCCTGACCTCAACACTGCCTGTTCCCTGCCACCCAGCCTGCAGGTCTCCAGCCAAAAACAAAACGACGCGTGCTGCCAGTTGGCCTTGCATGGGGAGATGGCCCAGCGCCAGCCCTTGCTAATTGCTAATTTGCACTGAAACAAATTATTCATTTTGCTTAAACAGCAAACAAAGGCCTTCATGTGAATGCCCTGATCATTTGTCCAGTTCTCCCCCAGACTTCTATAGTCACCACCCGGGGGGTCATCCCCCAAATCTGGAGCCATTCATCCCAGGATTCCAGGGGGCCACTGGGCCAGGGGTACTTGTCAGCCCCAAGAAAAGCCAGTTTCTCTCTACCGCTAATTGGGATTGGGGAGGAGCTAGCTATTTTTCTGGTCTTTTTCTTTCCAATGTTTATGCTTCACCACAAGTAAGAGAATATAATGATTTTTCTCCTGTGGTCACAGAGCTTTGGAGACAAAACAGAGAGGTAGGAAGACCAAGATCCTCAGCTTCTTCATGTTCACATTGTAACCTTGTGAATTTCCAAGACTTTCAGCCTTGCAGAGATTCACTTCCACATTGCTTCAGGAGCATCCTCATTGCCTCCCCAGCACTGAGACCCAGGGAGGAATGCCTTCAACTGCAATTCGTGATCCAAGGACCCCCAAATCTCCTGAGGGAGTCTGTTAACCCTGGTTTCAGTTTCTCATAGCTCAGCTCCCACGTCCTCATTCATTTTCATTCTCCCCTGTCATTCTGATGCACACAGCACAGTTCCTTCACCCAGTCAGCAAGAAAAGAGAAATCCACAGGTTCCAAGCATTCCACAATCTTGTAGCATAGATAGAAAACTGGCAAGGGTTGGAGAGAGTGGAGGAGTTGAGTCGGGTGGCATATCCCACCCTCTGGCTACCCAGATCCTGCCCCCTACCTTGTCACATGCAGCTCCCCCAGGTCTCTGAAATCTTCAGAGCTGAAATCTTCACACCATTTTTCCAACATGGGTGACTGTGTTTCTCACAGGAACTTGGTTCCAAGAGCATGAACTTTTCTTCATCTTGTTAAACGTCATCAGTGAGAATGGACTAAGTCCCTTTCTTTTGAAAGCTTACATTTAAGTGGGAGGAGAAGAAAAAAACACACAAATGAGTAATTATATAATGTGTCAGGTGGTGATAAGAGCCAGTGAGTTTGGCTTTGGAAGGCATTCCTTTATTTGTACTTTCTATTTTGCATGCCACTAGCTTGAAAGCTCCAGGAGGCAAGATTTTTTGAGTAGCTTTATTAAGCATAATGGAATATGATGAACTGTACAGAAGGCATACAATTTGCTAAGTCCTGACAAATGTAAACACTTGTGAAGCCATCATCACCCTGGAGATAGTGAACAGATCTATTGCCCCAAGTTTCCTGTGCCCCCTTATAAATCCCTCCTTTTGCTCCTCCCATCTCCTCATTCCTTCTCATCCTCAGACAACCACTGATCTCTCTCACAGCAGATTGCTTTGCATCTTCTAGAATTTTATGTAAGTGGTCTTATCTGGTGCATATTCATTTATTTCCAGCTTCTTGTTTTCAGCATGATTATTTCGACGTTCATGTCTGTTGATGCGTTCATCCCTAGTTTATCTGTTTTTATTGCTAAGTGTGTTCCATTTATGGATGTACCACTGTTTCTCCATGTAACTGTTGATTGACAATTGGACTGTATTATTGTTATCATTATTATTATTATTATTATTATTTTGAAACAGGGTCTCGCTCTGTCACCCAGGCTGGAGTGCAGTGACACAATCACGGCTCACTGCAACCTCTGCCGCCCAGGCTTAAGCCATCCTCCCATCTCAGCCTCCTGAGTAGCTGGGACTACAGGCAAGCACCACCACACCCAGCTAATTTTTACATTTTTTTATAGAGATGTGGTTTTACTATGCTGTGGAAATGGTCTCAAACTCCTGGGCTCAAGTAATCCTCCCACCTCAGCCTCCCAAAGTGCTGGGATTACAGGCATGAGCCACTATAACCAGACTATTTTTTAGTTATCAAAAATAAAGCTGCTGTGAACATTTGTGCATAAATCTTTGCACACATGCATATTCAGTTTATCACAGTTCAACACCTAGGAGTGGAATGGCTGAATCATAGGGCAAATGTTTGTCTAACTTTTTTAACAATTGCTGTTTTCCAAAGTAATTGTGCCACTTTACGTCTTCAACAGTACTGCATGAAAGCTCCAACTGCTGCATATCCTCGCCAAATCTTGGTATCAATCAATTTTTAAAATTAAAGACACTGTAATAGGCATGTAGTAGTATTTTATTGTGGTGTAATGTGCATTTCATAATGACTAATCATGTTGAGTATCTCTTCTTGTGCTAATACCATCCAAATATCATCTTGGGTAACTTTACCCAAGATGATCAAATATTTTGCTCATTTAAACAGTTGGGTTGCTTTTCACAGTATTGTAAATGGACTTTTTATTTCAATTTCTGATTGTTAATTGCTCATATTTAGAGATGCAACCGAATTTTCTATATTGATCTTATATCCTATAAACTCAAAATAAACTCACTTTATGAATCAGATTTTCTACATAAAGGATCATGTTATTTGTGAATCAAAATAATTTTACTTCTTTTTTCTCCATTTGGGTATCTTTCTTTTTTCTTGCCTTGTTACACTGGCTACAACCTCCAGTACAATGTTGAGGAGAAGGGATGAAACCAGAAATCCTATTCTTGTTCTTGAAGGAAAACAGTGGATCATTCGCCCTTAATTATAATATTAAGTATATTTTTTTATACATGTTCATCACTAGATTGAGGAAGTTCTCATATTATGACTTGCTGAGATTTTTAAAAACCAGGAATGAATGTTGGATTTCATAAAATGTGTTTTCTGCATTTGTAATGACGATATGTGCTTTTTCTAATTTGTTCTGTTAATAGTGTGAATTACATTGAACAATTTTTAATGTTGTATTACACCATTTCTGCATTGCTCTAGAATACCTGAGGCTGGGTAATTCATAAAGAAAGAGGTTTAATTGGCTCGTGGTTCTGCAATATGTTCTCTTTTTTCTAATTTCTTAAGGTAGAAGTTGAAATCATTGATTTGAAGCTTTACTTCTTTTTAAATACAGACATTTACATTATTCGTATCCTTCTGAGATTGCTTTAGGTAAAGCCTAGAACTTTTAATATGTTGTTTCCATTTTTATTCATTTCAAAATATTTCAGATATCTCTTTTGATTTCCTCTTTTACTCATGAGTTTTTTGTCAGTGGATTTTTTAGTTTCCAAATATCTGGGGATTTTAAAATACATTTTTCTGTGATTGATTTCTAATTTCAACTTTAATTCTGTTATAGTCAGAGGACATACTTTGTATATTTGAATGAGTTTAAATCTATCTATCTATCTATTTATTTATTTATTTATTTGAGACAGGTTCTCACTCTGTCACCCAGGTTGGAGTGCAGGCATGATCACAGCTCACTGCAGCCCTGACTTCCTAGACTCAGATGATTCTCCCCTCTCAGTCTCCATAGTAGCTGGGACTACAGGCATGTGCCACCATGCCTGGCTAATTTTTGCATTTTTCATAGACAGAGTTTCACCATGTTGCCTAAGCTGGTTTCCAACTCCTGGACTCAAGCAATCCACCTGCCTCAGTCACCCAAAGTGCTGGAATTACAGATGTGAGCCACCAAGCTCACCCAAGTTTAAGTTTATTCAGACTTGTTTTATGGCCAAGAATATGGACTACCTTGGTGAATATTTTGTATGCACTTGGAGATAATGTGTTATGCTGTTGTTAAGTAGGGTGTTCTCTAAATGTCAATTAGGCTAAGTTGGTTGATAGTATAGTTCAAGCCATAGCTATATTACTAATTTTCTGTTTATTTTTTCTATTAATTATTGAGATGGGGTGTTGAAATCTGACTACTATGAATTTCTCTATTTATCTATTTATCCTTTTAGTCCTGTCAGTTTTTGTTTGATGTGTTTTGAATCTCTGTGATTATGGTTCCATAAATGCTTAGAATTTTTATGTCCTCTGAACGAATTTACTCCTTTACTATTATGAAATTACTCTATTTGTTCCTGGTAGTATTATTTGCCGAAATCTACTTTGTCTGATGTTAATATAGCCACTCTAGTTTTCCTTGACTTTGTGTTAACATAATGTATCTTTTCCTAATCTGTTACTTTTAACCTTATTTGTGTCTTCATATTTAAATATATATTTTTTTCTTTTTGAGGGCCTTATTTTTGTTTAGTTTTTTTTTTTTTTTTGGTAGTAGCATATAGTTAGGTCTTATTTTTTCCTTATTTACAATCACACCCTTTTAACTAGTGTGTTAAATGTCACACATTTAAAAACATTTGACATTTAATTTGTTTATTGATATCATTAACTTTCTGCTTATTTTCTATTAGTTCCATCTGTTCATAGATCCTTTTGCTTGGTTTTGGATTAAATGAGTATTTTTAATGATTCCATTTAATCACTTTTATTGACTTATTAGATATCACTATGTGTGTATATGTGTACAAATGTGTATGTGTGTGTTTTAGTGGTTGATTTAGTTCTTTATATAATTTATCTTTAATAGGTCAAAATTTACCTTGTGAGAATAGTATACCACTTTGTGTACAGCATGAAAACCTTACAACAGTATACTTCTATTTCTTTCCAGTCTTTATGCTATTGTTATTATACATTTGGTTTATATATATATATATGTATATATATTATTAACAACACACCACCTTAATATCAATTTTAATTGAAAGAGTTAATTTTTTAAAAAAGTGATTTAAATCATAGGAGAAAAAACTTTTCCTGTTTATCTACATAGTTATAATTTTGAGTGCTCTTTCTTTCTTTGTATAGCTTCAGATTTTACCTGGTATTATTTTCTTTTTGTCCAAGATACTTCCCTTAACATTTATTGTAGGGGAAATCTGCTGTTGAGGGATTCTTTCAGCTTTTGTATGTTTAAAAATATTTTGAGTTTATCTTTATTTTTTTAAAGATACTTTTGCTGGGTATAGAATTCTAGGTTGTTAGTTCCTTTTCTTTTGTTTTCTGTACTCTAAAGATGTTGCTGCACTGTTTTGTGGCTTTATTATTTCTAACAGTGTGCTTATCATCCTTATCATGTTTCCTCTATATGTGACATGTGTTCTTTCCTCTAGTTGCCTTCAATGTTTTGTCTTTACTACTGTTATTTATTTATTTATCTTTTTTACTTATATTATCTAAAAATTTGTTTTTTGAGACAAAATTTCACTTTATTACCCAGACTGGAGTGCAGTGGCAGGATCATGGCTCTGCAGCCTTATTTTCCCGGGGTCAAGTGATCCTCTCACTTCAGCCTCCTGAGAAGCTGGGATTATAGTTATGTGCCACTGTGCCCTTTTTTTTTTTTTTTTTTTTTTTTGTAGAGACAGTAACTTGCTATGTTGCCCAAGCTGTTCTCAAACTCCTGGGCTTAAGCAACACATCCTCTTTGGCCTCCCAAAGTGCTGGGATTACAGGTGTGAGCCACTGCACCTGGCCTATCACTGGTTTTGAGCAAGTAAGTTTATGATGTTTCTTAGTGTTGTTTTCTTCAAGGTTTTTGTGCTTGGCCTGTGTTGAGCTTCTTGGATCTGTGAGTTCATGGTTGTAACCAACTTTGCAAGTTTTTGGCTATTATGTCTGCAAATATTTTTTCATCCCATTTTTCTGTCTCCTCTGTTTCATGATTCCAGTTATACATGTCTGCTCTTTTGGGGGAGGAGGGTTCTTTTTACTTTCCTGTGTCAATTTAAATAGCTTGTTACATCTTCAATTTAACTAATTATTTCTTCTGCAGTATCAAATCTGTCTTTAATCCCAACCAGTGTATTTTTTTTTTATTTTAGAAGCATTTTTAATCTTTAGAAGTTCAATTTGGGTATTTTAAATATCTTTTGTGTGACTTCTTAATATGCTCAATCTTTCATCTATATTTTTGAATACATAAAATGTAGTTAGAATAATTGTTTTGATGTCCTTGTCTACTAATTTCACAACCCATGTCGTTTCTGGGTTTGTTTCTATTGATTGCTTTTCTCTTCATTATATGTTATATTTTCCTACTTCTTTGCATGCCTCATAATTTTTTAGTCTATGACAGACATTGTAAATTTTACCTTGTTGGGTGCTAGATATTTTTGTATTGCTGTATTTTTATGCTTTCATTGGGGATACAGGCAAATTACTTGAAAACAGTTTAATTCTTTTGGTTATTTCTTTTAAGCTTGTGAGGTAGCATCAGACCACCATTTAGTCTAGGACAAATTTCTCTCCACTATTGAAGTAATAGGTTTCTGATTATTCTAATGGATGTCCCACAAATAATAAGGTTTTCCACTTTGGCTGTAGGGAAGAGGAACTCTTCCTGTGCTTTAGTAAGCTCCAGAGATTGTTTCCTCTAATCCTTTCTAGTGGTTCTTTCCCTAGTCTCAAGTAGTTTTCTTTTATTCCCTACTTTTCCTTACTCCTCTTTTGTAATCTCCTTTGTAGATTCTAGCTGCTTTAGCTTCCCTGGACTCTCAGCTCAATCACTTCCACTCAAGGAGATCCTTGGGCTCCATCTGGGTTAGTGCTCCCCCTGACACTTCATGGGAATTCTCTCCAGGGTTGGTGTGGTCGGTAGGAAAATGACTGCCTAAAGATTTCTATGCAGTGATGTGGTTTGGATTTGCGTCCCCAGCCAAATCTCATGTCACATTGGAAGGACCTGGCAGGAGGTGATTGGATCATGGGGGCAGATTTCCCCCTTGCTGTTCTCATGATAGTGAGTGGTTCTCAGAAGATTTGATAGTTTAAAAGTATGTGGTACTTCCCCCTTCATGCTCTCTCTCTCTCTTGCCACCATGTAAAGAAGCTGCTTGCTTCCCCTTTGCCTGCTGCCACGATTGTAAGTTTCCTGAGGACTCTTAGTCATGCTTCTTGTTAGGCCTGCAAAACTGTGAGTCAGTGAAACCTCTTTTCTTCATAAATTAACCAATCTTAGGTAGTTCTTTATAGCACAGATGGCAAAGGGGAATTAAGGTTGCAGATGGAAATAAAGTTCTAATCAGCTAACCATAAAAAGAGAAGCTTATCCTAGTTTATTTGAGTGAGGCTTTGAATATTTACAAGGATTCTTCAAAGCAAAAGAGGGAGGCAGAAGGAGTATAATCAAAGATATGACAATATGAGAAGAACTTTGTCCAACACTACTGACTGAAGATAGAGGTATAGGACCACAAGCCAAGAAATATGGGCAGTCTCTAGAAATTGGAAAGGGCAAAAAATAAATAAATAAATAAATAAATAAATAAATAAAAATGTTTCTCCTTTACAACCTCTAGAAGGGAGTGGAGTTCTGCCAACACCTAGGTTTTAGCCCAGTGAGAGACTCATTTGGATTTCTGACCTCCTAAACTGTAAGATAATCAATTTTGTTATTAATGCCATTAATATTGTGGCAATATGTGACACCAGCAATAGGAAATAGGAAATACATGTTTGATACTGCAAATGGGGTGCAGCTACAAGAATCACCTAAAAATGTGGGAGTGGCTTTGGAATTGGGCAATTGGTGGAGTTTGGAAGAGTTTTCAGGAACATGATAGATGAGGCCTAAATTGTGTTGAACATATTGACAGTAGAAATAGGGATCTTAAGATCTAAGAAGTCTGCTGGTGAAGACTCAGGATCAAGTAAGTGGCACAACAGGGAAATCCTATATTATCTTGGAGAATACCCAAGTCATCATAAATAGGCAGTTGGTAGAAATACGGGTGCTAATGGTGCTGCTGGTGAAGACTTAAAAGGAAGTGAGGAACGTGCCATTGGGCTCTGAAGTAAAGTGAGTCCTAGTTACAGAACAGCAGAAGACTTAGTAGAATTGTGACCAACCATTATTTGGAAAGCAGAACTTGTAAACTATGAAACTGGGCATTTAGCTGACAAAAGTTCCAATCAAAGAGTTGAAAATCTGCAAATTACCCCCCACATATTCCCTCCTAAGCCTACCCAGTTGGTCCCTGCCCCACATCTGTAAAGGTTACCTCTGTTTCTTCTATTACAGATTAGATTAGCCTGTTTTAGAACTTTACATAAGTGGAATCATCTAATATGTACTCTTGTGTAAGGCTTCTTTCACTCACATCATGTTTTGGAGATTATCTGTGTTTGTGAGTGTATTGGCAGTGCCTTCTGAGTAGTATGTCATTGCTTAAATACCACAGCTTGTTTACCTGCTTTCTTGTTAATGGACTTTTCCAGTTTTGGCTATCATGAATAAAGCTGCTATAAACATTCATAAGCATATGTTTTCATTTTTATTATTTCATCTTTATGATGTTAATTGAGAAGGAGCAGGGCCTTGAGAATTGGAAATGGACACATGGGAAGATTCCAATGACAATGAAAACTTTGAACTTCTAAACTTTGCCAAGCCTCCTTTGCCAGCAGAAGTAGCACTCCTCTCCTATCTGAGGAGGTTCACCTCCCGTTGCTTGCAACTCTAGTGAGATTGCTGAGGTTGTTGCTGATGGGGGAACTGTCAACCCTCCTCAAGACCTCCAAAAACACTTCATTGCTTCTAAGCCAATAACAACCCTCAAATTCTGGCATTATCCAGTGGGCTGGGGCAAAGTGTGACTAGGGAGAAAGAATCACATGTAACAAGAAGACAAAGTCCAGGATGCTTCAAATGTATGTAAAAGATTCAGAGCACATCATATTATTTTTTCACATTAAGGAATCTGTATAAATTTGGTATTAAGAGAATTTGATAGTTTAGAGTGGTAGTCTTTTGGCTGCAATTATATATACAGTTCAATAATTGACTTATACTTGTGATTTTAAGTGGAAATCTTACATATAATATATATCTTATATAGATATAAGTATAGATTTTATATCTTGCAGATCTTTTATCTATAAGATGTAGATCTCATATCTTATATATTTTATATCTATATCATATATACATATATATACTTCACTGTTTATAGATGTTTATCTGATTTATAAGAATTACTTCAGTATTGGGAAGAGTTGTCAGATCACTGAAATATTTAAAAGCAAATTGAGTGTAGGCAATTTATAAATGTATCAGAGTTTTGAAGATGTTTAATTATTTGATTTGCTTAGTGGGATCCAGCATTATTTTTGGATCCCTTATAAGTGATTATTTGCTGGGCATAGAACCAGCTTTTAAAACTCTAATAGAAAGTGATAGTTGCTCATCAAGATCCATGTCTTTTGCTCCTTGGTGAACACTATGTTTCCCTATCTCACGGCAGTGAAAGTAGCCAAGTAACTGAGTTCTAGCCAAATGGAATTGAGCAGAAGTGATGTGTGCCATTTTCCTTCTCAGCTGATGAAAACCTCTCCCAGGCCTTCCTCCCTCCTGCTGGCTGAAGTGGAGATGTTGAACACAACTTTGCAAGCCACTGGTTGGAGGGACAAAGCCTTGGTCAGCTTGGGTTCCTGAGTGGCATCATGGAATATGGGGTATTCCCACATCCACTTTTCACTCGTACTATTGTGGCACCACTGTGGCTGTTACATAAGCAAGAAATACACTCCTGTTGTGTTACTCTATGTTTAAGACTGTTGCCTAGCCTTCCCTGACGAATACATCAATAGAACGCCAGAGCCTAAGAGATGATTAGATGTTGGTGAGCCAGGCACTGCAGCACATGCCTAAAGGCTAAGGCAGGAGGATCCCTTGAAACCAGGAGTTCGAGGCTGTAGTATCCTGTGAGTGCACCTGTGAATAGTCACTGCACTCCAGTCTGAGCAATATAGCAAGACCCTATCTGCCAAAAAAAAAAAAAAAAAATTAGGTCTTACAGCTTGTAACTTTGTAAAAAGCAAAGCAAACTTCTTCTCAGACTCTTGGCACAAGAATTACCTTTTGCAAAGCTTCACACTGGTAGTGATTTTTCACTTGGTGGCTGATACCTAACAGAACTGTTGGAGAATGTCACTTTTTCCTTCTCTAGTCTCACGTCTGATTTTCTCCCATGATAAGTCTAAACTCTGCCGTAAGGGGGTTCACGAATAATGATCAAGAATAATGTTGAGAATGTTAAGATAAAATCTCTTTCAATTTTTAAAGGTAATATGCACTCAAAACATTTGGAAAACGTAGAAAAGTTAGAAAAACATGATAGAGAGTCAACCACTGACAATATTCTAGTCCTCAGTATTTCAAGCTATTTTTTGTTTTACATAGTTGATATCATATTATATTCAAAAGGTTATTCTCTTTTGTTTTCTTTTTTTTTTCCTTTTTTTTTTTGAGACAGGGTCTCACTCTGTCACCCAGACTAGAGTGCAGTGGTGCGATCTTGGCTCACCACAACCTTCAACTCCTAGGCTTTAGTGATTCTCCTGACTCAGCCTCCCAAGTAGTTGGGATTATAGGTGCATGACACTACCGCCCAGCTAACTTTTGTATTTTTAGTAAAGACAGCATTTCACCACGTTGGCCAAGCTGGTCTTGAACTCCTGACTTCAAATAATCCTCCCGCCTTGGCCTCCAAAGAAACTTAAAATGAGAAACTTAAAATGAGCATGCCCTTTCTCCTGTTATCCTGTTTCCTTAGGATAACTCATTAGAAGGGGGAATGTACAGGAGAAAGGGCATGCTCATTTTAAGTTTCTTGAGATTGCAGGCATGAGCTGGTATTACAGGCATGGGCCACTATGCCTGGCCCAAACGTTATTCTTATGTTGTGATTTAAGGATTTTAAAGTCTGGAAACAAGTTAGAAAATAGATTCAGGAGTCAGACAGATCTCAGCTTCATTGCTGGAGGTGAGAATTCAGCTTGACTCTGCCACTATACCCAGACCTGCTAAGGTCTGCTTTAGGGCCCTCTATGGGGAGAGTTTACCCATACCAGGATATTCACCGGGCCAACTGCAAGGTAAATCACTGCCTCACATACCTTGGAGGCTTCAGAAGTGAAAGAGAGATGGAAGACAGGAAAGTAGTTTTTAACATATTAATATACCCACTTGAGAAAGTTAGATAAATGCAGGGCAGCCTCTCAGACATAAAGAACCTGTTTTTGCTGTGTTTTTTTTTTTTTTTTTAATGTTTTTATGTTTGACTGATGACAGCTTTTCAGCCTCAACCACCCTTTCCTTATCTGGGCAAACAGATACAAAAAAAAAATTGGGTTCTCTCTCCACTGGCATTGGTGGGAGATTCAACCAGGTAAGCCTGCACCCACAATGTGCAGGTACCCTCACCCCGCCCAGCCCCAGAGCCACAATAAAATCCCCAAGTTAGTCTCCCTTTTATACTCTCTCAAACCATTTTTGGACCTGTTGGAGAGCCCTGTCTGGCTCTCCCCGGAGACCTCCAGGATGTCAGTAATAAACCTTTTGATATCCTTGGGGCATGCATATGATACCATCAGCCTTCACCTTTGACTATCTTGGCTGGGGGACCATGTACCTCTGCAGATGACCCTAAAAGTGCCATCTCATCTATCAATTATTTCTGTGTATATCTGTATGCATGCACATCTATTTATTTTGTGAACTGACACTACCCTCAGCAATGCTATGTGTAAAGACATCTCTGGACCTGGAGTTATCCTGTTTCCTTAGGATAACTCATTAGAAGGGGCACTATATAGGGGAAAGGGTGTGCTCGTTTTAAGTTTCTTGAGATGTATTGGTGAATACCTTTTCAAAATGTTGCGCCACATCCTAAGGAAGCCAGACAGTGTGGCAATCATAAGTGTGCTGTGAAGACCTCCAAGATAGGGAGCTATGGACCAAGGGCCCCAGCGGCAGCTTCTGAGGGTCTGGGAGGAACTAAAGTTCCCCGACAGTGACTTTGGTTTGAAGACACAACAGTGGCTTTGATCAACCCTCTCTAGACTGCACCTCTAGGGCACTTCCACCAACCTCCCCTTCCCTCTCTCCTTTATGCTGCACCTGGGGTTGTGGTTCCCCCAGGCTTCCCTGCATCCTCTTGCAGGTGTTTCCATAACAAAAGAGGAAGATATTTTCCCTTGCACATTTCATCCCTCCTCAGCATCTGCTTCTTGGAGTATCCAGACCAACACAGAGGACACAGAGAGAGGAGTGGGTGGAGCAGGCAGAATAGCCGCTCAGAATCTGAACTCTTGAGTCCCAGGCCAAGCTCTGCCCCTTCCAAGCTGTGGGAATGTGGCCAGGTGTCCTTCTGTCTGAGTTCTTCTCAGTTCCTCCATCTGAAAGATAGGGATTCATGACATACCTTTGACAATGTCTCAGTGAAAACCGTGAATCTCTGAATGTGCAATGCACACACATGGCCACCGTTTCCCTTCTTTCACATTTAATAGAAAATCTGGCCTATTTAAACATGCACAAAGGTATACATGGCATGGAGGCACCCATGTGCCCAAGATTCAGTTTGAACCTGAGCTGTCATTACAGGCACCTCCTGATGGGAAATTGCAGGATGTCGCCTTTTAACTGTCAACCTTGGCCCATGCTTTAGTGACTCATGGGAACTCAGGCCAGACCCTGCCTTGGGAGCCTGGTCCGTGTGAGTCAGGAACACAAGTCTTAGCCCATGGTCTTTGGCTCAGATCTTGACAGCTGACCTAGGGTGGGGTTTCTAGGAGAGGGTGTTTGGAAGACAAGTACGCATGGCAAGAAGATTCAGCAAGTCCCTGAAATCAGAACAAGTACAGCCAGGCTAGCAGAATCTGCACTGGAGGTAGGACAGGGACCCATCCCAAAGACTTATTCGAATTGCTCTAAATATCAGGCTGGGAGGCTTTTGGCAAGTCACTCTGAAGCTCGAGTTTTAAGTCTGTGGCCTGAGTTGTATTCTCTGCTGCTGGTTTTCCACTGGCCATCTTTTTATATTTAAGACATCCTGGTTTTGACCTCCAGCTTAAGAGAGGAAGGTCATGAATGAAGAAAGTCCTTATAACACTTGATTTTCCTCTTCATCTTTGGTAAATATTGGAGATAAGAGATAAGTAGTGTAATAATGCTCATGGTCAGAAGGCAGCAGCGTTTGCTGGGATTGCAATGAACCAGAGCTCAGCCCATTCAATTCTCACCAGTTCTGTGAGGCAAATGCGCCATTGCGTTCATATTACAGATGAGGAAACCGAGGCTTAGAGAGGGGAAGCAAACGGACCCAAGTGTCCAGTGAACTTTCGTGAATCCCTCTAACTGGACCTAGAGGCGCTTCTTGATTTCCTTCCCTGAGGCTTTAGGCTTCCTGCTGGCACTGAGGGTGGCTTCGAAATGTTCTGGAGAGAAATACTGGATCCTACTGAGAGAAATCCTGAATCCTTTCTTTTATTTTGCTCTTGATTTAAAATTTTCAAACACAAAAACAATTACCAAGGGCAATATAACAAAGACCCATGCTCTACAACCAGGGTTTCCTAATGTTAATATTTTCTCCTATTTGCTCAAATTTTTATTTTCAAAAGAAATTAAGCACTGCAGATATAGCTGGGGTCTCATCTCTGCCCTTCTCTGGGCCCAATCTCTCTGTAGTATCCCAGAGACAACTGTTTTCTGAATATAAGGGTAACTTTCCTTTCCAAGTTTTCATGTTTTTACAGTATATGCATGTATTCGTAAAAAAATACCATATGTAATATCGTTTTCTGGGCTTTAAATTTTACAGACATTTCTTACTGTACATGTTTTTGTACAACTTATCTTTTTCCTACTTTGCCTTGTTCTCACTCTCTAACCTTGCTGATCCAAACAGATCTGACTAGTATATTTTAACTATTACATGATATTAAGTCATATAACTATGCTACCAATGATCTTTCCATTTCTGTATTGAATGGTGTACATGTTGGTGTCAATTCTTTGACATTATAAACAGCACTGATAGGAACACTGTTATTTGTATCTTCTTGTGCAAAAGCTCTAGCATACAGACCAAGGACTGTACCTATTGAGTCAGAGAGAATATGCATTTTCCCTTCTCCATCTCTCCCTCTGCTGTTGTTTCTTTCTTCTTTTATTAGTGCACAGAACTAAACTATCCATCATTCTTGATTCAACAAACTCTCATCAGTGGTCCATACATGGCTCAGTTGTTTGTTTGTTCATTCTTTCTTTTTATCTGTCTGTCATCTATCTATTTATCATCTCTCTATGTGTGTATCTATCCGTCTAGGTCTGAATGTATCAAAAAAATTTTATGGGTTGAAACTTAATCTCAGTGTGATAGTAGTAAGCGGTGAGACAGTTAGGAGGTGATTAAGTCTTGAGGGTGAGAGCTTTACGGATGGGATTAAGGCTCTGTGAATATGGAAATAAACAAACTCAGTTTCTTTTAATAAATTCTCACAACATATTTCTGTCACCAGATACATGGGGGTTTTCCTCCACGCATCAAAAAAGCGGTCAGTTCTGTAATGCACACCAGCAGGGTGTCTTGTCAGTTCAATTCTGACATTGTCTACCTGGAAACAGTGTCAGATCCCGCAGGCTGACAGCTCAGTCCCGCAAGGCTTCCCCCTACTTCAGATGCCAATCACAAGCTCCAGATTGCCTTATCTGTGCTTCGGACCCACTGGTTATAAACTGGGATTCCCAAGACCCTGTCTTTGGGTTGGATTAATTTGCTAGAGTGGCTCAAAGATCTCAAGGAGATACCTACTTACATTTACTAGTTTATTATAAAGGATATTACAAAGGATACAGGTGAAGAGATGCATAGGGTGAGATATGGGGAAAGGGACCCAGAGTTCCATGCCCTCTCCAGGTGCATCACCCTCCAGGAACCTCCATGTGTTCAGCTATTCTGAAGCTCTCCAAACCCAGTTCTTTTTTTTTTTTTTTTTTTTTTTTTTTTTTTTTTTTTTTTTTTTATGGAAGCTTCATTACATAGGCATGATTGATTAAATCATTGGCCATTGGTGATCAAGATAACTTTTAGCCCCTCTCTCCTTCTTGGAGTTTGGGGTGGGGGTGCTGAAACATCCAATCTTCTAATCCTCCCTTGGTTTTTCCAGAGACCAACCCCCATCCTGAAGCTACATAGGGGCTGCCAGTCATCATTCAACTCCTTAGTATATAAAAAGGCACATCATTTTGAAGATTCTAAGGATTTTAGAGCTGGATGCCAGGACACGGGGATGAAGACCAAGACCAAATACATATTTTACAAACATCACAAGGGACCTTTAAAAGGGCTTGAAAGCATGGGCTCATTTCCTCATATCTCTTCTGTCATGTGAGGACAGTATCTGTCCCTTTTACCTTCACACCTTGTGTGGACACAGCAATGGGGTGTCATCTTGGAAGCAGGGAATAGGCTCTCACCAGACGCTGAATCAACCAGCACCTTGATCTTGGATTTCCCAGCCTCCGGAACTGCGAGAATAAATTTCTATTGTTAATAAATTTATATTTCTTATAAATTACCCAGTCCCAGGTATTTTGTTATAGTAGAACAAACAGCCTAAGACACTATCATCTATCTTTTAATTATTTTTAGTAATGTCATAAGAAATTAGAAATCCATCACTGAAACAAAACCTAACCTATATCTAACCATACATTTCTGTCTCCTCCCATCTGAAACATCTAGAGAGCCAGAGAGATGGTTTTCTTTTTGGTGCTTTCAGGTATCACAAGGGATCTGAGGGTGGCTACAATATAGTTGTTAGATGGCTCTGTGGGTATGGCTATATATTTTTGATACAAACCCTTTGTCGGTGATGCATATTGCAATGATCTTCTCCAAACTGCATGCATTTTTCATTTTACTGAATATTGTCAGTTGCTCTCAAGTCACTGCATAGTTATACCTTTCTGGAATTGTGCAGAATTTCCCATCTGCAAAAATCCTATCCACACCACTGTTATCAGACTTAATATTGTTTGCCTGTCTGGTGATTGCTATATGGTGTTGTCATTGCCTGATCTTTTGGTTTTATGATTCTTAGCAAGAACGAGCATCTTATATGTTTATACACCATTTGGACTTTCTGTTCTGTGAATTGTCTCTAACATATATATATGTTTTATATATAACAAATTAACAAATATATATAACATAAATATAGTCTCTAACATATAAATATATCTGTATATATATATATATGGTTTTTTTTTAAAGACAGAGTCTTGCTCTGTTGCCTAGGCTGGAGAGCAGTAGCATGATCTCAGCTCACTGCAACCTTTGCCTCCCAGGTTAAAGCAATCTTCCTGCCTCAGCTACCCTAGTAGCTGGGATTATAGGCATACACCACCATGTCCAGCTAATTTTTGTATTCTTAGTAGAGACAGGGTTTTGCCAGGCTGGCCAGGATGGTCTTGAACTCCTGACCTCAGGTGATCCACCCTCCTCAGCCTCCCAAAGTGCTGGGATTACAGGAGTGAGCCACCACACACAACCATCTCTAATGTATTTTGTCCATTTATTTTTTATTATGCTGTTTGCCTTTCTCTGAAGGGCTTAAAAGCATTTTAATTTGTTGCTTATGCTAAAGGTTGCTAATGTGTTCTCTTAAGCTGTCTTTTAAACGTTTTGTGGTGCCTTTTGCCTCATAGGCATTAAATTTCTATGTAGTCACAATTATTCACATGCTTGTGATTCTTTTTTATTGTTATAAAATACACATCACATAAAACTTTACCATTTTAAACATTTTAAAGTCTATAGTCCTGTGCCATTAAGTACATTCATGTTGCTGTGTAACCATCACCACCATCCATCCCCAGAACTTTTTCATCCTCACCAACTGAAACTCTTTTGCCATTAAATGCTAACTCCCCATTCCCCTTCCCCTATCCCCTAGCACCCACCATTCTACTTTTTGTCTCTGTGAACTGACTATTTTAGGCACCTCATTTAAAAGTGGAATTATAAAATATTTGTTCTTTCGTAATTGGCTTATTTAACTTAGCATAATGTCTTCACAGTTCACTTATGTTGTAGCATATATCAAAATTTCCCTTCTTTTTAAGGCTGAGTAGTCTTTCATTTTGTGTGTGTCTGTGTGTGTGTGTGTGTGTGTGTGTGTGTGTGTGTGAAGACATTTTGCTCATCCCTTATCAATTAATAGACTGTTGGTATAATTTGGATGTCCCCATCCAAATCTCATGTTGAACTGTAATCCCCACATATTGAAGGAGGGCCTGGTAGGAGGTGATTGATTCATAGGGGCAGACTTCCTCCTTACTATTCCAGTGAGTGAGTTCTCATGAGATCTGGTTGTTTAAAAGTTTGTGGCCCTTCCCCCATCTCTTTCTCTCTCTTCCCTGCTGCCATGTGAAGAAGTTGCTTGCTTCCCCTTTGACTTTCACCTTGATTGTAAGTTTCCTGAGTCCTCCTAGCCATGCTTCTTGTTAAGCCTGTGGAACTGTGAGCCAATTAAACCTCTTTTCTTCGTAAATTATCCAGTTTCAGATAGTTTTTTATAGCTGTGTGAGAATGGACTGATACAGAAAATTGGCACCAGGAAACCAGGACATTGCTATAAAGATACCTGAAAATGTGGAAGTGGCTCTGGAACTGGGTAATGGGCAGAGGTTGGGACAGTTTTGCAGGGCTTAGAAGAAGATAGGAAAATGTGGGAAAGTTTGGAACTTTCTAGAGATTTGTTGAATGGTTGTGACCAAAACGCTGATAGTGACATGGACAATGAAGTCCAGGCTGCAGTGGTCTCAGATGGAGATAAGGAACTTACTGGAAGCTGGAGTAAAGGTAATTCTTGCTATGCTTTTAGCAAAGAGACTGCCAATATTTTCCTCCTGTCCTAGAGATCTGTGATACTTTGACCTTGAGAGAGATGATTTAGGATATCTGGCAGAAGAAATTTTTAAGCAGCAAAGCATTCAAGAGGTGACCTGGCTTTTTCTGAAAATGTATGCTCATATGCATTCACAGAGGTAGTCTAAAATTGGAGCTTATGTTTAAAAGGGAAATAGAGTGTAAAGTTTGGAAAATTTGAGGACTGACGATGTGCTAGAAAAGAAAAACCCATTTTCTGAAGAGAAATTTAAGCCACAGGCTAAATAAATTTGCATAAGTAAAGAGGATCTGAATGTTAATCACCAAGACAATGGGGAAAATGTCTCCAGAGCATTTCAGAGACCTTCAGTGCAGCCACTGTCATCACAGAACTGAAGGCCTAAGGGGGAAAAATGATTTTGTGGGCTGGGCTCAGGGCCCTGCATCCCTATGCATCCTTAGGACATGGCATCCTGGATTCCGGTGCTCCAGCTCCAGCTGTAGCTAAAAGGGATCAAGGTACAGCTCAGGCCATTGCTTCAGAGGATTTAAGCTCCAAGTCTTGGCAGCTTCCATATGGTGTTGGGCCTGTGGGTGCACAGAAGGTAAGAGTTGAGGTTTGGGAACCTCCGCCTAGATTTTGGAAGATGTATGGAAATGCCTAGATGTCCAGGCAGAAGTCTGCTGCACAGGTGGAGCCTTCATGTATAACCTCTGGTAGGACAGTGCAGGGGGTGGAAATGTGGTGTTGGGGTCCCCCAGAGAGTGCCCACTGAGACACTGCCTAGTGGAGCTGTGAGAAGAGGGCCATTATCCTCCAGATCCCAGAATGGTAGATCCACTGACAGCTTGCATCATGCTCCTGGGAAAGCTTCAGGGACTCAGCACCATTCCATGAAAACAGCCATGGGGGCTGTACCCCACAGAGCCACAGGAGTAGAGCTGCCCAAGGCCTTGGGAGCCCATTCCTTGTATTAACATGCCCTAGATGTGAGACATGGTGTCAAAGAAGATTTTGGAGCTTTATGATTTAATGACTACCCTGCTGGGTTTTGGACTTGCATGGGACCTGTAGTCCCTTTGTTTTGGTCAATTTCTCCTTTTTTGGAGAGGAAATATTCACCCAATGCCTGTACTCTGTATTTACCCACCACCTGTGCCTCGATTGTATCTTGGAAGTAACTAACTTATTTTAGATTTTATGGGCTCATAGGCAAAAGGAACTTGCCTTGTCTCAGATGAGACTTTAACTTGGACTTTTGAGTTAATGCTGGAATGAGTTAAGATTTTGGGGGACTGTGTTTGGGCGAATTAAAGAAGCCAACTGTTCAAACTGTTCAAATAAGGCAAATGCCGAGCTGTAACTAATCCAGTTATTTCTGTACCTCAGTTCCATTTTCTGTACATCATTTTCCTTTTTCTGGCCATAAATGTTCTTCCACCACATGGTTGCACTGGAGTCTCACAGCCTATTCTGGCTCAGAAGGCCACCTGATTTGCAAATCATTCTTCATTCAGTTAAACTCTTTTGAACTTGTCTATGGTTTTGCTTTTAACAATATAATACAAGCTAGGCATGGTGGCTCATGCCTGTAATCCCAGCACTTTGGGAGGCTGAGGTGGGTGGATCACTTGAAGTCAGGAGTTCAAGACCAGCCAGGCCAACATGGTGAAACCCTGTCTTTACTAAGAATACAAAAATTAGCCAGGCATGGTGGTGACTGCCTGTAATTCCAGCTACTCTGGAGGCTGAGACAGGAGAATTACTTAAACTCAGGAGGCAGAGGTTGCAGTGAGCCAAGATCCCATCATTGCACTCTGGCCTAGGGAATAAGAGTGGGACTCCATCTCAAAAAAAAAAAAAAGAAAAGAAAAGAAAAACAAAAATAATGTACTATCACTCTGGTTCTTCCATGCTCCATCACTTCATTTATTTAGGTCTTTTTTATATCCATGATAGTTTTACAAATTTCTCTGTAAAGTCCACCAGCAGAATTGAGCTCCCATTATCCACAGCAGCACTCATGATAACTGTTATGATCTGAACATTTGAATCTTTCCAAATTCATGTGTTGAAACCTAATCACCAATATTACAGTATTAGAGGGTGGGGTCTCTGGGAGATGATTAGTTCATGGGGGTGGAGCCCTCATGACTGGGATAAGTGAGGGCCCAGAGAGCCCCCTTGGCCCTTCCACCATGTGAAGATGCAGCAAGAAGGCCTCATCTAGAAACCATAAAGGAGGCTCCCCCAGACACTGAATCGGCAGTGGCTTGGTCTTGCACTTGCCAGCCTCCAGAACTGTAAGAAATAAATGCTGTTGTTTATAAGCCACCCAGTTTATAGTATTTTGTTACAGCAGCATGACTGGACTAAGACAATAACAAACCCTCACATTGGTTCTTTTCCTGCTTTCCTGCCTCGCCCACCTTGTTCTCTTACTCCTGCTTCCTGGGATCATCTTCCTTAACAAGCTACTTGTTTAAGTCCATTGTCACACTGCTATAAAGAAATATCCAAGACTTAAATTTATAAGAAAAAAAAGTTTAATTGGCTCACAGTTCCATTGGCTGTACAGGAAGCATGACTCTGGCATCTGCTCAGCTTCTGGGGAGGTCTCAGAAGGTCTTTAATCATGGTGGAAGGCAAATGGGGAGTGAGGCATTTCACATGGCCGGAGCGGGAGCAAGGGAGAGAGAGTGGAGGTGCTACACACTTTTAAACAACCAGATCTTGTGGTAACTCATTCACTGTCATAAATAAAAGCAGCACTCAGGGGATGGTGCTAAACCGTTCATGAAAGACCACCCCCATGAGCCAATCACCTCCCACCAGGCCCCACCTCCAACTTTGGGGATTAGAGTTCGACATGAGATTGTGGTGGGGACACAGGTCCCAAACATATCACGGCTTATGCCTAAATCCCTGTCTCGGCTTGAAAGAAATCCACACTAAAATAAGCATTTACTCAGAAGCCATAATAACAGTAGCTACTATTACTGGGTGTTTACTATATGCTGGGCATGTGGTTATGCTGAACAAACATTATCTCTTTTAATCCTCCCAGAATTCCCAAGTGCGCTTATTTTATGAACAAGGAAACCAAAGCACAGAGAGTTGAAATAACTTGCTTGAAGTTATTATCCTGATTCTAACCCAGGACAATCCAACTCCAAATCTGTGAACTTGCCTCACCCCTACTCTGATGTCAAAGTCCAGATCCTTCCATGAGTGTGTGGAGTGACTTTGGTTGTGTCATTTTAAATCTCTGAACTCACCTGGGTCTGAATTGGATGATGTCAAAATATCTTTCCAGCATTAGCAGATGACAGCCCCCGTGATTCCAGGATGCAGATCACCTTCCTAGTGTCCCTTCCCCAGTGGTTTGCGTGGAACCAAGGACATAGTTCCACCTCCCATTCTACGGCCCTTGCAGATCCCCTACACCATGGCTATCTCCCTGATAAAAGCCAGAGCCCAAGTCTGGAAATCTACAATCCCCACAGAAAGATGGAAGGAGCCTGGGAAGAGGGAATGAGCTCCCTCTGTGAGGCCCAGGGGCACGAAGAACCCCTTACTGATCGGCTCCCACAGGGATGGCTTTATGCTTTCCTGCAGAGGGGTAGCCTTGCAGTGTGCATAAATTAAGCACGGTTCAGTCTTTATTGCCATGCAAAGCCTTGGGAGGACTGTTTTATATGTCTCTGTTTGCATGGCGTTAGCATCATATAGGCTGAAATTAATTCCACCAGATGGGCTGCTCACAAGCAGAGCCAAGAATTTCCTGGGAAGGGGTTAGGTCTGACTTTGGCAGCCGCCGTGTGCTGTGATAAAGGCCTCTCAGACAGTCTCACACAGCCAGGGGCATCCAAGGGTATTATATTTTTTGGCCCCTGAGGGCTATTTCTCCCTCGTCCAGAAAACTGGGTGTGGAGTATGGGCTTGGAGTCAAGGCTGATCACAGATGGGAAGTGGACCCTGGCATTCTCCCTCATCCCCTGAATCATTTGATCAATGAGGCTGGAGAATCCCAAACAGGCCAGCCATCATCTTTGTCTCAGAGCGCCAGAGCCATTGGGCCTGACCCCACTCCCCTGGCCTGACACCAGACTATTGCCCACGGGAGGTGGTTCCCTGAGCCCCGTGGCCTTGCTTCTGCCTTGGGTTGTGTTGGCCCTTTGTTTTCCAAAGAACTTCTAATCTGTTGTCCTATTTGGGGCACCCCAGAGGCCTGGAAAGTAGGCGAGGTGATGTTATTAGACATACTAATAATCATTATGATAATCACCAGCACTTACCAAGCATTTCCCTCTGTACTAGCCCTCTTGGAAGCACTTTACACCCGTGATCACATTGCTTTGCAGAGAGGCCCAGAGAGGAGAATGAAGCGACCCAGGGCAGAGACACTCCCAGGGAATCTGCTCTGTGCCAGCCTCCTCCCCAGAAATTTCACAATCCAGAACCGTTGCGAAGCTTGCAGCTTGCCAAACATATTGTGTTAATCTCCATCCCTTTGCTTGTGCTCTTCCGTTTATGTGTCTAGCATTCCCTGGAAAACGCCTATTCATCCCTCAAAACCCAGACCAGGATGCTTTTCCTTCAGCGAGCTTCCTGCTTTCTCCCCAGGCTGATTGCAACTCCATTCAACTAGCAGTTATTGGGAAGATTTCAGGAGTAAAGAACTCTCACCTGCACAGGGGTTTAGTTTACTGGCTGCTGAGTCCGGTCCCTCTTCAGAGCCGCTCCCCTCCCTCACTGCCCCAGGCTTCTCCCCCATCCTCCATATTCCTGTTGAGTTTGGCCAAGGGGTGACATCAGCAGGAGGTCCAAGGGTGGGAGGAGAGTGGCGGTGGTGTTGGTTCCTGTAGCTCCCTCTCTGTGTGGCATATACGACATGTCTTTTACTTTCTGTATTCAGATTCTTTGGCCTCTGAGGCCTTGACAGTCCTGGAGGAACTGCCCCTCCCAGGGCTGGTCAATTTAGAAATGGACAATAATTCACTCAAGAGTGTGCTTTTCAAATGCCAACCAACTGATCCAGAGCCCACATCCTCCACCGCCTCCCCACGGGGCTGTCCCACTCCACCTGCCCTGATCACCCCAGGGCCAGGAACCAGACAACTCAGGGCAGCAACTCTGTGCCCCAGAGCAGACACAATTATTCAACCCAGCAAACCTAAGCCTGCCTGCCCTGCCTCTTTTGTTCCTTCTCACCAAAACCTCAGTGGAGGCTCTTGCCCACCCTTTCCCCCTCCCTGCCTCCTGACCCACCCAGGTGTTTCCCCAAGGCTCTTCATAGCATGGTGGGTCCTTTCCTATTGGGAACTCTGAGGGACAAGTGATCTTTTCAGTGCCAGTCCTCTCCCAGTCTGCCAGCCTTGTCATACCTAAACAATAATGCACACGTACATGAACACATGAGATTGCTCAGGGCTGGCTGCTTCTGTCTGCTGGAGCCTCACTGCTCTGGCCCGTTGTCCCCACCTTGTAGTTCTGTCTCTGTTCCACTGACCACGTGCTCACTCCCCATCAGGCCTAGGAGCAGGGACACCACCCGTGCCCTCAGCCCCCAGGTTCTGCACTGTCCCTTGCTGGTAACCAAACCTTGTTCACGAGTTGATGAGTAGTCTTTGTAATAAAGTCATCTCAGCTACACAGTTTGAGAGTCTCTGTTTCCTGGCTGGGATGGAGCCACGAACAGACCAGTGGAACACCCTCCTCTCTGTCTACCCAGATGCCTTCACTTGCTTGTCTCAAAATCTGCCTCCCGCAGGACTCTTAGTCCAGCCTCTGCTTCCCGCATCTTCTCTTCTCTCCTCTCCTGCACAGCAAAGCAGGCCCCATCCTACAGGGAGCTGAGACAAGCAGCGGGACGGGAGGACAGCATTTGGTCCAATGGAGGGATTGATGGAGTCACAGAGGATGCCCAGGTCTCCAGTGTCACCAGTGGTGGGGCCAGATAATAGGCTTGTGGGGGAAAGGGATGAATTCATTCAGGGTGTACCGAGATGGAGGGGCCTGTGGCATCCACATGGCCAGTGAGCCAGGGAAGAGGGGAGTTGTGGTGTGGAGACACGCCCCAGGAACCATGCAGAGAGGAATGGGAGTGGGCCCAGGGGAGCCAGGCTGGTATGTGGAACCAGCAAGAAGCCACTGCTCCCGGGAAAGGGAGAGAGAGGGGAGGGGAGGGGAGGGGAAAACAGGACACAGCCCAAGGGCCAGGCAAGGCAGGTTCTCATGGGGAAGTCCCAGGGACGTGGGCTAAGAGGGGCCTTTGGATTTGCCAATTGAAACATCATGCAGGCCTGTGGTTTTGCAGTGAGGAGGGGACAGAGGTGTTTGAGCAGGCAAGGATGACCATCGAAGAAGGTGAGTGAGTCCTGTCATCGGTGTGCTCAGAGGATCGTCTCAGATACACACAGGTGCGTGAGAAACTCTAGAAGGAAAACAAACAAGGACAGGAGCTGTGTTGGGGACTAAATTGTGACCCCCTCTCCACACATTCACATGTGGAAGCCCTAAACCCATATCTCAGAGTGGGATTGTCTTTGGAGGTAGGGCCTTTAGGGAGGTGATTAAGATGAAAATCAGACCATCAGAGTGGGGCCCTAATCTGGTACAGCTGGTGTCCTCATAAGGCAAGGAAGAGACACCAGAGCCCTCTCCCCTTGAGCACCCACACAGGAAAGGCTGTGTGAGGACACAGCAAGAAGGCGGCAGTCTACAAGCCTGGTAGAGGCCTCACCAGGATCCAACCCTGTTGCACCTTTATCCTGGACTTCCAGCCTGCCGAACTGTGAGAAAAGAACTTCTGTTCTTTGAGCGACCAGGTCTGTGGTGTTCTGTTAGAGCAGCCTGAGCTGACTAATCCAACAGGTCCAGCCGCCTGGTCCAGGTGGGGTAGGTGGGGGAAGGACAGGAAATGGAGCAGAGAGCTGAAGGATGGGCAAAGTTGAGTGGCTGAAAGGGTGGGGAACAGCATTTCATGCAGAGGGAATTGCATGTCCAAAGCCAGACATAGAGCAAGCATGACTCATTGGAATAATAAAAAACTTATCATTTTTAGAGTAGGATTTGCCTCTCTCTCTCTCTCTCTCTCTCTCTCTCTCTCTCTCTCTCTCTCTGTGTGTGTGTGTGTGTGTGTGTGTGTGTGTGTGCGTGCGTGTGTTTGGTTTTTCTTTCTTTATGGGGCCTCAGATGCAGAGGATTATGGTGACCATCTCCTTATTTACCGACCTCATCCCCATCTAGCTGGAGAAAGCCTTTATTCTCACTGAGTTTTTCCCTCTTAGCCCCATACCCCAGCTCCGTTCCTCCCATAGTCAACCATTCTACAGTTTTGACGTGTACTTTTTTATTATAAAATATGTGCTGCTATTTGTATGGAAATATTTTTATTTTTTTGTAAGATGTTTTGGGTATATATCTCGATTCCTCCATTTCTTACTTCTTTCCTTCTGTCCTTTCTTCCTCTACTTTCTTCCTTCTTTCTTCCCTCTCAGCCTTGGGTGAGGTCTTAAGACCCACCATGATGCTATAAAGTGGTGGAATCTGTCACTTATACATCAGGTATTGCATCGCCCCTCCATTTCCCCGTAATGGACACACAGGGTGTTTTCTTCTCCTTGTCCTATGGACAAGATATTCAGAGTGTCTGATGAAGGGGGAAGGGAGACAGGAGGCCAGGAGCCCCAGGGATGGCAGGATGGGGAGGGTCTAGTTCAGGATAAGAGAGCAGAAGGAGGTCCTATGCCCTTGCGTGATTTTTCCAGGGAGAGAGGCAGTGGATGAATTTGCCCGAGGTTGGGAATGACTGGGACCCACGAGATGACAGGGAAGGGGGCAGATGCCAGCACCTTCCAGAACACCCTCACCTGTGAGCAGAGGAGGCCCAGCTGAGACTGGCTGGTTACTCTGGGAGGTGGACCAGCTGGCATCCTTTCAATAGATTGTCTTTAAATACTCCTGGAATGCTTATTTGATGGGTTGCAGAGAGGAGCTTATTTTTATTAATAAAAATTGCATGCCTCGCTATGCTCAAAATAAGAGATTTATTATGTGCATTTATTACAGGTGATTTTCCAAACCAGACAGCATCTTGGGAGGCATATTAAAGAGTCTAAAGTGTAGATAATAAAATAAAGCCCTCATCTGGGGTCAACAGCCCTGCATAATACTTCATTCTGTTTCTGAATCTCAGCTGGCTGTGATTTGCAACTTCACATTCCCCTTGATGGCTGGAGCCAAGTGGATACAACTTGCGGAGAGCCTGGCACAGAAATATACAGCTGAGCTGGGTCATCCGGGGAATAGCGTGGTTCAATTTCCACTCCAGGCAGTGTCCACACTGGCAGGACCAGGGTGCAAGTTCCCATTTGTCCAACTCTGTAAGCGATCATGCACGGAGGGCTGTGCTAACTAAGCTGGATTTCTGATTTACGCCAGTGACGTTTCCATGCCCTTACTGAGCCGTGTCCCAGGCAGAGGCCTGGCTGGCCCCCTTGACACACCACTAGAGGTAGCTGCTGCCATCATTTTACAGCTGATGGCGCAGGGACTCAGAATGGCTAAGTGACTTGCTAAAAGCCACACAACGAGGCTGGGCATGGTGGTTCATGCCTGCAGCCTCAGTACTTTGGGAGGCTGAGATAGGAGGATTGCTTGAGCCCAGGAGTTCAAGATCAGCCTTGGCAACAAAGTGAGACCCCCATCTCCACAAAAATTTTAAAAAACTAGCCAAGCATGATGGTGTACACCAGCTACACGAGAAGGGAGGATTGCTTGAGCCTGGGAAGTTGAGGCTGCAGTGAGCTGTGACCACACCACTGCACTCCATCCTGGGTGGCAGAATGAGACCCTATTTCTTTTTTTTTATTGCACTTTAGGTTTTGGGGTACATGTGAAGAACATGCAAGATTGTTGCATAGGTACACACATGGCAGTGCGATTTGCTGCCTTCCTCCCCATCACCTATATCTGGCATTTCTCCCCATGCTCTCTCTCCCCAACTCCCCACCCCCCACTGTCCTTCCCCTGTTTCCCCCCAACAGACCCCAGTGTGTAATGCTCCCCTTCCTGTGTCCATGTGTTCTCATTGTTCAACACCCACCTATGAGTGAGAACATGTGGTGTTTGATTTTCTGCTCTTGTGTCAGTTTGCTGAAAATGATGGTTTCCAGGTTCATCCATGTCCCTACAAAGGACACGAACTCATCATTTTTGATGGCTGCATGATATTCCATGGTGTATATGTGCCACATTTTCCCTGTCCAGTCTATCATCGATGGGCATTTGGGTTGGTTCCAGGAGACCCTATTTCAAAAAATTAAAATTAAAAAATTAAAAGCCACCAATGAAAAAGGAATGAAACTGGGATTTGAATCCAGCTGATTTTAAAGCCCTGTTATCACATTGGGCCTCATAGTATATAAACCATGTCTTTTATTTTCTGTATTCTGATGCTGTGATGTCTGGTGCCTTGCAGACCTTAGAGAGGCTGCCCCTTCCCAGGGCTAGCCAGCTTCTACAGATTGGAAACCACTCCTGTGAGTGTGACTTTCAGGTGTAAACCAAGCAGTCTGGATCCTACACTCCACCCACCTCAAGCTGTCAGTCAGGACCACTGTTCCCCTCTGTGCCCCTAGACAACCCAGTGTAGCTACTTGGCTTTGCCCCTTCCTTCCCATGGAAACCTCAGCAAAGGCTCTTGCCCACATGTTTCCACCCTCTCTGCCTCCTGACTGACCCTGGTGGCTCGCATGGGGTGCTGTACCTCTCATTTCTAGGGATCTGTGAGATAAAAACTTTTCATTCACGACAGTCACTCCTTTGGGTCTTACCACATTTGATTAAAACAAATCCTGGGACCCCTTAAAACACACAGATTTTCTAACAATCAGTATCCTCTTGATGCCAGGTGCCTGGCTTAGAGCTTTCACCCTCCCTTTGTCTTTTTGGGTATAATCACATACAGTAAAATGCCACCCGTCTTACTTTCATCAGCCTCAGCAACACCTCCCATCGTCCCCAGTTTACCCACAAGGAAATTGGATGGCAGAGAGGTTTGGTAATTTGTTGGACATGCAGAATCAACCAACAGCAGAGAAGAAATCAAGTCAATGTCTCATCAGTTCTCTGACTCTCTAACAACGGGGTCAGAAAACAGCCTCCCATTGCTTCTCCTTTGTGCACCTGACTGAGCCCTCTCTAAATTCTATAAGAACTATTCACTCATTCATTCTCTCACGTGCTCATTCACTGCTAGTGACTCTGTGCCCAGCCCTACACAAGATACTTGGGCAACAGACAAATGATTCCAATGTGGTCCTTGTCCTCAAGGCTGTGCAGGCCAGCTGGGATGGGGCACACACAGAGAAGTTGTCACAGCTCAGTGGAGTTGCCACTGGATTGGGGGAAGCAGAAGCAGCTGGGGGCCTCCCCAGCTCCCCAAGATAGAGGAAACATGCAGCCGACAAGCCCCTGGCTGGCTGGGCTTCGCCCATGCCCTTGAGATCAGAGCCCTCCATTTCCTCTCTTGTTTTGACAAGCAGGGAATTTCCGCACCTTCTATGACCTGGATGCGAATACCACCAGCTTCTCTCCCCTCCGCTCCCCGCTTTTCCCTTCTCTTCCCGCAAGCCCCTCTGTCTTTCCTCTCTGTTCCTGGAGCCTGTGTGATGTTGTCATCACACAGCCTTTTTCCCGCAAATGACGATGTGAACCTTAGTTATGAGGGTATCCAATGCCACCTTCTGAATCATCACAAATACCAATTTACCCCCTTATCTGCAGGGGTGTGTCCCAAGACCGGCAGTGGGTGCGTGAAACCTCAGGTGGTACCAAACCCTAAATACGCTATGTTTTTCCATAGACACCTACCTATGATAAAGTTTAATTTATAAATTAGGCACGATGAGACTAGAACAATTATAACAGTCTACTGTAATATAAGAACAATTATAACAATCTACTGTAATTATAACAACCTACTGTAACGAAAGTTATGTGAATATGGTCTCTCTCTCTTTCAGAGTATCTTATTGTCCTGCACTCATCCATTTCTAGAGCTCAGCTGATCGTGGGTGACTGACCCATGGAAAGCAAGCGCGGGTGGAGGGCGGCCTGCTGAGCTGGGAAATGGTTAGACAGCATTCCGCAATGGCTGAACTGTGGCACACCCTGTTAGCATTTCAGTGCTGCCCAAGAATATTAACTGACGTGGAAAGCTTTCCGTTATGATAATTATGCTCGAAAAGAACTTGCAAAACGCAAGCTGCATGATGATCCCACTTGGTATAAATATTTGGAAATGTATGCATCAGCGTCCAAGGATTGGGATTCAGGAGGTTTTCATTTTCTCCGAGCCCATCCGCAGTATTCTCTATTTCTAAGGGCAGGTATTGTGTAAAACAAAAACGTTTGCATTTACCACGGTCCCTCCCTGCTTTCTGAGTTACTGGGCACAGAGATGGCTCTGGAAGAAGAGAGATCTTAGGAAAGAAGGGGCCTGTCCCTGGAGCCGAGAATGTGATTGCCTTTTTGCCCCACTGTGATGCCTCTAGGTCCCCAGGTTGTGTTGAGAGCCCTGTCACAACAACCTTCAGGGTGGGATCCACGCCCGTGTCAGGGTTTCTGCAGTAGAGGGTTCATCTGTAAAGTAGAAATAATCACCTCCACTCTCCTTGTTGGAAATTGAATGGCTTTACACACATGAAGCCCCCAGCCCGAAGCCTGGCACACTCTAAGTGCTCAGGAGAAACCCAGCCACGGGGACCCTAACTGTGCTCTTCTCTCAGCTGTCCTTGTGCTTCTCCGCTTCCATTCCTTACCTCCTCGCTCCGTCTTTTCTCACCCTCCGTCTC
>NW_022437025.1:7358672-7702729 GCF_009761245.1 Sapajus apella | reverse complement strand
TTCCATTCCTTATCTTCCTCGCTCCGTCTTTTCTCACCCTCCGTCTCTAGGCCTTACTCCCATAACCCCTTCTTTGTTTTGCTATCTATCTCAGCAGGCCAGGGGCAACCCTTGCTGTCAAGACCAGGCTTTTTTCCAATGCTGTTATCTCATTGAAGCCTCATAACCTTGCAGTGAAATCAATGGTGTCACGCCCATTTTACAGAAAAGGAAACTGAGACCCTGTGTGATGCACTGTCCACTGGGATGGGTTTTGAGTGGCTGTTTCAAGTCTCCAGCAATCCTATAAGCACTAAGGGTAAAGAATGCGTCCTCAGTGGGCACGGTGGCTCACGCCTGTAATCCCAGCACTTTGGGAGGCCAAGTTGGGCAGATCACCTGAGGTCAGGAATTCAAGACCAGCCTGACCAACCTGGAGAAACTCCGTCTCTACTAAAAATACAAAATTAACTGGGTGTGGTAGCGCATGTCTGTAATCCCAGCTACTGTGGAGGCTGAGGCAGGAGAATCACTTGAACCCAGGAGGCAGAGGTTGTCATGAGCCAAGGTCATGCCATTGTACTCCAGCCTGGGCAACAAGAGCAAAACTCCGACTCTTAAAAAAAAAAAAAGGTCTGTATCCCCTTCACTGTCTGTATCCCACATCCCCTGCCCTGCACCCAGCTTGTGAAGCCAAAAGAGGGGGGGCCTGGGTGAGCAGGAAGGACCTAGTATGATGGTGGTGGTGAATGGATTATGCCCCAGTGTAGACAGAGTAGTTAGATTTAGACCTCTTACTTCCTGTTCAGGTGGCCTCAGGCCAGTAGCTAACTTCTCTAAGCCCAGTTTCCTCGTCTGAAAACCAGAGATAATAACAGTCCCACCCTCCATGGGCTGCTGTGACGATTAAATGGGAAACATGTATAAAACTCCTCACAGAAGAGCTGGGTGGGCCGTGTGTGTGCAGGACAGGCCAGCACGGCGCGGTCAGGTGCTCTGGACTGGAGGTGTGTGTGGGGGGATCCCAGCTTCCTCACCTGGGGCAATGACCCTGCCCCAGCCTTACCAGCCTGGTGTTCTGGGCGCTACTGGAGTGGGGGTGGCACTTGGCTGAGGGCTGGGGGCTTCACCACAAATTCATTTCCAGCCACCAGACCATCCCCCACCCCCTTTCTTACCAGGACTCATGAAAACTCGGCCGCATTTTCCCTTTGCTCTTGATGAACCAATAACCTTGAACATCTGAAAATAAAACGTCTACGGCCCCCACAGCCTCCTGAGGTTGTGTGGCTCTGCAGACATTATAAAACATCAAATTAGATGGAAAATTGCCCGGGGTCCCTGTAAATGAAAATTGCTCTTTTTTATAGGGGGGAAAAATGACCCTTAAAATCGCAACAAACAATTTTGGGCTCTTCCTTTTATTGGCCGGCTCACATGGCAAACAGTGTGCTCTCATTCCACAGCTTTGGCCCCAACCCATGTTTTTACCACATTTGGCTGTGCACATTTTCACAGCATTGTAACATGAAAATGAGGTTCTGCCCGTGTCTTGAGTTCCCGTTAGAAGGCGATGTTTTGCCCCCCCCAAAGTTTTAGCTTCCTGGTGGGTGCTGGCTGAATCCAGGCTTGGTGTAGGGTGGTGAAAGAGCACTGGATAGGGGGTTGGATGACTAAGCCTGCTGTGTGACTTCAGGCTGGTTGCTTAACCTCTCTGGGCAGCACTTTCTTCCTCCATGATAGGAGAGGGCTGGATTGGATTAGGGTTGGCACAGCCAATGCCAGCAAGGTGTTGTCCATGCATGATAGCCATGTGTGAAACACCCTCGACCTCCATGGGGTCACGGCAGGGCTTGTGACCTCCCATTCATGTCCACATCCCAACATAAAAACTTAGACATTGTTTTTTATCCTGCAGAACTTCGCAAGAATATTTTGGAAACAAGGCAAAGAGAGAAGACGCTGTCGGCTCTAGCTCAGAACTTCTCAACGCAGGGCTGATTTTGCCTGTGACCCGGCCATGTCTGGGGCGTTTTTGGCTGTCATGACTGGGCCATCCTCTGGTGATGCTGCTGGCATCCCATGGGTGGAGGCCGGGGCTGTGGCTACACACCCCTCGGTGCACAGCCTGCCACCAACAAAGGACTAGGTGGCCCCAAACGCCCCCAGCGCCCAAGGCTGAGAGCCGTGCAGCAGGGCGGGGCTGGGTTGGACTGGGGAGTGGAGAGAGTGGAGACTGGCCGGCATGGGCGGGTCCCTGCCACTGGCTTGACACCCTGTGATGCAAAGCAGTGCCCCTGGGGCCTCGGATCGCTGGCCATCAGCCATGGGAGTCAGCAGGGCCCTGGCTGTGACGGCCTGCGGACTGACCTTTGTCAGGGGCTGGAGAACCTCAGGCGCCTGCCATTGAGCCCCAGGCGGGGCCTAAGGATTTGTCAGGGTTGGGGGGGACCAAAGATATTGGTCAAGTGTGGAGGAGTGAGGAAGCCACAGTGACTGAGCCAGGCCTGGGGCCGCGGGCTGACCCTAATGAAGCCCACCCTGTCTCTCCTCCGCAGTTTTGACACAGTTAGAAAAACTTTCTCTTGTTTAACTGGAAACAGCCACCCACATTCACCTTCTCACATGCCAGCTTCTTTCTTGCAGATCACAGGAAATAAACTGACCTTTTAAAAAATCACAAGTGAAATGTAAGGAAACAGAGTGAGTGGGAGCATCGGTGGTCTTGAACTCAGGCCGCAGGGCAGGAGTGAGCTGTGTGACGCTGTGTGAGTCCGCCCCTCCCTCCACTCTGTGTGCGCCAGTCTGTGGAATGGGGCGGTGGACATGGGACCCTCAAGCCTGGTGGCTCTCTCGGCTTAGTTCTCTCCTGATGGGAGTGGGAATCCGGGCAGGCGTGGGTGGCTGCTTCTCAGGGCCTTATCACAGCTCCCTTCTCGGGATGTTTCAGTCACAGATTTGTGAATCTGCAATATGGGGAGGATGACTAAAGGTCACCTCGTCCAACCTCAAATGCAGGTACGCCCTCTATTTTCTTCCCAAGAGTGACATCTCTCCTTGGTTTACTCCTATGCCCAGGTCGGTCAGTTTCATTCCTGGACAGCTCTGGCTTCTGTGCGTGCTTTATGTGTTTTGTTTGAAACAGACTCCAGCCTCGCTCTGTCGCCCAGGCTGGAGTGCAGCGGCACTGTCACTGCTCGCTGCAGCCCTGTCCTCCAGACTCAAGCAGTCATGTCACCTCAGCTGGGATTACAGGCACGTGCCACCACACCTGGCTAGTTGTTGTATTTTTAATAGAGGCAGAGTTTTGCCATGTTGCCCAGGCTGGTCTCAAACTCCCTGATGCAAGAGACCCTCCTGTTTCAGCCTCCAAGAGTGCTAGGATTATGATTGTGTGCCACGGTGCTTGGCCTCCATGAGTGTCTTAATTCGACATTTGGGACCCCAGCCCCAAATGGAAGCAAGGCACACCACAGCCACAGAGCTCTTGGGTATTTTATCTGCTCTGAGTCTTCCTAGTTTTAGGGTGAGCCCCCTGAGATTCTTCATCTGACACTGCTAGTGGCTATTTGGGTGTGTGTTTGGGGGTCCCTCCTCTTGGCACACATATCAGTGTTCACTCTGGGCTAGACTGCATGCTGAGACAGGTGCCCCAACCTGTATTCAGGGGGTATCACCTCCTATATTCTGGTCGCTCTACTCCTATTGATGTGGTCCATGGTGATACTGACTTTTACCGCAGCACCATCCAATGCATTTGCAACGATATTGGCAAGGCCCTGTGAATTATTTTTAAGTGGGAATAAAACAGGTTTTCTATGGTCTTCAATCATACCTGTAGCTAACAATCAGAAAAACATGGGGAAATGCTGGAGGGAAAAAGTGATTTAGGGACATGGGAGGTAGCTTCTGTCTCATTCATCCAGGTCACAGCCGTATAAGATCCAAGAGTCATGCCTGTCACTCCCTGCCCCTCTACTGATTGTTCTGGTCCACGGGCTTCCCATCCCCCACCCGCCACCTGCTGTTCAGCTCCCCCTGCTGCTGCCTCCCACAGCCCGTGGTCTCTGACCTGGACTAATGCAGCAGCCTTCTGGGGCTGACCCTCCAGCTTCCGTACAGCAGCCAGAGCAATCTTTCTAGAACACAATAGTGCTCACTCTCCCTGCCCAACTCCGACCTACCTCTGCATACTCTGTACATTAAGACCCAAGCTTTTGAAGGCAGAGCTTGCTTTTAATGCAAAGTCCTGTGCGTGCCAAGTGGTCACCTGCCTTCCTCCTCCTTTTTTCTCCTGGGTCCCTGGATCCCCACACCCTGGATCCCAGCCACCCTGGCGACCCTGCTCCCTTTCTGTGCACCTTTCTGTGGCTTCTACACTTGCTGCCTCCTGGCCTGGACATCCACCTCACCTGGGAAAATTCCTATTTATTTCAAATCCCAGTTTCTATGTCCCCCGTCCCCCAAGAGCTTGCTGGGGTTAGGACACTATGAGAAAGGGATTTCTGTGCCCCACAGCAGTAAGGATACCCCCTCTTCATCATTTCGTATTCGACTTTAGCTCAGAGAAACAATACTAGGAGATAACATTTGCCACCACCCCACCTCTGCTCCCCCCCTCAAGATTCACTCGCTGATACTAACCCAGACTTGTTCACTCATGGGTTTGTTTGTTTAATCTGCAAATATTTTCGAGCACTTGCAATGAATTATGTAGGACAACAGACCCAGGGCACAGCTGAGACCAAACAGACAGAAGTCCTTGTGTCCGTGGAGCTGACATTCTGGTTGGGGGAGGCAGCCGTTAGGTGAAATGGATAAAGTATAGACTGTAATAGCAGTGGGTGTTGTGGAGAGGAGTGGAGTCTGGGAGGAGATGGGGGTGGGGTGGGGTGAGAGCTGCAATTTAAAATGGAAACTCCAGGGAAGATACACAGAGGGAAGGACCTGAAGGTGAGGACGCCAGGTGAGCTGCTACCTCGGGGCAGAGCGCTCCCGGGAAGGCTGCTGCGCTGCAGGACAGGCAGCTGTGGCGGAGTGCGGTGGGCTGGGGAGAAGTATGTCCTGAGATCTGAGACGTGGCGGCCCAAATCCTGCAGGATCACAGAGGCCGTGGCTAGGACTCGGCTTTTCCTCCAGGTGGGGTGGAAAGCCCTGGAGGGTGGTGGACAGAGGATGGTGCGGTCCGATGGCAGAGGGATTCTGAGCATCTTCCGGCTGCCATGTGCAGAAGGAACTGCGCGGGTCAAGGCGGGAGCCGCGAGAGCAGGGAGAGAGGCTGGAGGCTCGGTCCAGGCTGGGGGCAGTGTGAACGGCGAGACAGTCATGGTGACCAGCTGCTGGCAGGAAGTCATTTTATTTTTAGCCCAGTTTTAAGGATGAAGTGTGGATAAGGAAAGGGGAAGGTCACATTGCTAAAAGGCGCTATGTGTGCTGCCCACGCACCTGTCCCTCTCCAGGACTGAGTTTCCACGGGCAGGCACGTGCCTCTCACTGGCACGTGGTCCTGACACGCAGTGGAGACGCAGCGCTTAAATGTGGATTCCCTGAGCCTCCCGGGGAGCCCTTCAGGACCTCGGCCCGAGGTCATTCCGGCCAAAGGCCGCTAGAGGGCGGCGGTGCCTTTGCTGCTGCGTGCGGTTCGGGACGACGTCCGCACTCAGGCCCCTCTGGTCCCAGGTCGCCACCCAGGGCCTTGCAACTCAGAGAGCGGGCACAGGATCGACGAGCACCCCACCGCCAGCGCCAACCCCTTGTCCACGCCAGAGCAAAGGAGCTCGTTCAAGGACCCGGGAAGGAGGCTGGGCAGGGCCGTGGAGGCCCACAGCATGATCTCCGTCTGGGCCCCCTTCTTACCCCCGAGGAAGCTGGCAGAGGAGGAAGGGGCTTGCCAAGGTCACTCGGGACTTGCTGCTAGACCCATGCCAGCCGTTCTCCCCGGAGACCCTTGCTGTGACCCCGGGACTTCCGTCAGCACAGCTGACCCTGGAAGGCTGTGGGGTTGGGTGTGCTGGGTGCACCCGCTTAGATCAGTGTCCTGAGGAGGTCCCTCTTGGTGGTGGACAGGTGGGTGCCGGGGCCCCGAAAGTCGGAGAGGAACCCGGCTGGGGCAGCCTGCTGGCAGGTCCCGGCCTGCATTTTAGGCACGGGCTGGACAGCAGTAGCTGTGAAAGGCAAACAAAGTTAACTTTCTCAGCTTCAGCTATTGGTGGCGTTAACGAGCGTGGATCGATTTTTAAGAATCTACATGCCACTGCAACTTGACCTTGGAGAATCGTCCATCGCTTTAGAAATGCACATTGAGAAGGTCACATTAATGCTTTGTGTAAAAAATCCCCACCTAAATAGTTGTTAGCAGAGAACCTCCTTTGCAAGTGTAAATCTGTTTATAATTAATCGCCTTTGGCAGGGCTTCCCCTCCACAGCCTGGCTGGCTTCCGGGCCTCTGGCTTTTCGTGTTCATGCTCCATGTATCCAGGTCAAGCTTTCACTCTTCCCCTGAGCTGTACCCCATTTCCCTGACCCTCTTCCTGAGAGGCGATGCCTATCCAGGCCCTGCTCAGGTGCCTTAATCTGCCTGCCCCCAGCCTGTCTCCCTGCTTCCATCAGTGACAAGCCACTGGCGTGTACCAGCTTCTTCTCCAAATGTTCTCCATGCAATAACTCACGATTCTTCAAACAACTCTATTCAGTAGGTATTATTAGCCCCATTTTACAGATGTGGAAACTGAAGCCAAGAAATGCTTCGAGGAGTCAGTGTCAGGATTTAAACCCAGCCTTCTGGCTCAATTTAAACTCAACCTTCTGGCAGTTTTTTGGTTTATTTTATTTTATTTTAAAAGTTCCAGGATACATGTGCAGAATATACATATTTGCTACATAGGTATACGCGTGCCATGGTGGTTTGGTGAACCTATCAACCCATCATCTAGGTTTTAAGCCTCACATTTATTCACTACTTGTCCTAATGCTCTCCCTCCCCTTTCCCCCCACCTCCTGTCAGGCCCCAGGCCCCTGTGTGTGCTGTTCCCCTCCCTGTGTCCATGTGTTCTCATTGTTGAACTCCTACTTATGAGTGAGAACATGCAATGTTTGGTTTTCTGTTCCTGTGTTAGTTTGCTGAGAATGATGGCTTCCAGCTTCATCCATGTCCCTGTAAAGAATATGACCTCATTCTTTTTTATGACTGCAAAGTATTCCATGGTGTGTATGTGCCACATTTTCTTTATCCAGTCTATTATTGATGGACATTTGGGTTAGTTATGAGTCTTTGCTATTATAAACAGTGCTGCAATAAACATACGTGTGCATGTGTCTCTATAGTAGAATGATTTATAATCCTTCGGGTATATACCCGGTAATGGGATTGCTGGGTCAAATGGTATTTCTGGTTCTAGATCCTTGAGAAATTACCACACTGTCTTTCACAGTGGTTGAATTAGTTTACACTCCCACAACAGTGTAGAAGTGTTCCTATTCTTCACAGTCTCACCAGCAACTATTGCTTCCTGACTTTTTAATAATCGCCATTCTGACTGACCTGAGATGGTATCTCATTGTGGTTTTGATTTGCATTTCTCTAATGATCAGTGATGATTAGCTTTTTTTTCAGGCTTCTTGGCCACATAAATGTATGTCTTCTTTCAAGAAGTGTCTGTTTATATCTTTTGCCCATATTTGATGTTTTTTTCCCTCATAAATTTGTTTAAGCGCCTTGTAGATTCTGGATATTGGATTTTTGTTAGATGGGTAGATTGCAAAATTTTTCTCCCATTCTGTAGGTTGCCTTTTCACTCTGATGCTAGTTCTGTTGTTGTCTAGAAGTTTTTCAGTTTAATTAGATCCCATTTGTCAATTTTGGCTTTTGTTGCCATTGCTTTTGTCATTTTAGTCATGAAGTCCTTGCCCATGCCTATGTCCTGAATGGAACTGCCTAGGTTTTCTTCAAGGATTTTTATGGTTTTGGGTTTTACATTTAAGTCTTTAACCCATCTTAAGTTAATTTTTGTATAAGATATAAGGAAGGGGTCCAGTTTCAGTTTTCTGCATATGGCTAGCCAATTTTCCTAGCACGATTTATTAAATAGGGAATACTTTCCCCATTGCTTGTTTTTGTAAAGTTTGTTGAAGATCAGATGCTTGTAGATGCTAGGTGTTATTTCTGAGGTATCTGTTCTGTTCCATTGGTCTATATGCCTGTTTTGGTACTAATACCATGCTGTTTTGGTTACTGCAGCTTTGTAGTATAGTTGGAAGTCAGGTAGCATGATGCCTCTATCTTTGTTCTTTTTGCTTAAAATTGTCTTGTCTATATCAGTTCATTGTTGGTTCCATATGAAATTTAAAGTATTTTTTTCTAACTCTGTAAAGAGAGCCAATGGTAGCTTGATGGGAATAGCATTGAATCTATAAATTACTTTGGGCAGTATGGCCATTTTCATGATATTGATTCTTCCTATTCATGAGCATGGAATGATTTTCTGTTTGTTTATGTCCTCTCTTACTTCCTTGAGCAGTGGTTCTCCTTGAAGAGGTCTTTCATGTTCCTTGTAAGTTGTATTTCTAGGTATTTTATTCCCTTTGTAGCAATTGTGAATGGGAGCTCACTCCTGATTTGGCTCTCTGCTTGTCTATTATTGGTGTATAGGAATGATTGTGATTTTTCCATATTGATTTTGTATCCTGAGACTTAGCTGAAGTTGCTTATCAGCTTAAGCAATTTTTGGTCTGAGACAATGGGGTTTTCTAAATACAGAATTACTTCATCTCCAAACAGAGACAATTTGACTCCCCTCCTCCTACTTGAATACTGTTTATTTCTTGTTCTTGCCTGATTGCCCTGGCAGGAACTTCCAATACTATGTTGAATAGGATGGTGAGAGAGGGCATTCTTGTCTTGTGCCAGCTTTCAAGGGAATGCTTCCAGCTTTTGCCTATTTAGTATAATATTGGCTATGGGTTTGTCACAAATAACTCTTATTATTTTGAGATATGTTCCATCACTGCCTACTTTATTGAGAGTTTTTAACATGAAGGGATGTTGAATGTTATTGAAGGCCTTCTCTGCATCTACTGAGATAATCATGTGGTTTTTGTCTTTGGTTCTGTTTATGTGATGGATTACGTTTATTGACTTGCATATGTTGAAACAACCTTGCATCCCAGGGATGAAGCCCAGTTGATTGTTGTGGATAAGCTGTTTGATGTGCTGCTGGGTTTGGTTTGCCAGTATTTTATAGAGAATTTTCACATCAGTGTTCATCAGGGATATTGGCCTGAAGTTTTCTCTTTTTTTGTGTGACTCTGCCCAGTTTTGGTATCAGGATGGTACTGGTCTCATAAAATGAGTCAGGAAGGACCTCTGGTAGACTATGGCTGTGAATCTGTCTGGTCCTAGGCTTTTTTTGGTTGGTAGGCTATTAATTACTGCCTCAATTTCAGAATTTGTTATTGGTCTATTCAGGGATTTGACTTCTTTCTTGTTTAGTCTTGGGAGAGTGCCTGTGTCCAGGAATTTATCCATTTCTTCCAGATTTTCTCATTTATTTATGTAGAAGTATTTATAGCATTCTCTGATGGTAGTTTGTATTTCTGTGGGATCAGTGGTGATATCCCCTTTATCATTTTTTATTGTGTCTATTTGATTCTTCTCTCTCTTCCTTATTAGTCTAGCTAGAGGTCTATTTTGTTAATTTTTTCAAAAAATCGGCTCCTGGATTCATTGATTTTTTGAAGGGTTTTTTTGTGTCTCTATCTCCTTCAGTTCTGCTCTGATCTTAGTTATTTCTTGTCTTCTGCTAGTTTGTGAATGTGTTTGCTCTTGTTTCTCTAGTTCTTTTAATCGCAATGTTAGGGTGTTGATTTCAGATCTTTTGAGCTTTCTGATGTGGTCATTTAGTGCTCTAAATTTCCCTCTAAACACTGCTTTAGCTGTGGCCCAGACATTCTGGTACATTGTCTTGTTGTTCTCATTGGTTTCAAAGAACTCCTTGATTTTTACCTTAATTTCGTTCTTTACCCAAGAGTCACTGAAGAGCAGGCTGTTCAATTTCCATGTAGTTGTGCAGTTTTGAGTGAGTTTCTTAATCCTGAGTTCTAATTTGATTGCACTGTGGTCTGAGAGACTCTTATGATTTCCTTTTTTCACATTTGCTGAGGAGTGTTTTACTTCCAATTCTGTGGTCTGTTTTAGAATAAGTGCCCTGTGGTGCTGAGAAGAATGTATATTCTGTTGATTTGGGGTGGAGAGTTCTGGAGATGTCTATTAGGTCCACTTGATCCAGAGCTGAGTTCAAGGTCTAAATATCCTTGTTAATTTTCCATCTTGTTGATCTGTCTAATATTGACAGTAGGGTATTAAAATCTCCTTCTATTATTGTGTGGGAGTCTAAGTCTCTTTGTAGGTTTCTAAGAACTTATTTTATGAATCTGGGTGCTCCTGTCTTGGGTGCATATATATGTAGGATAGTTAAATTTTCTTGTTGCATTGATCCCTTTACCATTATGTAATGCCCTTCTTTGTCTTTTTTTATCTTTGTTGGTTTAAAGTATGTTTTATCAAAGACTAAGATTGCAACCCCTGCTTTTTTTTTCTTTCCATTTGCTTTGTAAATATTCCTATATCCCTTTATTTTGAGCCTATGTGTGTCTTTGCAGGTGTGATAGGTCTCCTGAATACAGCACACTCATGGGTCTCAACTCTTTATCCAGTTTGCCAGTCTGTGTCTTTTAATTGGGCATTTAGCCCATTTACATTTAAAGTGAATATTGTTATGTCTGAATTTAATCCTGTCATTATGATGCTAGTTGGTTATTATGGAGATTAGTTGATGCAGTTTCTTTATAGTGTCATTGGTCTTTATATTTTGGTGTTTTTGCAGTGACTGGTACTGGTCTTTCATTTCTATATTTCATGGTTCCTTCAGGAGCTCTTATAAGGCAGGCCTGTTGATGACAAAATCCTTCAGCATTTGCTTGTCTGGTAAGGATTTTATTTATCCTTTGCTTATGAAGCTTAGTTTTGCTGGACATTAAATTCTGGGTTGAAAATTCTTTTCTTTAAGAATATCAAATATTGGCTCCCACTCTCTTCTGGCCTGTAGGGTTTCTTCACAGAGATCCACTGTTAATCTGATGAGCTTCCCTTTGTAGGTGACCTGACCTTTCTCTCTGGCTGAACTTAACATTTTTTTTTTCTTTATTTCAACTTTGGAGAATCTGATTATGTGTCTTGGGGTTGATCTTTTTATGGAGTATCTTAGTAGTGTTCTCTGTATTTCCTGAATTTTAATGCCTTGCTTTGCTAGGTTGGGGAAGTTCTCCTGGATAATATCCTGAAGTGTTTTCCTACTTGGTTCCATTCTTCCCATCACTTTCAGATACACCAATCAATTGTAGGTTTGGTATTTTCACATAGTCCCATACTTCTTGGAGGCTTTGTTCATTCTTGCCCATTCTTTTCTCTCTAATCTTGTCTGTACACCTTATTTCAGCAAGGTGGTCTTCAATCTCGAATATCTTCTTCCGCTTGATTGATTCAGCTATTGATACGTGTGTATGCTTCAAGAAGTTCTCATGCTGTGTTTCTCAGCTCCATCAAGTCATCTGGTTATTCCAGCTTGCAATTCCTGTAACCTTTTTATCAAGGTTCTTAGGTCCTTTGCATTGAGTTAGAACATGCTACTTTGGCTCAGAGGAGTTCGTTATTACCCGCTTCCTGAAGCCTACTTCTGTCAGTTCATCAGTCTCATACTCTGATCAGTTTTGTGCCCTTGCTGGAGAGGAGTTGCGATCATTTGGAGGGGAAAAGGCATTCTGGCTTTTGGAATTTTCAGTTTTTTGCACTGGTTTTTACTCAACATGGATTTATCTACCTTTGATGTTTAAGGCTGATGACCTTTGGATGGGTTTGTGTGTGTGTGTGTGTGTGTGTGTGTGTGTGTGTGTGTATCTTTTTTGTTGTTGTTGTTGCTTTCTGTTTGTTAGTTTTTCTTCTAATGGTCAGGCATCTTTTCTGCAGGTCTGCTGCAGTTTGCTGGAGGTCCACTCCAGACCATGTTCACCTGCTTATCACCAATGGAGGCTGCAGAACCACAAAGATTGCTACCTGCTCCTTCCTCTGGAAGCTTTGTCCCAGAGGGAGACCTGCCTAATGCCAACTGGAGCTTTCCTGTATGAGATGTCTGTCAACCCCTTTTGGGAGGTCTCTCCCAGTTAGAAGGCACAGGGGTTAGGGACCCACTTGAGGAGGCAGTCTGACCTTAGCAGAGCTGGTGTGCTGTGCTGGGAGAATCCTCTTTGTCAGGATCAACTGCTCTCTTCAGAGCCGGGAGGCAGGAACAATTATGTCTGCTGAAGCTGCATCTGCAGATGCCCATCCCCCCAGGTGCTGTGTCCCAGGGAGATGGGGGCTTTATCTATAAGCCCCAGACTGGGGCTGCTGCCTTTCTTTCAGAAATGCCCTGCCCAGTGAGGAGGAAACTAGAGAAGCAGTCTGGCCACAGCCACTTTGCCGCACTGGGGTGAATTCCACCCAGTCCAAATCTCCCAGTCTCCTTAGCAAAGAGTGCATCTTCTTAGCCTGGATGCTGTCCTGTGCCCGGCACTAAGCCACGTGATAGCCTTCTGGACATGCAGGCTGGCTCATACCACCACACTGTCTGCCCCCCATGCCCTTCCTGCCCCTCTTTTCTTTGTCTGGCAATTCGAGATATCTTCTTATGTCCTTACCTCCAGGAAGTCTTCCTGCATCAGGTCCCTTGTTGGTAATTGTGGGGAGTTCTGTGCTCATGGTTCATGCAGCCGATGAAGACTGCTTTCCATACTGCTTTCTGCAAAATGGCTGCTTCCCTTCCTCAGGCCCACTGCAGGCCCTCTCTCCACTTTGTGAGGCCTGACATGTGCCCTCTTTTTGATGCCACTGTCTCCTGTGTGATACCAGTGCACAGTCAATGGGTTTGTCCTATTTTAGGACATCCAGTAGGTTGGATGACTTCAAGGTTAAAACAAACCTCACTCTGCAACTGGACGCCCCTTATGGAACCTATGACACATCCCCAGCTCTCTTCTGCCAGCTGCCCCAGCTACCCACCACCTAGGAGTGGTAGCATTTAATCATCTCACTCCTGAAACACAGGATGCAAAAGAACTTTGTAAAACAATCTTTGAAAACATGGAGGCAGGACCGGGCACAGTGGCTCACACCTGTAATCCCAACACTTTGGGAAGATGAGATGGGCAGATCACTTGAGGCAAGGAGTTCAAGAGCAGCCCGGCCAACATAGTGAAACCCTGTGTCTCTAAAAATACAAAAATTAGCCAGGCATGGAGGCATGTACCTGTAATCCAGCTGTTTGAGAGGCAGAGGCAGGAAAATTGCTTGAACTCTAGGAAGGCAGAGGTTGCAGTCAGCAAAGATTGTGCCACTGCACTCCAGCCTGGGCAACAGAGTGGAACTCTGTCACAAAAAGAGAAAAGAGAAGAAAACATGGAGGCAGGAGGGAGCAGGGTTATTCTACAGCTGACAGGCCAAGACACTTGATGGGAAGAACCTTGTGGTAAAACTGCAGGAACTAACTAGTCCAAAGCCTGCTTCTCCAGACACTTGTGCCTTCAGGCGAGCTACATCACTGTCTGAAAATCCCGTTTCATCATCATCTTTAGGATGGGAGATCTCTGCTACGTTCTGAACACATCTTTCATTCATTTTGTGTTTTGAAACATAAGGTGTAACATTGACCACCATGTCTGTCCATGTTTTGTAAACTGCAGAGCATTAGAGAAAAAATAGAGGAGCAGTGAGAATGGTCATGGCCCGCAGGTCTAAGGCTGGACTGGAGAGGGACAGCAGCTCCTTCCTTTAATGGGTCCCTGCTCTGAAGGGGACACTTATTCCTGGGGCCCAGTCTCCTTGGAGGAAACACCACTTATCACTGTGGCTACAGATAAGCAGAAGCTATAAATCCATTTTACAGAGGTCACTTAGATGACAAGCGTGGCTTTATGGCATCTGGGGTCCCCTCCAAAGCCAGGCAGGAGAGGCCAGGCCAGCTGTGAGAGGCTTATCAGTGATTTCTGGTGGTCTGCAACACTGATAAGAGGCTCACGATACCACAGAGGCCTGCGGTGGAGAGCCACAGAGGGCCAGGGAGTGAAACTAGGCTGTGCTGGCCAAGAGCTCAGCTCAGCAGGCCAACAGGATTGGACAGCATCTTCTCCCTGGTGGCCCATAACCCTCTGTGCTGATCTTCCTCAGAATAGGTTTTCAATTTGTCACTGGGATATTATGGCTCCAGATAAATTCTCCAGCATCAAAACTGTGTGTGTAAATTAATTTTCTTTGCCAGATAACTGTCTTAGCCATGATATTATGCCTTCAGAAGGAGTTGCTGTACTTGACTAAATTTACAGTAAATGGTTCCTTCATTGTTTTCCCAGTTTTAGTCAAAAGAACACTTTAAAAAAAATACATTACTTGAGGGTGTGAACTTATGGAATGACTGCAGAACTTTCCATGTGCAGCTGAGCAGAAGAGAGATGGTCTGGTAGGGAAGCATGGGGGCAGGTGCTGGGGGTTTGGAAAGTGTAAGAGGCACAGTCTTGGAGACCCCATGGATACATAGCAGGGGAAGTCTGTCCAGTACTAGGATGAACATCCTTATTCCCTTCTCCTTGTGAGAATTTGTCCAAGATATAACCCCAAAAATGAAGTAGCTTTTCCAACTGTCATGCAACTTTCCTTCAAAAAAAAAAAAAAATTCTATCAGGACCTGAAACATAAAACAACTGGAAGAAAACATAGGGGAAAGTTCCATGATGTTGGTCTGGGGAATGATATCTTGAATATTACCCAAACAGCATAGGCAATGAAAGCAAAAATAGACAAATGGGATGACGTCAAACTCAAAAGCTTTTGCACTGTACAGAAAACCCTCAAGAGTGAAGAGACAAACGGTAGAATGGGAGAAAATATTTGCAAACCATATATCTGATAAAAGTTAACACCCAAATTATATAAGGTATCCAAACAACTCAACAGCAAGAAAAAAATGGCCAATGAATCGATATTTCTCCAAAGGAGACACACAAAGGAAGGAAAGGTGTATAAAGTGCTCAACATGGCTAGTCATCAGAGAATGCAAATTAAAGCCACCATGACATATCACCTCACACCCATAAGAACGGCTTTTGTCAAAAAAGATGAAAGATAAGTCGTATTAGTCCATTATTGCATTGCTATAAAGAAATACCTGAGACTGGATAATTTATGAAGAAAAGAGGTTTCGTTGATTCATGGTTCCACAGGCTGTAGAGGAAGCATAATGCAGGCATCTGCTCGGCTTCTGGGGAGGCTTAAGAAAATTTAAAATCATGGCAGAAGGCGAAGAAGAACACACATCACGTGACCAGAGTAGGAGCAAGAGAGAAAAGGAAGGAGCTGCTACTTACAGCTCACTCTCATGAGAACTCCCTCACTATCTATCATGAGGACAATACGAAGGAGGATGGTGCTAAACCATTCATGAGAAACCATCCCCATGATCTAATCACCCCCCACCAGGCCCCACTTCCAACAGTGGGGACTACAATTCCACATGGTATTGTGGCAGGCATGCAGATACAAGCCATATCACAACTGTAGAGAAATAAAAAATGGAACTACCATGTGTTTCAACAATCCCACTTCTGATTATTAGTTTTTGATTTGATTTCAAAGAAATGAAATCAGTACATCAAAGAGATGTCTGCACTCTGATGTTCACTGCGGCACTATTCACAACAACTGAGTTACAGAATCAGCCTAAGTTCTCCATCAACAGAGAAATGGATTTAAAAAATGTGATATATGTACACAATGGAATATTATCCTGCCAAAGTTGGGGTGGGGGGAAATCCTGTCACTTGCGACAGGAGGGATGAATCTCGGGGGCGTGATGCCAAGAGAAATAAGCCAGACACAGAAAGACAAATGGCATGTGATCTCACTCAAACATGGGCTCTGAAAACGTTGGCCTCATAGAAATATAGTAGAATGGTGGTATCAGAGGCTGATGGGAGGGGTTTGGTAGACATTGACCCAAAGATACAAAATTTCATTTAGACAAGAGATCTGTTGTATTGAATACTTGAAAATTGTGAAAAGAGTAGACTTTACATGTCTTTATCACAAAAATGATAAGTATTTTAGATAATGGATAGGCTGATTAGTCTGATTTAATCATTCCACAATGTATACATATTCTAACACATCATGTATTACATCATAGGGGAGTATCGCAGGCTGAGGTCTGCGGGGGGGTTGTAGGGGAGGGTGGGGTGGGTGGGGAGTTGGGGAGGGACAGCACGGGGAGAAATGCCAGATATAGGTGATGGGGAAGAAGGCAGAAAACCACATTGCCATGTATGTACCTATGCAACAATATTGCATATTCTTCACATGTACCCCCAAACCTACAACACAATAAAATATATATTTAAAAAAAGAAAAACATCTTAAATATAAATTAAACTTTTTAAAATCAGAAAAATATATATGTATAATTTTCATCAATTTAAAAAATAAATAAAATTTTAAAAATAACATGTATCAATTTACTCTTTCAAAAGTAGCTCATGAGAGTTCCTTTTTTCCTCATCTCCACTGATAGTTGGTATTATCAGGCTGTATTTTGCCCCCTATTTGTTGGTTGTAAAATTTTCTCATGTCATTTTAGCATGATTCCCACAAAGGTTCAACAGCCATACAATTTGTTCTTCCACGTGGGGCAGTCTGTATCCTGCCCATTTTTCTCTCTCTTTCTTTTTGATTTGTAGGCAATTTGGATAAATATATTTGTGAATTAACACGATTTTTCTAATTTCTGGTTTTCTTTCTTTCTTTTTTAACTTTGCTTATTTTATCTTTGAAACGTTTTTAAGGATAAAAACTTTTTACACTGTCTTCTGTGTTTTTCTTTCGTGGGTGCACTCTTTATGCCTTGTTTGACGGTTTTTTCCTTATCTTAATACACAAATATATTCTGTCTTGTGATCTTCTAAACATATGATAATGTTGCTTTACTTATTAACTCTGTCATCACTCCCAAATTTATTTTTGTTTCTTGTATGAGAAAGAGATATGATAATTTTTAAAAGTGGATAGCCTATTGTCATAACACCATTTATTGTATTGTTTATTATATTTCCTCTGACTGGTCTTGTAGTCTCAGCAATTTACTGAATTTCTATGGGTCTGTTTCTGGGATCTCTGTTCTGTTTCACTGGTCATTTATTACTTTTGCATCAATGCCCCATTTTATTAATTTCTATAACTTCATAAGGAATCTTGATACCTTATAGGGAAATTTCTTTCCTCCTATTCGTCTTTTCAAAACTTACTGATCTTTTACATTTGTCGATAAATTTTAGAGTGCGTCAAGATCCATCCTGTTGGGATGGCCACTGGATTCACAGAATTTATGTTAATTTGAGATTCATAAACATGACTACCACTATAGTTATAGAGGACCTTTTTAATGTCCTTCAACAAACTTTTATAATTTTCTCCATGAAGTCTGTACGCATATTTTCTCATAATTATTTCTAGATACCTTGTAATTTTTTCTGCTATTATAAATAAAAACAGCTTTAAATTGTATTTTCCAATTAGTTTTCAATGTTTTATGTGAATACCATTCATTTTTATTATAAAATATTAACTAAGTAATTAAATAAATCTATAAATGTGCATGTATGTATATGAATGATAAAACAGTGACCCATTGTATACATAGTACTCTACTTAAGAATAAGGTATTGCTATTCATTTTAAAGTCCTTCTTTAAAATTATTGTTCTCCTCAATCCCATCCTCTTCCTCTGCTCCTCAGGTGGATTCTGTCCTGAAATTTGTTTTAATCACTCTCTTGAACTTCTTTAAAGTTTTAACACATATGTTTTTAGCCCCAAAATACGTATTTTATGCTTTGCCTGTATTTGTTCTCTACATTCTGTATATCTTCTTCTGCTGCTTGTATTGCCCTCACTTTATATACCTCAGATTCAGCCATATCATTCCATGTCATTGTAATGTATTATCATTATTGTTGTATGACTCTATACCAATTTATATAACTGCTCTATCATTGATGGGCATTGTGGTTGTTTCCAGCCATTTGCTATTATAAACACCCTTCCATGAGGATCCTTAGACATATTTGCTTGTCCATAGGTAAAATTATTCATCTAGGGTACATTTTAGGGTTAAAACTTGCTGGGGTATAGGATATGCACATTTTTAAATTTTCTAAGTAATAAGAAATTGTTTTCTCATGTAGACGTGTTATTAGCAATATGTCAGTGTCCTGGTTGCCTTATGTCCTCATCAATACCTGATATTATCAGATTTTAGATTTTTAAGCATGTTTGTAGCTGTAAAAGGATATTTAGTTGAAACTTCACATTTAAATCTAAAGCTAGGGACGCACCGTCCTAAGCCACCCATTCTCCAATGTAGCATGAGAACTAAAGTTAACAAAAGGAAAAACCTGTGTGAAAATCTTTTGTAAATTGCAAAGTTCTCCATGTACTTAAGAAGTTGCCATCAACAGAAAATAAAGAGAACCTTGAGGCATCAGTGGACAGTGTTAGGGCACAACTTCAGATTCTTCCCCTCCAGAGCAGTATACGTACAACTGCCCAGGCCAGAGGAAGGATGCCTAATACTGAGAAAGTGACAAAACCGTGAACACCTGTTCTGACTTAGAAATGCCTTGAGCTGGACTGAGGCAGCAGAAGTGGGATCAGAATCAAGTGAATTAAGAAGCAGTGACTCTGGAGCAAGTTTCCTTGTCTTTCTGTGGCAGCCAGAAAATTATCGAAAAAATAAGTAGACTTGCATTTCAGGAATCTGATTGCAAACATTTTAGAAACGCACATCCAGGGCCCAAATAATGCCTGGGATGCCTTCACCACGAAAAAACATAATCTAAGTGATGACTGCTGACTCGACCATTTTCCACATAATTGTACTAAATTTTTCTTTTTTCTTCTCTAACCCTTAATCGATGTCAGGAGAGTCCTTTCCTCTATCCCGTGTGTTCTTGATCTGACAGTCTATAGAACTGAGCAGTCTGCAAATGCAGAATGGGATTTTGCATTTTTAGCACTTTTGCAAATCAACTAGGCTTAAATAAGGAGAATTTTTGCTTAATAATTCTCAGTTGGTTTAATTGCCCCTGGCTGTGAAGGTGCAATGCTGATTTCAGTAGTCAAAGGGCATGAGCTGCCTTCCATTTTAATGTCTCGCCCTGACCGCTGTGCTGAGCACAAGCTGTGCTGGGACGAGGATGGGAGCAGAGAGACCATCTGGGAAGCCACTGCAGTAATCTGGGGAAACATATTTGAGTGACCTTAGATCAGGTGGGCAGCTGGGGAAATGCTAAGAACTGGTCACATTCTGGGTTATTTAGACATTAGAGAAGCAGAATTTCTGAAGCCTTGGAAGTAGGCTCTGGGAGAAATAAAGGAGCCAAATTTAACACCATGCCTTTTTGATATAAGCACAAAGATGGTCTCTAAAGCCACGATGCATGAGATCCCAGAGAGCAAGAGCAGGCAGAGGAAGGGAGCGAGGGCTGAGCCCGGATCACCCCAATGCTGAGAGGTCGTGGAAAGAGAGGGCCTGGTAGCAGAGGTGGAAAAGAAGTAGCCAGTGGGGTGGGAAGAATCGGAGAGGTGGGGGCCTGGATGCCAAGTGAGCAAAGTACATAGAAGAATAAGAGGAAGCGATCAGCTGGGGCAGGCTTGATGATGAGTTTGATGAGCACACAAGGATGCAATAAACACAAGAGAGAAAGGTAGTCCGGAAAAGAGGATTGTTCCTTCTATCAAGGATCCCGCAAAAGCTTCAGGGTACAAGTTACACTTGAGCAGTTCAAAGACTGTAGGGTTTCTGAGGGTGTGAGAGGTGAGAAGGCAGCCCGGCTTGTGCTTAGACATGGAGGTATGCTATATTCAGAAAAGGCATTGTTGAAAGGTCTAGAGGAGTGGGCATGTGTATGGAAAAATAGCAGTGGGTGAGATCAGGGAAGGCCAAGGCCAGATGAGGTGAGTTTTACAGGAGCCGCTGGTGGGCATGAAGCAGAGGAATATTGGAGGCAGAATTGCACCGTCGAAAGATTGCTCTGGCTTGTGGGTGGATTGGAGGGAGGAAGAAAGACATCAGGGCATACAGCAGGGAGCTGTTGCTGTTGTCCACGTGGGAGGATGGAATAGCGGTTAATGTTCAACTGTGCTCTTATCTTGGAAAAGGGAGCGCATGGACTCCTGGACTGCAGGTACTCTCATCCAAAAGAAGCCTTGGACTCTTTAGCAACTACTGTGTTGACTTTTGATGGTAATCAGAGCTGATTAGAACTCTTATTTCCATCAGACATTGTAAGTGCTTGAAATGTATCTGTTCATGTTATCTCCCAAATAAGCCTATGGAATTCGTATTACTGCCATCCCCATTTCTCAGAGGAGAAAACCGAAGCACAAATGTGCTAAGTTAGTTGTGCACCCACACATAGCTAAGAAGCGGCAGAGCTGGAAGAGACCTCTGCACGCACCACTTCCGTGGCTCTGCTTTGTTTCACGAGGTGAGGCAAATCCACTGAGGGAGGAGAACATAGGCCCTAATGACTAACAAGCCCATGAGAAGCAGGTCCCCCTTCTGATGTGGAAGCCTCAGGGGAGAAGGACCAGGGACTGGCAGATCCTCACTTGGGACAAGAACAAATGGTAGGGTAAGACCCACCAGAGGATTGAGTCCTGAGCACAGACACAGCCCCGTGCTTGTTCTGAGAAGCTTCTGAACTAGGGCTGAGTCAGAAAAAACAAATAGAGAAGTCAAGAGATACAGAGGAAATAGGGATAACCAGCTGGCTGTGGGGAAAACGGGAGAAGGGGTCCAGGGTGGCAGCCATGGGCTGGGGCACAGAGGAAGAGCAGCATCCTTGTTTTGCTACTGTTGTAACCCAAATCAGGGAGGCCCGTCGGGAAGTGGCAGTCTCCAAACACGTCCAATCTTTCTGCCTAGAAAGGGATTCTTCTTTACCTGATCCTGGTCATGCAACTAGTGATGGGATAGGATGTGTTGCCTGTCAGGCTTTATGGCAAGAGAAGCCATTTACACGTGGAGCCCTCTACATTTTCAGCTCCACTTCTTGACCTCCCCAACCACACAGTGGCATCCAAACCATGCCATTCACTTCCCCTGGAAGCCTCCATGCCTGCAGCGATGCTATGGCTTCTGTCTCCACCCCTTTTCAGCTCAAAAAGCTCCCCATCCCCTTGCGAATCTTTGCCCAAATTGCAGATCCTCTAAGAAATCTTTCTGCCCCACCTTAGAACCACTTGCGCCTTCCTCTGCTCTCTTTCAGATTTTGCATTTGTTTCCCTTGGTAACCTAAAAAGAGAAATCCTTTGCATTTCGTCTCAGTGTTTGTTGAGTTCACAGTAAGCACTTGGTAAATATTGAAGAAATGAACAAACAAATGCATGTCGTTTGCAGGAATCTGGATGGAGCTGGAGGCTGTTATCTTTAGGAAACTAATACAGGAAGAGAAAATCAAATATTGGATGTTCTCATTTGTAAGTGGGAGCTAAATAATAAGAACACACAAACACTTAGAAGGGAACAACAGACACAGGGGCCTACCGGAGGGTGGAGGGTGGGAGGAGGGAGAAGGTCCAGAAAAATAACTAATAGATGCTGGGATTAATACCTGGGCAGCAAAACAGTCTGCACGACGAACCCCCATGCCATGAGTTTACCTATGTAACAGGCCGGGTGCGGTGGCTCACACCCATCATCATCCCAGCACTTTGGGAAGCCAAGGCAGGAGGATTACTTGCAGGCAGGAGTTTGAGAGTTGACCTATATAATAAACCTGCACAGGTACCCCTGAACTGGAAAGCAAAAAAAATTTTTTTTAAACCACAAATAAATGTCTGAAATGCTTTAATTAGTTCTTGTCTTCTTGTCTTCACTGGTTTGCTTTTACTGCCTGGAACCAGCAGAGGGTTAGCAGAACCATGACATGACTGTGGCACTTGCCCGTTTGTCTGGAATTACTTCACCACCAGGAGAAATCACGTAACCTTTGAACCCGAATGTGTTTCCTCCACTGTCAAGCAGGGCTTATAGCCCCCATCCTGAAGCATCACTGTGAAGACTCAGCGTGCTAAGGAATGTGTGTGCTGGGTACCATGCCGCCATATTCAGCATCAGCCAGGAAGTGGTAGATGTGGTGGTGGTGATTAAAACAGGAATCAGTCTGTTGCATCATTTTCCTTTGCGAAGGGGCTACTTCTTCAAAAAGTGACTGTTGTGGGCCTAATTGCGTCTTCCAAAAAGATATGCTGAATCTTAACCCTCTGTATCTGTTAACGTGACCTCATTTGGAAAGAAGGTCCTTATATATGTTATCAGATTAGGATGGGATTATACTGGATTAGAGTGGTTCCTCATTTAATAATTAGACATTTTATAAGAGGAAAGAATTTTGAACACAGAGACACAGACACAGGGAGAGCACCAGATGTTGATGGGGGCAGAAACTGAAGGGATGCATCTAACAGCCGAGGCATAGTGAAGATTGCCACCACAACCAGAAGCCAGGAAGAGATGAGGAAAATCCTGTCCTAAAATCGTCAGAGGGAGTGTGTCCCCAATGATGCCTTGACTCCAGAACTTCTAGCCTCCAGAACTATGAGACAATACATTTCTCTTCTTTCAAGCCATATAGTTTGTTGTCCCCTGCTACGGTAACCCCAGAAACTAATTATTCTGTGGATTTGTGCTTCTAAATAGAAAATAAAAACTTATAAATCATTCTCATAAATCATCTGAGAAGTTAGAGGCCTCTAGGATTAAGGGGGAAAAGCCTGGCCTATATGTCGAGATGGGAGGAAAAGAAACCAAAAGACCCCAATATAACGTGTGGAATCTAGCAAAATCAACATTTGAGATGTTTTTTCAACAGTCCAGTTTCTTCCCTGAGATTTTATTGTTGGGTTCATAAATTAATTTGACAAGCATGTTTCACCTGCAGAGAGCCAAGATGGCCACGCTGGTAAGAGCATGGGCTTTGGAGTTCCACAGGCTTTGGGTTCAATCTAGGCTTCCCCACTTAGCAGCCAGTGGCCTTGGGCAAGTTACTTAGCCCACGTAAGCCTCAGCCTTCTTCCATGTCCTTCTCTGGGTTTGCTGTGTGGAGTCAATAGCTGATATTTGTGATAAGTGCAACAGAGCATTGCCTGTGGGTATGATGCAATCTGCTCCCAATGTATATCCCCAAAGGAACAATCTGTCCTCAGCAGAAATCAGAGCATCCTCAACACTTAAAGGATGAAGCAGAACCAGAGACACCTGAGCTTGACTGAAAGAAGGAGAAAGGTGCATCATGCTTAGAGCAGGAGTTTTCAAGAGAAGTGTGAAAAAAAACAAAAACAAACCACACCCCTGACATCCTCCTTGGACAGATACAGCAGGACACGTGTTTTCATTGTGAAGATAATCTTTATTTGATTTTCATCACCTTTCAATGAAAGAGTGGATCCTGTCAGCACTACGCAAAAAAGCCTTTCAAATATATCTTAAGAGCATTAGTTTCGTTTTAAATGAAAGAAAGTGAAGAAAGTTTATGTTAGGAGAAGGTATAATAGAAGCTTGGTTAAATGTAAGCAGGTTTCTATCAAGAAAAACAGTACCATTCCTCCATTAAACCAGCCATAAAAACATACTATTTTGCATGTTCTCAAGAGAGTTGTTCATAAAAGAGAAGCTGGTTAGTCCTTTTCTTCTTCTTAGTGACCAAATCAACGTGCTCTGTATTTAAGCATCCTGGCAAGACATGAGTCAAGGGAATGAGAAGCATACTGCTAACCAGTATGGAATACCAGCCCTGTTTTCCCAAAGGTAGAGAGACACACAACATTTTCCGTTGCAACTAACACAAGACCTGTGGAGGTCGTGGCTTTGGCCCATTGAGTCTGGGTAGCTGACCTAACTTCAGTCCTCTTGGGTTCTTTCTCTGGTCGAGGCTGCCTTAGTGCTGATGATATGGCAGGACCGTAGTCACTGGGATTGGGTATTCTAAGGCGTTGCAGTCATCTGACAGGAACACCAAATCCTGAAAAAGATGTGCAATGAGAGGAAAGTTACTGAAGATGCCGTGGAGTCCATATGCAACAATAGGGCTCTTCGTTATCCTCAAAGGCCATTCAGTTGTTCCCCTATGTGTGAAAACCCCATCCCTTACTCTTCCCAGAAAAGAGCTAGTCACTTCTTACTTTACATTCCGATAGAATTTCATGGTTTTTAAAATTATTATCACTTACGGAATTCATGCATCCATTGGTTGACCAGATGGATAGATGGTGAAGGAAGGAATGAATGGGTGAAGGAGGGAATGAATGAATGAACCTTAGTTGCGGAGCAGCACCCTGGGCCAGGCATAGGAATAACCATGAAGAGCAGGCCAGCCCTCACTTCATTCAATACCACTACTCATCACACTGGATCATAATTGTATCAGCTTCCTATCTTCCTCCACAAACCAAGGGGACCATGAAGGAGGAGGAAACTGGGTGTGGGCATGGGGCGAAATGCATTACGAAGTTTTCATATAGGAACAAAGAAATTATAACTTAAGAGCTAATTACTACAGTTTTCAGAGGCGCTTACTCTGGGTGAGGCATGGTGCTAGGAATTCCATATTTGGTCACCCTACTAGGCTTCTTAGGATCAAGGGAGTCACTGCAGTGCCCACACAAGGTAAGGGTGTAATTATTATTATCCATCCAGCAGTCTCATGAGGTGGGACTGTTATGTCTTCAGTTCAGGACTGAGGAAACTGCCTTGGAGGAATGAAGGGGCACTGTTGTGATTTGAATATGGTCCCAAAAGTTTATGTGTTGGAAACTTAATCCCTCTGCCTTTGTACATGAATGAATGTAGGCTCTGACTTAATGAATGGATTAGTGAGGGCTATGCTCTTATGAATGGATTAATGTCATTACCTTGGGAGAGGGTTGCTTATTGTAGGAGTGGCTTTGTAAAAAAGGAAACACTCTCTGGCTCTTACCCTCTTGCTGTGTGATGATCTCTGCCTTGGTATGATACAGCAAGAAGGCCCTCAGCCGATGCCAGCACCATGCTCCTAGACTTCCTTCTAGCCTCCTCCATAAGCTAAATAAACTTCTTTTTAAAAAATAAATTACCCAGCCTGTGGTACTATGTTACAGCAGCAGAAACAGGTTAAGATAGGCACTCTCACTTGGGAAGCGGGGAGATACATACAGACCCAAGCTCAGGGCTCTCTGTTGCTGAAGTCTGTGCCCTGCAATCACATGCTCTACTTTCTACCTTTTAACTATTGCTGATTTTCTGTCCCTTTCCCCTCTCTTACCAGAATTGTCTTATCAGAGCACACCTGAAGTCCTTCCTGCAGAGTCTCCTCTAACCTGCCCCATCTGGCTCCTGACAGAGTCTACCTGTGTGGCTGGGGTGTGGTCCTGGGGTGTAGCCCCTGCATCAGTGTGCAGCTCATGGAGGAAAGAGGCCTTGTCCTGAACCCCTGAACAAGGCAACCGTGGTTGAGGAAGGGCTTTGTGAACTGAAAGCACCTGCGAAACATCTCTGCTCCTCTTCCTTGTCCCCCTCTCCTCCCAACCTTCCTCTTTGAAAAGCTCAGAAAGTCTTGGCTGATAGCAAATAGAAGATGGATTTTCAATGGCAACCACTTACTCTCCTGCAGAACGAGTTCATGATGGTGTACAGCTTCCGCGCTTTCTCCTTCAAGGAATCCACCTGGGCCACCTTCTGACACTGGGACGAGGCCACAAAGTCCCGCAGCTTGTCCAGCACACAGTAATTCTGGGAGTGGGGCAATGTGGAGAGGGCTCGTGGGAGAAGCCAGTAGCCAGAGGGACAGAGACTGAGCTACATAAGATTTCTCCCTGACTCTGTGCCACACAGCCAGCAACAGAGGTCCAGACCCGAGTCCCTCAGCCCCAGACCTCCCTCCCCCAGGGAGAGACTTCTTACATGTATGTCCAGATACAGCCTGGGCAGGTATCTCACACATGGCTCCTGTGGAAAGGGATACAGACTGTTGGGATGCCCACAGGGGCACACCTGGTCACTAAAGGCTCCCTGTCGGCTCTCTCCACAGCCAGACTCGCCCAGATCCCAGGAGCCTCCCTGATGCTACGACATGCACAGTGCTTTCTTGTGCCATATGTCACATCCTCCAGGAATGTGCGACTGCGTTTCCAGAATTAGACTTTTAGGATGCAACCTTTATATCATTTGCCATGAATTAGGGAGCTGTTTTATACGCACACCCATACAGAAATATACATACACGTATATACATAAAAATGGTCCTATAACTATAATATAGAAATAGTAATATATATTATAGTAATGCAAGTATATATACACAATGTATATGTACATCTATAAAACAGTTCTATAACTAGTTCTATAACAGTTGTATAACTGCATGTAATTATAGATAGTGTATATAATTATATAAGTAAAATATATATAATTATATATATTAGTTAATAGGTGTTCTATAACTAGTTATATAGGTTACTTATTTATATATAGCCATATATATAGCTATATAACTAGTTATCTATATCATGTATATTATATATAACTAGTTATATAGGTTAGTTAGATAACACCTATATATGTTACAGGTGTTTTATATATATATATAACTAGCTAGTTACATAGGTGTTCTATAACGATATAGTTGTACAAAGTGTGTAACATAGTGATACAGAAGTATATATATATGCACACTTTTACATTTCTACATTGGGCTTCTGTTTTTGTGCCGGGCTGAAGGTCAAAAGCCCTCATCCTCTGCCCTTTCAGTCTTCCCCGTGTGGCCACAGGCAAGTGCCCCCCTTTAGTTCTCAGTTGTGAAATTGGAAGGTGAGAAGGCATAGTCTTTTCACTTTCTTCCCGCTCTGCAGTTCAGAGCCTACGAATTTTTTAAACCTTTTAAAATCAGATTCCTTTAAAAGATAATTGCTTTCTATATTTGATAAGAAACTTATGGGTAAATTGTGGTGAAACTGTACAATAAAGTGTGAAAAATTAACTGATTTGATGGTGTTATTAAAAAGTTGCAAAACTGCTTGTGCTGTTTGATTCAAATTTTGTTTACACACACACACACACACACGTATTTGAATATCTATGTGTGGACAGAAACCTGAAACACCGTCCTTCGGAACGCCATAGCAGCAGCTACCTCTAGGTGGTAGAATTATGAGCAAGATTTATTTTCTTCTTTGTACTGTGTACATTTTCCAACTGTTCTACAAAGTACAATACCTTTATAATTAGGAAAAAATACATGTTATTTAACTTTTAAAAAGAAAATACCAAGAAGGTGTTAGGATATTGTAAACTCCAACATCTGAGAAACATGTTTTGTTTGAAACATTTGCAAGTGATTAAAAGACACTTTAAAATGTTATCAAAGCTTTTAATGAAGTTTAATGCATTTTGTGACAGAGAAGCAGGCAGAGGCCTGGATTCTAGTCCCTGGCAGCCCTCCTGGGACTTCCGCTCTGTGACACCCTAGGTCTTGCTCTTAAGATCGTGCTTTCAGTAGCCGGCATCTGTTGAGTACTTGTTCCTGCAGGCTCGGCTCTGTGAGCTGTACCTGTGTTCACGTCTGCCTTTGACTGTCAAAGCTACTCTAAAGGGAGTGGTGCTATTGTCATTCCATTTTACAGACAAGAAAACTGAGAGCCAGAGGCTGACAATTTGCTGGAATCCCTTAGCAGATGAGGGGTGGAGGCCAGCTCTGTGAGCCACATTTTAGGACACACTGCTCACCAGGCTAACACAAGCTTCATTCCTCTGTCCTCCTCTCCGAGGACTCCAAGGGGAGCTATTTTTCTCCCCCTCCTCCTCCTTTTTTTTTTTTTCATTTTACAACAGATCTTCTGATATTTGCTTTTATAAAGCAAAATGTCTTCTGATATTTGCTTACATAAAATTTGTAACAAAATTTAGGATGTCTTTGATTGCTTTTTCTTGCTATTTTTTTTTTGTATATTATTATACTTTAAGTTCTTGGATACGTATGCAGAACGTGCAGGTTTGTTACATAGGTATACACGTGCCATGGTCGTTTGCTGCACCCATCAACCTGTCAGTATCTACATTAGGTATTTTTTTTTAAGAAAGCAAACCACTGGTATCATATTTAGTAGGAGGTGAATAAAACACAAATACCCTTGAGATTTACATTTACTTTAAGAAAAGTAGTCTCTCTCTCTCTCCTCTCTCTCTCTCTCTCTCTGTCTCTCGCCTGGACGGTCGGGGAACTCACCGAGGGGCCCAAGGTCTGCAGGAGCTGGAAGTCCTGGGTGATCTCCCGGCTCAGGGCCCGCAGGCGTGAGTAGCATGTCGGGGGAGCAGGCCGCGCGGCGGGGACCCCCGCCAGGAGCAGCAGCAGCACGGGCAGCGGCGCAGTTGTCCTCATGGTGCCAGGCGCTGGTGCAGCCTCGCCGCCGGCCCCTTTATGCAGGCTGGGGGTGGCCCAGGGCGGCTCCACGCCTCCACTTCCTGTGGGGCCAGCGCAGGCTGCCGTCCAGCCAGGATGGGAGAAGCAGCCAGCACAGGAATCCATCCAGATGCCAAAGCGCCAGGTTAAGAGGAGGGGCTGCCTGGGGTGGGGGTGACAGAGGGTGGCTCTGTCTCCCCCACACTTTCAGCAACAAGTTTCTCTCTCTCCAGGGACTTTTCCTGAAATGGCAGGAGCGGCAGATGGAAAGGGGTGGGGGACAAGAGGAGAACGGAGGCTGGATGAGGTGAGGGTTGGAGAAGAGTGGGCAGCCAGGCCTGGGTTTGGATGGCACCGTTTGTCAAAATGGATATAGTGCCAGGAGGGAAAGGGACTAGAGGAGGATGACTGGGCATCATTCCCTCCAGGCAGCCTGCGCTGGCACAGGGGCGCAGGGCTGAAAGGCTGAGGACAGGACACCAGTGTCATCGCCCATCAGTCGCTAGCCAGGAAGTGAGCCCAGGGCCAGGGCTCCCTGCCTCTGAGAAGCTGTGTGTGTCTCTCCGTCTGGAGGAGCGGCTCACTCAGCGGCTGTATGTGTGGGGAGTGTGAGTATCCGCACGCTCTTCCACCTCCAGCTCCCAGCCCAGGTCCCCAGGAAGCGTTAGTTCTCAAGAAGCACATGTCCCTCAGGGGTGCCCTCCCAAGGAAGTGGCAAGTAAAGGTTTAGGCTCTCCACTTAGAGCCCTGGGGGCAAAGCAGGGTCACTCGCTTCTGGCTTTGACTTGGGCAAATTCCTTCAGTGTTTCCTCCGTCTTCTTATCTGTGAGGTGAGGATGATAAGAGTTGCTCAAAAGGCCATAGTGAGGAATCCCGGGACACAGCACCACTGAGCAAACCTCACGCCAGGCTCATTGTGTGTTTCCAAGTGATCCAAGCTGACAGCTCCATCTCCGTTAAATCCAGCAAGTGTCTCTGTGAGGTAGGTACCACAAAAAAGAGTCCCATTTTCCAGGTGGGAAAACTGAGGCTCAGAGAGTTCCAGCAACTTGCTGGTGGTCACAAAGCTGGAGGCACATGGAAGCAATAAGGATCTGTCAAAAGAGAGAAGATTCTTCCTTAACACTGAGCGTTACTTACACACCTGCAGCCACTAGATCAGCTACCATCGGGAATGCCTCACAGCCAATGAAGTGAATGGGATTATTCCCATTTCCCAGGCGAGGAAGCTGAGGGCCTCAGGGGATACGAAGCTGGGAAGAACAGTGGAGCCCTGGAGCTATGTCTGGACTTTCCAGTCTCCAAAGCTTCCTCCAACAAGGGAGGAAAGGGGAGTGTCCTGGGTGAGCTGCGCATCCCTAGAACAAAACAACCAAGATGCAGCCCACAGGGGTGGATGAACTAGAGCATGGCGTCCTGCTCCTAGTTTATTGGGAGCAGGGCTGGAGTGAGGATCAACCACGGGGATGACGCCCGGCTCCAGCTTGTCCCCACTGTATTTGCCAGGAGAAATCTCTTCGGGAGCTGGCCTCCGTTCCCTGTCCGTAAACAGGATAGCATCGCCCTGAGCATAGGTTCCTTCCAGTCCTGATGTTTTATTTATCTAGTTTCTGGTGGTAAAAGCCCTGGGCAGAGACTGTAAGCCATGCCTTCCTGTTTTGTAGGTAGAACACCTCTAGCAAGATGAGAGAGACCACCCTCTCAGCCAGGGCAGAACTGTGTGTGCTTGGAGGTGGCAAGCGGAGGCACAGATGTGTTTTCTTCCGGATAAAGAAGTCTCCACACTCCCTCCATGGTAGTGCCTGGGGCCTGGGCCTCCCTGCAGACTAGCTGGCCCCAGCTGGGGACTCTAGGTCTGCTTTGAAATGCGCCAGGGCTTCTGGATGTGTTCATGGAACGGGCTTAAATTCAGAGCAGGGAAGAAAAACAAGCTCACGGACCAAACAAGTCCTGCACCTTTAGACCAAGGAGCCGTTGCCATGCTGGAAAACAGGAGCTGTCTGTGAGTCTGAAGTTGAGATAAATGTGCTGTTGGGAGATTTGACCCTGTTCCACCCACAACACCGCGTGCAGTTATTCATGGGACTTCTTGGGCAAATCAGCTGAGCTCAGAGCTGCAAGGAGGCATACAGCCCTTCCCATTGAGCATGAGAATGAATCAGTGACTGGCTGTAGCCCTCAGCTGTCACTGGTACCAACTGAGACATGGTGGATGCTGGGCCCCTGAGGAGTCACATTCAGTGGGGAGACAAGGAATGAGGCTGCCATGCACTGCGCCAGGCGCAAGGGAACCACCACTTCTAACTCCGCCAAGTCAGGAGTGGGATGATCAGGAAGCATCCCAGAGGAGAAGGTGCATCGTGCTGATTCCCAGGGCAGATGGAGACAAGGAAAACAGCCTGTGCCGAGCCCAACATGCCCAAGTGTGCGTGCCAAGCCTAATGTATGCAAGTGTGCACCCCGGGAATTCTTTCTGCTCTCTGCCCCTCTCCAGGGTTCCCCTGCATCCTCAAAACGATAGGTTGACTTGCCCCCTGGCATCTGTCTCTTTTAACGACCATGCCCTTCTCCAGGAGAGAGGGATGGTCTTCTTCATTGTTTGTCAGCACCCAGCGCGCAGCCAGGTAGAGTGGATGATCCAGAAGGTGTGGCTGAGTGTTCTTCTTGGCTACTCATGTTACTCAGAGATTAAGGCACAAGCCCACTAAGAAACCTACGCAGGACAGCCTGAAGTGGTTCCCCACCAGGGGCTCCCGTGAGACGCTGCACTGGATACAGGCTGGTGGAGCCCCACATGTGTGTTCTGTTCTCAGATGTCTCCTGTACCATGAATCACCTGAATCCTCCCACCAGCTCTTTCTCTGCTCCCTGCTAAGGCTCCTTCAGCAGTTGGCTGCTCTGAATGTTAAAAATCCATGCAGGAATTTTCCCACAAATCAGGTAAGCCCTTGTCTCCCCCAAAAGGTCTCTCCTAGCTTTCTTAATGTCGTAGATGGGGCATGGACCCCATCATGCCAGGAGAGCTGAACAGTCAGAGCTAACAAGCAGGTGAACATCTTTCAGGTAGATATCGGCCATTGTCTTTGGATGGATTCTTCATTGGCCAGATGTGTGTCTATCTATCTATTTATCGAGAGCCTATTATGTGCCAGCACTGAAATGGGTGAAAAGACAGTGAATGACAGAGACAGAGTTTCTGTCCTTTTGGAGATTGATGAGGGCAATTGACACTCTGGGTAAGCGGTATGACAACAGAAAGCCTGGTGTTTCTGGAGCCCCTAATCCATCACTGGCAGCCGCTCCATCTCAGGTGAGAGCTGAGAGGCGAGGAATGCAGTGGGGAAGTGGGGTGGCCATGAAGGCACATGCGTGTATAGGTGTGTCTGTGTGTCTGTGTTTGTGTGTGTGTGTGTCTCTGTGAAAGACAGAGAGTGTTGGAAATAGATGCTCGGTGACGCAAAGAAAAATCAGCACTCGGAGAGTGGGATGTCCAGCTTCGGAGCGGTAACCTTTGTTGTGCTAATGATGAAAAAGAATTAAATATGGGTGATGTTGAGAAAGGCAAGAGGATTCTTATGCAGAAGTGTTCCCAATGTCACACGGTGGAAAAGGGAGGCAAGCACAAGACTGGGCCTAATCTCCATGGTGTCTTTGGGCAGAAGATAGGTCAGGCCTCTGGATTCACTTACACTGAAGCCAATAAGAACAAAGGCATGGACATGGCCGTCGCCATGGTGAAGCTGAGCAAAGAGGCCAAGCAGAGGCTGCAGCAGCTCTTCAAGCAGGGCCAGTTTGTCGTCCGCTGGGGTTTTATTCCTCTTGTGATTTACCTGGGATTTAAGAGAGGTGCAGATCCTGGAATGCCTGAACCAACTGTTTTGAACCTACTTTGGGGATAAAGGATTATTTGGTCTTCTGGATTTAGAAGCAATTAGCAGACAGCATGGAAGATGTGTGCTCTGGCTTGGATAAAAGATGGGGCATCGTTCGGTTGCCAGTTGGATGGCACAAGGTTCATCACAGATGAATCTGTAGCAGAGTGGAACTTGTACTAACTTACTATAGAATGTATCAGAATAAATGTTTTTAACAATGTTAAAAAAAAAAAAAAGAACAAAGGCATCATCTGGGGAGAGGATACACTCAGGGAGTATTTGGAGAATCCCAAGAAGTATATCCCTGGAACAAAAACGATCTTTGTCGGCATTAAGAAGACGGGAGAAAGAGAAGACTTAATAGCTGACCTCAAAAAAGCTACTAATGAGTAATAATTGGGCACTGCTTTATTTGTTACGAAACAAATGTCTCATGACTTTTTTATGTGTACCATACTTTAATAGATCTCATACACCAGAATTTACATCATGAATGACTGACAGAATATTTTGTTGGGCAGTCCTGATTTAAAACTAAGATTGGCTTGTGGTTAAATGAATATGTTCAGTTTTTGGATTTTAATAGTAATTACTAATTCCAATTTAGTAAATTCTATCACTGTTTACCCCTTCTGAAGATATGATTAGACTTCGTTAGTAATGTTAAACTTTTCTCAAAGATGGTGAATGCCATCTTAAAACTTACTGGAGGTTAGTTTTATATTTAGATTTATATAACTGGTTATGTGAATACATTTAAATATGGGGGATATTCCTTCGCTGTCTCAGAACCAAGCAAGATTCACCTGTGTTTTGTGTTCATTTGCCTCTTAAAGGCAAGGGTTGAAGATAAATGGGTAGCAATGGCTATTTTATATTTTTAGCCTTAACTATGCCAATCTAATTAGAATTCCCTGTATTTAAAATGGTTCTTTTTACTTATTGAAAGGCATTTTGTGTGGTTTATGTGTAATATTAAAAATTATTTAACACTTCACACAATTTATAGATGATCTATAAGGTCACATGCTTTTAAAATAGTAGCCAATTAAACTTCACTCTTGAATTCTTTACAATCTAAGTCTAACTAAGTTATAATTTAGGATTGTCTTTAAACAGCCATTCAGAAACAAAATGGTACCACTGCTGTGTATTTGTGATTGGGAATGGTGCTTTTGCCAACTTAAAAGGATTAAAGTAGAGGAAATATACACAAATTAAAAAAAAAAAAAAAAGAAAGAAAAATCAGCACTGAGACATAGGATCTTTCAGCAACACAATTTTTCCTTCCTGGACTCCAGGAAGGGTACCCTCACTAGCCATCATGCCGCAAGAGTACAATGAACAAAGGAAAACACAAAACAATGAACAAAGGAAAAATAAATAAGATATATCCCTTATGCATTTGGGGTTGTCCTTACTGCTGTGTTTGTTCTCCGTTGGCTGGTGCCATAACTCACAATCTAAACTAAGACCCGACTGCCTAACAACTTAAAACTTTTCTAAACAGGTAGAAGCAATGGAGAGCTGGGACATGCCTGTGAGCACGTCCAGCAGCACAGATATCTTGGTTGAAGCACAAGGACGTAGAATGTACTACGTGCCTGTAAGCATGGCATGTCTAAACAGCTGCATAGGATAGGGCTTAACAAAGTTATTAGCACACTTATTCTTTAACAAAAAAGGAAACTTTAAAAAGGAACTTTTCTACTTCCCGTAGAGAGTAGACAGGTTGTAAGATACTGTGCTGCTGGCTCTGAAGATGGAAGAAGAGGCCCATAGCCAAGGAATTCAGAAGGCCTCTAGAAACAGAGAATGTAAACAAAGATTTCTGCCCAGGGCTTCCAAAAGGGGCCCAGGGAGACCCCTTCTGACCCCAGCACTGTAAGATCATGAATTCATGGAGTTTGGAGCCCCTCGGTGTGTGGTGATTTGTTACAGCAGCCACAGGAAACAGGCAACCATCTCTCTGGGGTTCAGCAGAGTAACAGAATTTAAGGAGGGAACCTAGAAATTATCCAGATCTACCTCCCTGCTGCTTACGAGTCCTTGTCCATAGTCTGCTTGCATACCTCCCTGGATGGGGAGCTCTTTGCCTCTTATGACTGCCCTCCAGTCTCTGGGCAGCTCCAAATTCTTCCCAGGGTGGAGCTGAGATGTGATGACACCCTGGCGCAGGCCTTCCAATCCTGCACCTCCTTACACAGAACAGCGATGTAGTGATGTTAAGACCATTCTCATTCTTCAGTGTCTCTGCCTCCACTCCTCCCTGCCCCTCCAAACAGAGTCAACTCTCTTTCGGAGAGCTGACCATCCCCACTTCTTAAACTTTTTAATGAGAAGTGGCCTCAAGAACTCTACAACTGCATCACAATGACTGCCTCTCTGCCTAGAGCGCTTTCTCCTCACTGTGCCCATTTCTAAAGCAGAAATTCAATCTTGCCCCTCCTTGTTGCAAAGTCTCCCTGGCTCCCAGACACAAACCCTGCTGTGCGTCAATGACTCTCACACTATGTGGGACCCAGACTGGAACACAACCCTTCTTGGGAGATCTGGTCAGAACGACACAGTCACCTTCTTGTTTTGAGCCTTTCGTATATCAGTTAGGGCTGTAGGCTACATGGTACAGAAATGTCAGCATAAGACACCAAAGTCTGGGTTTTCTGGAAGCTCAATTTGAACATATAGAGGGAGTGTGGGGCTCAGGAATGGTTTGATCCAGGAACTCATGGAGTTATCAAGAAATTGTCTCTTTCTCTTTCTCTGTTCTATATTGTGATAATGTTTTGATATGTCATCTTGACGAGGCTACCATCCCCAGTTATTCTAACACTAATCCAGATGTTACTGCGATGGTATTTGTAGGTATGATTAGAATCCTTATGCAATAATCTCTATATAAGGGACATTGTTTTAGGTAGACTGAGTGGGCCTGGTTTAATCAGCTGGAAGGTCTTAAGAGCAGAGCCAAGGCTTCCCTGAACAAGAAAGAGTTCTGCCTGTGGAGTAGCGTGGCCTGTTCTGGTGACTTCCAGCTTCACTTCCTGAAAGCCTGCCCTACAATTTTGTACTTTCTTGGCCAATATCCACAAACACACAGGGCAATTCCTTTCAACAAGTCTCTTAATGCCCTTCTGCCACTGGTCACGCTTCTTGGGATGAACTCTACCTGACACATCTGCCATTAACTCCATCCCAAAGTCAGATCCCATCTTGAGAGGTAGGGTCTCCCTTGTGATCACTGAAGAAAGTCCTGAGCTTTCTGTTAGAAGCAAACCCTGCCCATGCCTTGTCCAAGCCTCCTTAGCCCCCAGATTTAAGGGAAGGTGGGCTAGGCTTCTCATGCCAGCACCACCCTCTGCCTTGGCCCTCCTCTGGTCATAAGTGCCTGCTCTGTCCACCTTAGGGTAAGCCAGAGTTTTGGGGACTCTTAATCCCCCCATAAGTAGCCCTCAATCAGTGATTCATGAGAGTTGGGAAGAGTCTGGCTTCTGGTTAAAAACCTATGTGTCATCCATGGGCAGTTACAACAGCTCTACCCAGCAGGCCCCCAAGGGGATTGGGAGAGCTGCTCTCCCAACCCGAGGCTTGGGACACAGCTAGAGCTTTGCATGCAATCTCTGAAAGGAGTTGCTATAAAACACTCAGGCTCCCAGGCTGACCAAAGCCTTTCCCTATTTGCCTGGCACCTTTACTTGTGGGTCTTTTTATCTGAGGACTTGGGCCAGGTCCTCAGGCGCCTCTGCAGAGACCTCCAAGTCGAGGAGTGGGGAATCCTTGACACCACCTCCCCTACTCTGACTCAGGACCCAGCACTTTTCTACTTGGAGCCCTTTCCTTGCCTCTCCCAGGGTACATAGACCAGCAGGAACCTTTCGGTGGGCCTCCCTCAACAGTGAGACGACCCCCACCTCTGCATCTGTGCTGGTCCACTTGATCCCCCATAGTGATGTGAGAATGCATCCGTCCAGGGGGCAGGGAGATGGAACGGGGAGTTGGGCTTCCTCTGGTTTGGCTTCTTTAGAACATTGCAGTGAGTGATCAAAGACTTAACTCATTTTTGGCTATTGCTTTAACTTGGCTGTTCAGACACCTGCGGCTCAGCTCTGTTTCAGTTCAGCTGAGCTCCTGACTCATTGCCTGCTCCTTTGACCTATTGGTGGGATAACTCTGAGGTGAGTTCTACAGGGTCTCCCAAAGTTCCCAGCAGGATCAAGCTCCAGGGATCCACGTGAGAACTCACTTGATGGCAGGAACTCCATGGATGTATTGGCTTTCTGCCCTTCTCTGTCTCATGTTCCCACTTCTCTACAAGTGTTTTCTAGGCTCACTCTCAAAGAAACCTCTTGCAATCAAATCCTTGTCTCAGAGTCAGCTTTTGGGAAAACCCAAACTGAGACTATGGTACTGGCCCAACAGAGGAGTCCCCCTTAAACTATGGCAAGACCAATGTGTTGTACTGGAGCGAGCATAGAAAGTCAACACCAAGACAAAAGTATGCCAAATTGCAGGGTCTTTATTGCCGGCAGCCACGGAGGACTTGCCTCTCTCCAACCCATGGCCCGGAAAGGAGGGTGTTAAGACATTTTATGCCTGTAAACTACCTTGGGGATGAGGGTGAGGGGCAGGGGTGGGGGGCTAGGAACTTCAGACATCCCAAGGGCCAGTGGATTCTGTAAATCACCTCCTGGGTGGAGATGAGGGTGAGGGGCTCCAGACATTCCGAGGGCCAGGGGACTTTGGACATTCCGATAGTCACTTAAGTGGTTCACAGAAGTCAAGATAAGTGTTAGTTTACACATTGCCTGGGTAGGGTGGAAATTACAGACCTTAGTTACTTATTACAAGTCACAGGGGCCAAGATGGTGTGGGTTTGGACTGCTTGCCTGTCACATTAGGGTTACAGAGAGCAGTTTCAACAGAAAGCCGAGGTATGGTTGAGGTATGCAGTTTTATGGGGCTTTTACCATGTCACAAATGTGATCACATATATTGGTCTAGTTCACTAATGGGCCGTGAGGGCAAGATGCCCTGGGATGGGGTAAGCGAAGTGGAAGGAGAGACACCACCCCCATGTCAAGTATGCTCATCTTGCTCTAACATAGCCCAGGATGGTCCAGGACGCCACGTCCCATGACTGACATCTCTCTTAAGCTGCCTCCCTTCCAGGCCTCCATGACTCTCTCCCCGTGCAGACATACTTATCCCAGCAGCAGACATACACGGGATGAGAAGATCCTTCTGGCAGTTACCAAACCTCAGCTTTCTATTGCTTAATTACATTCTGTTTCTTCTTGTGATCTAGTATTTTTAGGATCTGAAACTTTTAAAAATCATTTCAGGAGAAAGAGCATTTGACCCTTTCCTGCTACTTGTTTAGACAAGCCTATTTCAATAAGTGATACAGGTAACCAGGGAAATATTCTTGATTTTTAGCCATGAGGGGTTATGGGATGTTCCCTAATTGTATTAGTCCATTCTCATGATGCGATGAATAAATACCCAAAACTGGGTAATTTATAAAGAAAAGAGGTTTAATTGATTCACAGTTCTGCATGGCTGGGGAGGCCTCAGGAAACTTACAATCATGGCAGAAGGCATCTCTTAGCAGAGTGGCAGGAGAGAGAATAAGAATTGAAGGAAGGGGGAAACCCCTTATAAAACCATCAGATCTTGTGGGAACTCACTCACTGTCATGAGAACAGTATGGGGGAAACCATCCCCATGATTCAGTTATCTCCACCTGTTCGTGCCCTTGACACGTGAGGATTATTACAATTCAAGGTGAGATTTGGGTGGAGACAGAGAGCCAAACCATATCACCAGTGAACTTAAGAAACAGCAACCTGCTGTTGGCTGTGGTCTCTTGTGACATGGCTGGAACACAGACTATCACCTCTCCTGCCTGCTCCCTGTGTTCCCATCCTGCGCCCACTTGTGATAGAAACCCAAGCTGAAATGGACATCAACAATCTCAGATGCCCTCTGTTGCCCAACCTGCAGCCAGCAGCTGTCTTTGACAAGGATTAGAAGAGTCCAACAGCAGCTTCCATCGTTTTCTAAGAAAACATTGCACTAGACCACACGAGGTGTCTGAGTGCTAAGGCAGGAGAGCAGCATTGGAGACATCAACGCTTGCAAAGAAGCTACTTCTTGTCCTTCACTTCTGCCTGCATTTGAGGTCAGGAGCCACTAATCAAGCAGTGACAGCCAGAAGATGTTGGGGTTGGGATAGACGGAGTGCCTGGCCGGACATGCCTCTGGCGCTCCTGTTGATATTGGTATTCCTTTGGTTAAAACAACACATCTTCCCCTGTTTATGTGCTGTGTTTTTGAGCTTGTTAGTTTTGCTCTTGGCAAACCCAAGTGGAAAGTTGGCCCACACGACCCAAAATGAAGGAATGAAGACAAACACCAAGGCTGGGCTTTGCTTTTGGGCAGAGATTATGAAAAGCAATTCATGTTTTAGAAGAGAGATCCCTTCATAAGTCCCCAAAACATGGATTTGAACTTTAATGAGAAACAGCAGGCAGGAGGAGCTATGTCCCAAACATCCCCCCAGGTCTGGTACACAGAAAGGACTCAGAGAAAGTCCTTCAAGAAAAGCCCCAGCTTGTCCTAGGAGAAAGACCACGGGCTTTGAAGTTTAGCTCTCACTTCTGTTACTATGCAGCCGTGCAAATGTGGCCCTCACTCATCTTCTTCTGATGTCGGGTTTATAACACTTCTTGCACAGTTTTTATAAAGAGGAAATAAACATGAGAATCTGGAATGACTGTGGTTTTTATTTTCTTTCTTTCTGGTTATCAACCCTGTTCCTTAATCCCATCCTCGCCCACTTCCTCCCTTTTGCTACAGAAATGATGATGGGCACATGGCCCAGGAGGGACTAATCAACATCTCTACCTGGGGTTGAAAGTTGCACACAGCATAAGAGCTGCCCTCTCATGCTGCTACCGTGGCTATGCTGTGGTTGCCAGTAGTTAAGTCTTCTGTCCAGGAGTGGGCAAGACTAGGAGGTACACAAGCAGAGCTGGGAAGTGGGTGGAAGAAGAGGATCTGAAGGGGCTGCATCTTGCTTGCAGACCCAGAGGCCAAGATCTGCGTCTCCTCCTCGGACATCATCAGCTGGCCTGTGGTCATTTCTGGCTACAGAGCGAATGCAGTTCCTTCGGCTTGAGCTGATTTCAGTGAGGTTTCTTTCTGTCCCTCACCAATGAAAGAGTTTGACGAATACAGCACCCAGTAGAGTGCTTGGCACAGAGCTGGAATTCTCACAGCAGTTACTTTGTTTTTAGAGACAGGGCCTCCCTCTGTCACCCAGGCTGGAGTGCAGTGTTGCGATCTTAGCTCACTGCAGTCAACCTCCTGGGCCCAAGCCATCCTCTTGCCTCAGGAGGATCTGGGACTACGGGAGTATCTGGGACTAAGTTAGCTGACCACATCCAGCTAATTTAGCATGGTAGTAGGAGAGCCAATAAGAACCGAGTGAAGGGGGAAACTCCTTATAAAATTATTGGAGCTTGTGAGAACTCACTCACTATCATGAGAACAGTATGGGGGAAACCATCCCATGATTCAATGACCTCTTCCTGTTCATGCCCTTGACACATGGGGATTATTACAATTCAGGGTGAGACGTGGGTGAGGCTGGAGTGCAGTGGTGTACTCTTAGCTCACGGTAGCCTCAACCTCCTGGGCTTAAGCCACTCTCTTGCTTCAGGAGGATCTGGGACTACAGGAGTAGCTTGGACGACAGGTGCTCACCGCCTGTTACTTTTCTTGGATGATTTTCTATTTGTGCAAATCCTCGGCGCTGGTCATCAAATACGTTCAGTCCTCTCTCCCCTGGACCCCGGCCAAGATTGAGCTTCCCTGTCCCCTTGAAGTTCATACAGCCACTTAGGTTATTTTATACAAATTAATGTCAGAGAAAATGATGGGTTTACTTCTAGGCAGGAGCTGTAAGAGCCTGTGCTTGCTTTTCTGCATGCTTTATGATGCTATTGCTTTCTCTATGCCATGGGACCACCCAAGTTGGAAAGATGGTGGATACTCTATCAACCTCAAACTGTGGTAGAGAAGACCCAGAGTGATGCCAAGAGTAAAAATAACAAAATGTTTGCCAAGAGCAAAAGTAACAAAAAGTCTACACCAACCCCAACACCTCCTGGCTGTCACTGCTTAATTAGTGGCTCCTGACTTCAAATGCAGGCAGAAGTGAGGGGACAAGAGGCAGCCCCTGTGGTGAGGACTAGGAGTTGTTTGTCACAGCAGTGTAATCTAGCCCATCCTGACTGTGGGCAGGCAAAATTCTAGAATGACCCCTGTACTAGGTCATTCTCACACTACTATAAAGAAATATGTGAGACTAGGTAATTTATAAAGAAAAGAGGCTTAATTGGCTCATGGTTATGCAGGTTATACAGGAAGCATGATGCTGGCATCTGCTCAGCTTCTGGGGAGTCCTCAGGAAACTTACAATCAGGGTGGAAGGTAAAGGGGAAGCCAGCACTTCACACAGTTGGAAAGAGAGGTGGGAGGTGCCACATACTTTTAAACAACCAGCTCTCAGAAGAACTCACTATCATGATGACAGCGTCAAGGGGGATGGTGCTAAACCATTCAGGAGAAACCATCCCCATGATTGAATCATCTTCCACCAATCTCCACCTCCAACACTGAGGATTACAATTTAACATGAGATTTGGGTGGGGACATAGATCCTAACCATATCACCCCCAATGACCCTTGCAGAACCTTCTCTGCTGAATGTGGGTGAAGCCTGTGAATAGAATGAGATCTCCCCTGTGGGTAGGCTAGTTACATGGCAAAGGGATCTTGCAGTTGTAATAAAGGTCACTGAAATAATCAAAAGAGAGATAAGCTAGATAATCCTAATGCAATCACATGAACACTTTAAAAACAGTAAGTTTTGCAGGCTGGTAGCAGACGAGGGAGCCAGAGAAATTTCAGGTGTGGAACAGATTCAGCACAGTGTTGCTGGCTTGCAGGTGGAGGGAAACACAAGAGAAGGGATACTCATAGACCCTAGAAGCAGACAGTGGCCCCCGGTTCACACCAGCAAGTAAGTGGGAACCTGAGACCTATGGCTGTAAGCAATGGGGCTCTGTTAACAATCCAACACAACCAGGAAATGTCTGTTAACAATCCCACACAGCCTGGAAGCAGGTCCTCCCCGACGGCTCCTGCAGATCAGCCCAGGCTGGCCTTGTTAGAGCCAGAGCAGGCAACCCAGCAGACTCCACTCAGATGCCCATCTCCAGAGCTGCAAGCTGATAAATGGTGTTGTCTAAGCCTTTAAGTTGGTGGTCATTTGTTACATAGTAATATGGTTAAATTTTATGTCCCCACCCAAATCTCATCTTGAATTGTAATCCCCATAATCTCCACATGTCAAGGAAGAGACCAAGTGTAATTGACTGAATCATGGGGGTGGGTTCCCCATGCTATTGTCTTGATAGTGAATGAGTTTTAATGAGATGTGATGGTTTTATAAGGGGCTCTTATCCCTTTGCTCTTTTCTGTGTCCTTGTGAACAAGGTGCCTTTTCCCCCTTCGCCTTCCACCATGATTGTAAATTTCCTGAGGTCCTCCTAGCTATGCTGAACTGTGAGTCGATTAAACCTCTTTCCTTTATAAATTACCCAGTCTTGAGCAGTTCTTTATAGCAGTGTGAAAATGGACTAATACACACAGCAACTCATTAGAGAACTAATACGTAGACCAATGCATTATTATTTGAGGTTATTCAGTGAATAACCTCAAATAATAATGCACTGGTCTACGTATTAGTTCTCTATTCAGTGAATAACCTCAAATAGCTTGATGATTTTTGAAGCTAGTAACACATGTGCCATATTACCCATGCTGCCTTCTAAGGATGTGTCAATTTCTGTATCAGATTTGGGATTTCCTGATAGCAGGAGCTGGGCTTAGCATGGATACTGAATTGAATGCTTTTAGAAGATGTGAGTGGCACCTGGCAACATTGTGAAGCTGATGAAACTTTTCTGTCACGCTGTGCTATCCTGGCATGATGGTCTGGGTTCCTGGAAAGGAACAATAGATAATGTGGATACAGTGTGAGCTGGGCATCTGGTGCTTTTCCTGGGGCATTAGGCACTTTAATCCTCATAAAAATCTTACAAGGTAGGAGTTGGTATTATCACAGCCCCACTTCACAGAAGAGGAACGAGAGGGTGGGAAGTTAAGTAACTTGCTCAAGGTCATACCATTAATTCATAGTGGAGTCCAGGTTCAAACCTAGACAGCTGGGTTCAGTCTGTGTTCCTAACCATCACATCATCCTGCCACTTAAGATGAGGATGTATTCACTGAAGGGTGGAGAGAAGGCAAGAAGGAAAAAAGTAATTTACATGAATGTTAACAAGCTGTGTGTATTAGGTTCTTCTGAGAAACAGAATGTGTGCATGTATACACACATGTGTGCGTGCACACACACACACACACACACACACACACCCCTATACATATTTATGGAAAGAGAGAGAAGGCTGACTTTAAATAATTGAGTCACGTGATTGTGGGAGCTCACCAAATCAAATTTTGTGGGGTGGGCTGACAGGCTGGAGACCCAAGGGAGAGGTGATATTGAAGCTCTAGTCCAAAGGTCATTCAGAGGCCCAATTATCCTGCTCTCGGTGGGTCTCAGACTTTTTCTGGGCCTTCAACTGATTGGATGAGGCTCACCCACATTATGGAGTGTCTGCTTTACTTAAAATCTACTGATTCAAATATTCATCTCATAAACACTTTCACAGAAACATCTTGAATAATGGTTGGCCAAATATCTGAGTACTGTGACCAAGTCAAGTTGACACATGAAATTAACCATCACACTGTAGGACTCTGGGCAAGTCCCTCACGTACCTTTGAACTTTTCTTTTCTTGGAAAATGACGGTGACTTTGTTTACAGAGTTTGAGACCAGCCTGGACAACACAGTAAGACAATGTCTCTATTAAAACGAAACAAAACAAAACTTAGCAGGGTTATGGTGGCACATGCCTGTGATCCTAGCTACTGGGGATGCCAAGGCAGGAGGATCACTTGAACCCAAGAGGTCAAGGCTGTAGTGAGCAGTGATCATATCACTGCACTCCAGTCTAGGAGACCCTGTCTTAAAAACGAACAACAAAAAAAGATAAAAATATAAAGATGTTTTGTGTCTGTTCTCCATTATAAATATAGTGATTCGTTGCTTTTAAGGGACCAGTTGTGAGAATGCTAAGTCCTCTTTGTGCAGGGGCCATATGAAGTTGCCCGCTGCGGTGGCCCGAGTGTGGGGTCATGGGCAGGGTCCCATCTAGTGTCTCCACTTAGCAGGCCTGCAATGTTGAGAAGGTGCTTGACACCAGGGCCTCAGTCCCCTCCTCAGACCCCTCACCCAGCTGTGGTTGTGAGGGTTTAAGTGGAGGCCCAGTTTCAGACAGAGTGGGGCTGCTCACTCAAGGCTGGTCGTTCTTCCCAGATCTGTGTCTCTAGAGCACTTAGAAAATTCCCCGACTGGTAGCAGATACCACCTTTCATTACAGCTTGTAAGTTTTTCACCCTTTGTTTTGCAAATAGAATGCTGAATTATTCACCTAGCAGATGTTGTTTTAAACAAACTAACAGAATTGACTTAGCTAAACAATTATGTTTTTGTATCAATTGCATATACAACAATATATAGGTGCTTTAAAATTAGAACTTAAGACCAGCAGACAGTTTGACTCCTGAGCTAGTAGAAAGAAAAAAATCCTAAACTGCATTTTCCATCTTCAATGATTTCTGTTATAATGAAAGATGATCCATTTCAAGAGCTATATTATTTCCCCCTGTACCTATGAAAAAAATTTAATTGCAGTAAAACATGCATAATATAAAATGTACCATTTTGACAATTTTTACAATTTGGCATTAAATACATTCACGTTGTTGTATAATCATGTCCACCATCTATCTCTAGAACATTCTCATCTTCCCAAACTGAAACTCCATACCCGTGAAACACAAAGTCTCCACTCCCCGCTCCCTCCAACCCCTGGCAACCACCACTCAACTTTAGAAGCCCAGTTTGATTTAAAGGTTTCAACTCAAACCAGAAAGTTGGACTCCCTGAGCTCACAGACCAGCTCTTTCCCTTCCCAGCTGTGTGACTTTATCTATTTCTTCATCTAAAAAATGGAGGCCGCACTTTTACCTCTCACACCAGGCTGAGAGGATTAAATGGTCAATATATACAAAGCCCCAAGGCTACTGCTGGTGTAAGTAAGTACTGCGGATTTGATATTAATATTTATGTAACTTTCAGCCCCATAAACAGTCCCCAACCACAAAACACCCTACACACTAGCCCATGGAGGCCCCAGGGTCAGGGGCCTCATGAAAGGACTGAGGGAATGAATGATGCCCTTGGTTGCCTTTCCAATTACAACATGGTAGGTGACATGGCATCCACAGCCGCAGCACGGTCACCCAAAACAGGCATTTCCCCAGCTGGGCCATGGCCCCTGGAAACTCTGCTTCTCCCTCCAGGTTCCTGTGGACTCCAACTTCTGGAAGGTAAGGCTTCCTCCCTCGGGAAGCATTTTGAGTGTTTTGGCCTGTTTCTTTTCAGGAAGCCCCGTAGCCAACACACACCCCAGAGCAGGAAGTGGGCACAAACAACTTAAACCTTGGACAGAAAGCAATTCAGAAACTGGCTCAGCCTCTTCTCGTTGCTGGCACGACAAGCAGTATTAAGTGTGAGCACTTTTTTTTTTTTTTTTTTTTTTTTTAAATTTAAATGGTTCCTTTTTTTCCTGCATGAGGAGGCCATAGCTTCTGAGAGTGGGGCTTGCATGTGGCAAACAATAGGGACGGCAAGAGGGGCAGAAGCACCCCTGAGCACTGCAGCCACTACTTCTGGTGAACTCTCTGTTTACAACCACCCTAAGAGATGAGGAGAAAACCCCCAGATTATACTTGAAACTCTGAGGCTGGGAGAGGTGACAAGACGTGACAAACTGATGGGCTGACCTGCTAGATCCCAGAGCCAATGTTCTTTGTGCTAGAGGAGGTCTCTAAACCATTTTCATTTGCTGGGGGCATGCAACTACATGGAAATTCACACCAGCTATGTCTACTTCTCACAGACTTTCAAAAGGCATTTTGTGAATTGAGCTAAAGTCACTGCTACACAGGAGATGTGAGGCCTTACACACGGTATACAATTCTGTAATGGACACTTTACAACTGAAGAAGAAAAGGGAAAAAAGCAGACTGAGGAATGTCACATAGGTTTCCAGGTGGGGACATAGATTTCATGCCGTTACACAGCTTTCCTAATTCCACGCCACCTCGCTGGAGCTTTGGACTCTTATGTCAAGTTGCTTATTCATTTGTTCAGCTGAGATTTATTAAGCAACCACTGCGACTCTTGCACCTATGGAATGAGTCTCTTGAAAAATGAACCAGAAAATGTATGGAAATTAATCCTGTCTTTCTCCCCAGACACACTATAGTGATAACCTCTCTCTTGCATGTGGGCATCAAATGTTTACAAAACTGTGTCTTCAATCCGTCCCTTTCCCTCTGACCGCTGAGCCTCTGCACACACAGTTCCCCTGCCTGCAGCACTCCAAAAATTTTCTATGTGCTCCCTCCCTACAAATATTTGATGAAGGAATAGCAGAAAGAACAAACTCTTTCCGTGGTTTATATAAGCGCCATACTCCTGCACAGTTATCTGTCTCGGTTTTTTCCTTTTCATGGTCAATAATACTACAGTTTGTGCCTGATGCTCTGCAAAAATTAATCTTAACACTTAAAAACAACTTTGCCTGTTAGGTACATGTAACATGTTTTACAGAGTAATCTTTACATTTTCCTGCTTGAGAGATATATTCAGATTCCCCACACTCATTCAACTGATGGGAATGTTGGTTTCAGCCCTTGAACAAATCAGTCAGGTAGCACTTTCTCCGGGCTCCATCATCAGACGCTGATTTTAAATGAATGTTCATGGCAGCTAGATCATAGAAGTCCTGCAGTCATGTCAGTAGCACTGGGTTTAATGGGCTTTTCCCTGCTGGGGACTGCTCCCAGTTACTCCACTGGCCATCAATGACTTCCTTTGAATGGTGCTAATAATGCATTTTCACGGTTAGATGTAGATTCGGTTCTGGAATCCCAGAAGTACCTCCACCAATGACTGGAAACCTGTGCCCCATGGATCGTCTCCACAGGGAGGTATTCTAGCGGAATGTGGAGCCCTGCAGGCCTTGGCTGGATATGCTTGGTCCAGCCACTTCATGGCAACAGAACTTCAGAACCAGGTTGCTTCATAGCATCATGAAGTTACTAAGCACCATGCACCTTTTCCTTTCCATTTTATCCCCAGCACCTGGCAGTGCCTGTTTCACAGTTGGTCTCCATAGATGTTCCTTGAAGACATGAATCTGTGAGTCAACTTCTCAGCCTTATTCTCACATATTATAATGGAAAAATAATCTTTCTAGCTTGGGTAAATGATTAAGTTAAGAAGATGTTTGCAACAGGCTTAATTATAGTATTTGACATGTAGTAATTGCTCAGTGAGTGGGTGAATGGGCTGGCATATCACACAGCAGGAGAGGCAGGAGGAATGAAACGAAGACAATATGCTCGACTATGCCTGGCTCCTCAATGTTTTGGATGAAGACGCCCCCCACCGACATGTGCCTGCCCTGGCAGGAGAAGCAATCTGCAGTTTGTCAGAGTCAGGGATCACGGTGGAGTCACTTCTTAAACATTTGTATTCAAAGTCTGTACAGTTTGAATGTATTTTCATCATAAATGCAAATTAAAGCATCTGTATTTTTTTTTTTTTGAGACAAAGTCTCGCTGTTGCCCAGGCTGGAGTGCAGTGGCGCGATCTCGTCTCACTGCAGACTCCATCTCCTGGGTTCAAATGATTCTTCTGCCTCAGCCTCCTGAATAGCTGGGATTCCAGGCACATGTCACCATGCCTGGCTGTTTTTGTATTTTTAGTAGAGACAGGTTTCATCATGTCGGTCAGGCTGGTTTCAAACTCCCGACCTCAGGTGATCCGCCAACCTCAACCTCATAAAGTGCTGAGATTATAGGCATGAGCCATCATGCCCAGCTAAAAAAATTTTTCAATGGCTTTTTGTCCATGTTTTCAAAAAGTGTGACTTCCTTACCTTTAACAAATACCGCTCCTGCCTAGCTCAAAGTCTGTGTAAAGTGAGAGTCACACTATAGATGCTAAACAAACCTGAAAGCTGCTGGGTGCAGTGAGCATAGGGACTATGCTTGTTTTGTCCCCCACTGAGTACCCAGCACTGAGTACCCAGCACTGAGTACCCAACACTGAGTGCAGCCCTGATGTGTAGTAGGTGCTCAGTGAATACTGGCTGGAAAAAATGCTCCAGTCATCACATTTGCACTGGAAATCATCATCATCAAGAGCTTACTCCTTGACACGGAAGGCCCCTTTTGGTTCTGATTATGCAAATTGGGTCCAGGTGTCTCTCTGAAATCAGAAAATAAACTCCACAGTGGCAGGCCAGACTAGAAAATGCTGCTGTTTCTCGCTGAGTAATCATGGAGGCCAGAGAAGCTCGGATTGGGTTCTGCCAGCAACAGTTCATACATAACAAGAAACAGCTAAAGCTTGTGTTGCTGGTATGTTGAGATAAAAGCTTCCAAAATTCCGGTTGAAAGGCACAGAAACACGGTTTTATAGTTATGTATTAAATACCAAGGGAAGGGTGGAATTTAAAATTGCACACAGCAGCTCTCTAGCAAGAGTGTGGATGCATCATGTGGAAATGGGCATTTTTGAGGGTCTGGGGCAGGCTGTCTGAGCTATTGACCCTACTGACACGTTGGGAGGGATGTTTCTTTGATGTGGGAGGCTTTCCAGGGCACTGTAGGATGCTGAGCAGCACCCCTGGTCTCTATCCACGACGGCCAGTAGCATCACTTCACGCCACCCTAGTCATGACCATCAAAAATGTCCCCAGACATTGCCGAATGTCCCCTGGGTGGGGGATCACCCCTGTTGAGAAGTACTGGGCAATAGCAATATTCCTTGTGCTAACAAATCAGCACCCCTTCATTTTCATTAAGCTCCTGGTAGACGGCAAACACTGTGTTCGGTACTTTGGTTCAAAGCTCACAAAAAAGGAGAAATTGTCCTGCTTTTAGAAATGAAGAAACTGAAAGAACGCGTTCAAGTTGAGTGACTGAATCAATGAATGAATTTTCAACAGCTAGTGTGGTCTTCGTCACAACCAGCTCTCCTGATTCCCTAGGTGTAATCCTAGGGCCTCCAGAACTCCTAGATCACTGCTAATAAATGTCAATTACTCCGCAGATAAAGGAAGTGGATTTGGATGGAGGGTGCCTGGAGGACTCCGAGAAAGGGCTCTGACAAATGAACTTCCCCAAAGCAAATCCTCTTTCCTGTTTGTGTTAAAGTTGATGAAGATAAAGATGGTTTTCTAGATAGTGGCTCTGGGGAGACACTGGAGACTCAAAGATTAAAATATCACCATGTTTCAGCCTATTTTAGCTTCTGCTCAGCTATGGCTCTGCTTTTATTTACCACTGCACTCTTCAGTGGGCTGTGAGGGTGGGCATGGGGACCTGTTATTCATTTCTGTTCCCGCTGGTGCTTGGCATGTAATGGGCATGTTTGTTGAGTGAATGAACAGATAACTGAAGGGACAGAAGGGGGAGGGAGTGTTTGTTACTTCTCTTTGCTCCCTCTAAGACCTCCCCACCCATCCATCCTTGCTTTGCCAGACCCTTGGCTAAGAAAATGCCAGCCAACCCTGTGTTCTCAAGTAACTCCCGTTCTTAGAAACAAAATGATAGAATTCCAGTATCGGAAAAATGCTTAGACATGACCTCATCCATACCCAGGCCGGTTCATGAATCATCCCCATAGAATTCCTGGCATGCCAATTAAAACCATTCAGCTGTTCATTTGTTGATTCATTCTTTCATTTTGCTGAACATCCATTACACACCTATATCGTTCTGGATGTAAGGAAAGATGATGATGACAATGATGACCTCGGCCTCATTGAATCTGCATTTGTTTAGATACAGATTAAGCTGATGAACCAAAGGAATCTAAATTCAAAATATGATCATGTATTGCTTAATGACGGGGATACGTTCTGAGAAACGCGTGTCGGACAATTTCAGCATTGTGCAAACATTACTGCAAAAAGCATAGCGCACAGTTACACAACCCCAGGTGGTGGAGCCTACTATACACCTGGGCTGCATGGTCCAGCCTACTGCTACTAGGCTACAAACCTGCACAGCACCCTACGGTACTGAACACGATAGGCAACTGTAACACGATGCATTTGTTAACATAAAGCATTCTTGTATCTAAATATAAATACAGAAAAGGGACTGTAAACATAAGGTATAGAAGAAATAATGGTACACTTGGATAGGGTACTTACAATGAATGGAGTTTGTAGGACTGGAAGCTGCTCTGCACGAGCGAGTGGTGAGTGAATGGGAAGGCTTAGGACATAACCGTACTGCACTTCAGACTTCATAAACTTTGTACGCTTTGGCTACACTCATTTATAAAAACATATTTTTCTTTTGTTAATAATAAATTAACCTTAACTAACTGTAACTTTCTTTTACTTTATAAACTTTTCAATATTTTAAAACTTTTTGACTCTTTTGTAATAACATAGCATAAAACACACACTGTACAGCTGTATGAAATTTCTTTTTTGAGATGGGATCTTGCTCCACTGCCCAGATTAGACAGCAGTGGCATGATCATAGCTCACTGCAGTCTTCAACTCCTGGGCTCAAGTAGTCTTCCCACTTCAGCCTTCTGAATAGCTGGGATGGCAGGTATATGCCATCATGCCCAGGTAATCATTTTTTTTTTTTTGTATTTTTGGTAGAGAAGGGGTCTTGCTATGTTGCTCAGGCTGGTCTTAAACTCCCGGACTCAAGTGATCCTCCCCTCCTACCTCAGCCTTCCAAAGTCTTGGGATTACAGGCATAAGCCACCACACTTGGCCACCTTCTGTCTTTATAACCTGAATCTATAATCTTTTTTCTACTTAAAAAGAATTTTTTTAGAACTTTGTATTAAACACTAAGACACAAACCCACACATTAGCCTAGGCCTCACAGGGTCAGGATCATCAATATCACTGCCTTCTGCTTCCACATCTTGCTCACTAGACGGTCTTAGGGGCAATGACATGCATGGTGCTGTCGTCTCCCAGGATAACAATGCCTTCTTCTAGAATCCCTTCTGGGGCACCTGCCTAAGGCTGCTTCACAACTAACTTTTTTTCATAAATAGGAGGCACACACTTTAAAATCATGATAAAGTATAGTACGGTAAATACATAAACTGATAACATAGTCACTTATTATCATCAGGTGTTATGTACTGTATGTAATTCTATGTGCTAAATTCTCTGATTGACAGTGCAGGAGGTACGTTTACACCAGTATCACTGCAAACACGTGAGGAATGCATTGTACTACGGTGTCATGATGGCCGCCACGTCACCAGGCAGTTGGAAGGTATATGTGGTCCATCGCTGCCCAAAATGTCATGATGCTGCACACGACTATTAAGTGGCATCCCCAAGACAGTGTCTGTCTTCCCCAACAGTCCAGATGCCAGATGCAGGCAGGGAGTCCAGGTCAGGCAGGCCATTCTGCTACATGAGGTTGTCCCGGATCATGGCTACTTCCATCTGGTTGCTCTGTTGCTCCCTGGAGTGCCGTCCTCCCCAGCAGGCCTTCAGGTGGGCATCACAGCCTACAGGAGCGGGAGGAGATAAGGTCAGAGCATATGTCATTTCCCACATCCTGTTGGCTGGAACTCAGTCCCATGGCCACTCCCACCTTCCAAGTCAGTTGAAACATGTCGTCCCTAGCCCGGGGCCATGTGCTTAGCTAACACTAGGGGTGTATGCTCTATTTGTAAAAAGAAAGAAGGGGTAAGTGGATACCATGAACAAATAGGAGTCTGCCACACAGACCAACTCTTTCATTTTTTTCAGTTTACAGATGGGGAAACTGAGGCCCATAGAGGGAAAGGGACTTCGGGCACATGATGAGGCAGTGGCAGCAGAACTTTTAAGGCCTGTCTCCTGCCTTGTAGGCTGCACACTGGCTACCTCAACACAGCCACGTGTTGCTTCACCATGGAACATAGTCTGAGATACGCGTTGTCAGTGGATTTCATTATTGTGTGAATGTCATAGAGTGCAATCCACATGTCGAGATGCTACAGTTGAGTACACAGTCAGGCTGTGTGGTGTAGCCAATAGCTCCTAGGCTACAAATCTGTGCAGCACGAATACCATAGGCAACTGTAACACAATGGCAAATATTTGTGTATGAACACACAGAAAAGATACAGAAAAATACAGTATTCTCATCTCATGGGATCGCTGTTGAGTGTGTGGCCCCTCGTTGATGGAAACATCATAATGTGGCATGCGACTGTGTCTAGTGTCTTTTAGTAAGTCATTGTTATTACTTCTGCTACGTGTGAAAGAGGAGTCTTTTCTCGCTGATAAAAACGATTCTTTATATCAGTGCTTCTGAGTCCTTCTCAGGGAAATCGGTGGGTTCGTGGAGGCTTGTAAAGAGCTGTGACAGATTTTGACTCTCTTCCTATAAAAACAGTCAAATGTGTGCAAGCAGACAACACACACACACACAAGAGCAAGTACAGTTTCAGAGTGTTCATGACGACTCCCTTAAGCCCCTAAGAATCCCTATAAACCCAGGCAAGAATACAATGAAATACATTGCACGGATGTTGCGTTTGGCAGCCACGGAGCCTTCCTTCTGACCCAGCCTGGTTCACATTACAGCTAGAATTCTCCACAAACACTTAATTTGAGGTCACCATGGAGCTACTATGCAAATTGTTTTAATGTAAGAACAAGAAGCTCAGAACTGCTGGACTACCAAGTTCCCAACTATGAAAATGCCTCTAGGGAAGTTTTATAATGCCAAGAAATGCAGACACACCACATTAGTAGCAATTTATGGACCCCTATTTTGAGTGAGCACTCATGCAAACACACACACACACACACACACACACACAAAGACTCTTAACAATAAAAGATTGCTCTTGAAATTATTATTTTAAAGTCATTATGGATCATTTGCTATCTGAGTGAGATGATTTTCAACGACAGAACTGGATGTGCAAACTATTTCTTATCTTGGTGTATCATAAAACAGCCTTTGTCTTTTTTTTTCTCTACAATGTACAATACTGCCAAACAGAACATATTGAAATTGAGTGCAAGCAGACGGTATTTACCCTAAGCAAACCAGACTCAAGTTTTAAATAAAATAGGCTTAACATAAACGATAACAAAATCTGATATAGCAGACTCTACAAAATGGCTTGGCACAGAAGACGCCCTGCTCCAGGGAATCACGTTAGCTTCTACAGCACGATTGTGTTACATAAAATTAAATGTTACGGCTTTAGGGTTTATGGCTCCAAATGCAAGTATGGTGATTACTTGACTGCATTCTCGGCAGTAGGAATTGCAGCCACAAGACTCTACTCATACACATGTAAGTTAGAAAAAGAATCCCAGTTCATGTTTCTGTACCTACATTTGGGATTTGAGAAGTACAAGGGCCATGGGCTCAACTCCTTGTTAGATTCACAGGAGAACTCCTAAATCATAATTTTAAACCATAATTTCCACAATCTCTCCATAGTCAACGTTCCAGGAAAGCCAAGCAGACTCAGCACAGATAAGTCATTGGTTTCTATTTTATTGTTTTGCACAGAATTAGAAGAACCTTATAAAACCACAACCATCTGTGAGCCAGGGAAGAGGGCAAGGCCTGGAGCCGGCTTCATCTGGAGCACAGCTGACCCCAAGTTCGACCATTCTCTCTTGCGGAGACTGGACGGCACCCAATATTGTGTAGGATGTAGAAGGAATGTGCTTACTTCAAGATAATTCATCCAGATCGTGTCCGTATTACGTGACCAATTCCTTCAGCCGTGAAGAGCCATGGCTCGCATTTCTGGGGGCTTGCACCCTCAGCTGTCTACTAAGGAGGCCAAAGGTGAGCAAGGTAGAGTTTCACGTGTCTTCCTTTGCATACCTGGAGGCTTCCTGATTGAAAATGAACCTTGCAGAGGACTGGGAGTCAGTCCAGTTTAGGGTGGCCAGGTTAAATGCATGATCCTGTCCCCGACAAAAAGCAGTGTCTTCACTCAGGCACCAGGAGAAGGGAGCTCACTTCTGTCTTCCTTTGGCAGCAGGCTTCGGACTCCCAAGCGTTCACTGAATCTCCCTTGCTTCAATCCTTCCCAGTAATACCTGGAAATTTTCTTTCTGTGTATATTAGCGCTCTACGTGGAAGAGTTAAGAACTGGACTCTCTATTTGGAATAAAAATACATACATTTACTTAGTTCTCAAGCATATTTCCTATGTATTATTATTAACTGTGCATGTAGTTTTGCTTACATCTCCCATAAATCTAGAGCTATATGTCACAGAGGCCACACAACAAATGATTCCTTTATATAGGACTGGACACACAGAACAACTGCGAAGCTCCTGCTCTGCTTCCATGACGTCTTGGCAGCCTGCTGTCATGGGAGGTGGTGCATACACTTACTCCAGGCCAGGACGGCCATTCTGCGACATGAGGTTGCCCCAGGCCATGGCTACTTAGGTCTGGTTGCTCTGTTACTCCCCAAAGTGCCATCCTCTCCAGCTGGTCTTCAGGTGGGCATCACAGCTTGCAGGAGTGGGAGGAAATGCAGTTGGCGCACACGTCACTTCTCACATCCTGTTGGCTGGAACTCATCCCATGGCCACTCCCACCTGCAAAGGCAGTTGGAACATGTAGTCACTAGCCCAGTAGGACTAACTGTCTCCTCGAGCTCCCAGCCCAGCGTCTGACACGTAACACAGGCTCAGGGCATTTTGGCCAAAGGAAGAAATGGGAGGAAGGAAGCCTTTGCCAGGCAGCAGTCCAGCCGTTACCTCCATGTAGATTTTCATCAGGGCTGCTTCTTGAGTTGTCTTCCTGGCCAATAACAAACATGCACTGATGGCTTACAATTTACCAGGTGCCGGTATTCTTTCTGGGCATTTAATTCTCACAACTATTCTCTGAGGCAGATATTCCTTCGCTAGAGGTAGTTGATCCAGCTCTGCTCTGAAGCTTTGCCCCTGCGAGGCTTCCAGCACAGCTCTTCCTTTCGTTCCCTCTCTGTCCCGGCTGGCTGCTTTCTTCATCTTTCCAGCCTCTTCCTGTTGGAGTGCTAGGGTTGATCCTTGCATCTCCAAGACAATCTCCTTAGATTTCAGGGCCTTAAGCATCATTAAGATGCTCAGGATTCCCAAATTTAAATTTCCATTGTCAACTTCTCTCCTAAACCTCAGACACATCTGCACAGGGACTGCTACACACCCACCACAGACCCTTCAAACTTAACATGTCCCAGATGGGACCCCCAATCTCCACTTTCCTTCCCTCTGCGCTGCCACACAAAACACAGGGATCCAGCCCCATCTTCAGCCTCCCCTGTCTTCATTCTTCCAGTTGTTCAGGCCAAAAGCTTTGAGCCATCTTTGGCTTGTCTTTTTCCTTCCTCCTTCAACCAACCCACCAGGAAATCCCATTAGCTTTTCTTCTAGTCAAAATGCGTTCAGGACTGGTTGGGCATAGTAGCTCATGCCTGTCTTTTCAGCACTTTGGGAGGCCCGAGGCTGGAGGATTGCTTGAGTCCAGGAGTTCAAGACCAGCCTGGGCAACATAGTGAGACCCATGTCTCTACAAAATAAAAATAAAAAGCCAGGTGTGGTGAGGCACACCTGTAGTACCAGCTACTTAGGAAACTGAGGTGAGAGGATCTCTTGATCCTGGGAAGTTGAGTTTGCAGTGACCCATGATTGTGCCACTGCACTCCAGCCTAAATGACAGAGTGAGATTCTGTCTCAAAACAAAACAAAACAAAATAAAAACTGAAAAAAACCAAAAACTCAAAATATGTCCAGCCACTTCTCCCCACTACCCCAACCCCCATTGTGCTGACGCCACCAGCATCTCTTGCCTGGATTATTGCAGTAGCCTCAAAGCCAGTGTTCCCATTCATACCTTTGCCTTGCCTCAGTCTACTCTCTAGCAGAGTTGGAAAGGTCCTTTGAAAAGATGTCAGTATACCTCTTCTCTGTTCAAAGCCCTCCAGTGTGTGCCCGTTTCAGAAGAAAGGCCTGAATCTTTGAGCCACCTGCCAGGCTTTGCCTGAGTGGGCTCTGTACCTCCCAATTCCTTCATCTGCTCTATCTCCTTCTGCTTAACACATTCCAGTCTCCGTGGCCCCCTGCAGTTCCCAGAAGAAGCCAGGTGCCCTCCTGCCTTAGGGTTTTTGCACTGGCTACTTCTTCTGTCTGCAATACTTTCATTCCTGACATCTGCGCAACCAACTTCCTCACTGCCTTTTGGAGTTCCTTCTGGTGTCAGTGAAGCTTCCCTGACCACTTGACTTAAACGTCTAGAGGCAGTCTGAAAGAAATAGCATTAAATCTATATATTACTTTGGGTAGTATGGACATTTTCACGATATTGGTTCTTCCTATCCATGATGATGAAATGCTTTTCCATTTGTTTGTGTTCTCTCTTATTTCCTTGAGCAGTGGTTTGTAGCTCTCCTTGAAGAGGTCCATCACATCCCTTGTGTTCTGTATTCCTAGGTATTTTATTCTCTTCGTATTGATTGTGAATGGGAGTTCATTCATGATTTAGCTCTCTGCATGCCTGTTGGTGGTGTAGAGGAATGCTTATGATTTTTGCACATTGATTTTGTATCCCGAGACTTTTCTGAAGTTGCTTATCAGCTTAAGGAGTTTTGGGGCTGAGATGATGGGGTTTTCTAAATATAGAATCATGTCATCTGCAAACAGAGACAGTTTGACTTCTTCTCTTCCTTTTTGAATATGGTTTACTTCTCTCTCTTGCCTGATTGCCCTGGCCAGGACTTCTAATATTATGTTGAATAGGAGTGGTGAGCTATTCCCTTCAAATTACCATTGACATTCTTCACAGAATTAGAAAAAACTACTTTAAATCTCATCTGAAATCAAAGAAGGCCCTGGATAGCCATGACAATCCTAAGCAAAAAGAACAAAGCTGGAGGCATCATGCTACTTGACTTCAAAAGATACTATAAGGCTAGTAATCAAAACAGCATGGTACTGTTACCAAAACAGACATATAGATCAATGGAACAGAACAGAGACCTCAGAAATACCACCACACAGCTACAACTATCTGATCTTCAACAAACCTGACAAAAACAAGCAATGGGGAAAGAATTTATTAATAAATGGTGCTGGGAAAAGTGGTTAGCCATATCCAGAGAACTAAAACTGGACCCCTTCTTTACACCTTACACAAAAATTAACTCAAGATGGATTAAAGACTTAAATGTAAAACCCAAAACCATAAAAGCCCTAGAGGAAAATTTAGGGTATACCATTCAGGACATAGGCATGGGCAAAGATTTCATGAATAAAACACCAAAAGCAATTGAAACAAAAGCCAAAATTGACAAATGGGATGTAATTAAACGAAAGATCTTCTGCACAGCAAAAGAAACTATCATCAGAGTGAACAGATAACCTACAGAATGGGAGAAAATTTTGCAATATACCCATTTGATAAAGATTTAATATCCAGAACGTATAAGGAACTTCAATAAATTTACAAGAAAAAAACAACCCCATCAAAAAGTGGGCAAAGGATATGAACAGACACTTCTCAAAAGAAGACATTTATGTGGCCAACAAACATACGAGAAAAAGCTCATCATCACTGGTCACTGGAAAAACGCAAATCAAAACCACAATGAGATACCATCTCACGCCAGTCAGAATGGTGATTATTAAAAAGTCAGGAAGCAATACTTGCTGGTGAGACTGTGGAGAATAGGAACTCTTCTACACTGTTGGTGGGAATATAAATTAGTTCAACCATTGTGGAAGACACTATGGCAATTCGTCAAGGATCTAGAACCAGAAATACCACTTGACCCAGCAGTTCCATTACTGGGTATCTACCCAAAGGAATATAAATCATTCTACCATAAAGACACATGCATACATATGTTTATTGCTGCATTGTTTACAATAGCAAAGTCATGGAACCAACCCAAATGCCTGTCAGTGGTAGATGGAATAAAGAAAATGTGGTACACATATACCATGGAATACTATGCAGCCATAAAAAGGAATGAGATCATGTCCTTTGCAGGGACATGGATGAACCTGGAAGCCATCATCCTCAGCAAACTAACACATAAACAGGAAACTAAACACCACATGTTCTCACTCATAAGTGGGAATGAACAATGAGAACACATGGACACAGGAAGGGGAACAACATATATCAGGGCCTGTTTGGGAGTGGAGGGCAAGGAGAGGGAAATTAGAGAATGGGTCAATAGGTGCAGCAAACCACATGGCACATGTGTACCTATGTAACAAACCTGCACGTTCTGCATATGTATCCCGGAACTTAAAGTAAAATAAAAATAAAATAAAAGCTCAGAGTTCCTATTGGTGGTGAACAGAGAGGGGAATCTTGCACCGTTTCACACAAAATCTCCATTTCAACATATCTGGAACCATCCTCATTCACTCATTCCGTCAACATATATTTGTGAAGCATCAGCTCTGTTCCAGTGCTGGGCAAGGTCCTGGGGGCACACAGCCCTGGCTCCCCTGCAGGGCTCCTGGATGAAGGGAAAGCAGTGCCGAGTGACGGGTCAACACCTGACTTGGAGACAGCAGCTTTGTCACTGGGTAGCTGTGGGGGTTGAACGGCTGCCCTCCAATAAGAGGTGTCCAAGTCCTAACCCCTGGACCTGTATGTGTGATCTTACTTGGAAAAATGATCTTTGTAAATGGTTAAGGATCTTGAGAAGAGCTCATGCTGGACTATCAGGGTGGGCCTTCAATCCAGTAAGTGTCTTTACAAGAAACAGAAGAAAGAATGATGCAGGGAGATAGGAGGAGGCCATGTGAAGATGGTGGCAGAGATCAGATTTCTCCAGCCTCCACCCAAGGAGTGTCTGCAGCCACCAGAAGCTAGAAGAAGCATGGAGCCTCTGGAACTCAATTTCAACTTCTGGCATCCAGAACAGTGAGGGAATAATGTTCTGTTGTTTTAAACCACCAAGTTTGTGATAATTTGTCACTCTGCCCTAAGAAACTAATACAATAAGTGTGGCATTAAAGACAAGCCATCTGACCCCTGAGACTCCCTTGTCCACCTGTAAAATGCGGACGATCGCACCAACACCCTCATGTCTACAGTAACTGTCTTACACAATCAGGCATATGTGTTTTAGTGTTTGCCAGATTTTTTCAAAATAAAAATATTTATCATTCTTTTTAATGACTTAAGTAATAAATAAAATAATTTAAAAACACTTAAAAAGAAAAGAAAGATAGCTGAATTTGACAACTCCAGAACTAGTTCTGTTTTGGGTTATTACATATGTCTTTTCCTTCAGATATGGTATATATGCTTAATTTCTGCATTTATTTATTTTTTATGGTGCCAATTTTAAATAGGTTTAAGACACTGCATTTTCCACTTACAATACAGTGTTTATAAAGTGCAATGTTATGTCCTTCCCCTCTGCATATGTTCCATATTCAAGTATTGAGAATGCCTAGTAACTTACTATATAGCAGCTGAACTTTTTAAAACTGCCACAGAATTTGCTACAAATTTAGGTCCTTCAATGTTTTACATATGTGGAACGATGCTACGACATCTATACTTGGGTTGGCTTAATCAATCTCTTCAATGGTGGGCCCTGAGGAAGCACCACCAGAGGGAATCCCCCACCACGGAATCCCCAGGTGTCCCTCCTGGCACGCCTCCTGCACTCTGGTACACAGCTTGGTGAGGATGGGGTGGAAGACTCTCTCCTCCTCTTTCTGTTGATGTTCAAATTCTTCCTTCTCAGCAGTCTGATTCTTATCAAGCCAGCTGATAATGTCATTACACCTGTCCAGAATCTTCTGTGTGTCCTCATCGTTAATCTTGCCTTGAAGTTTCTCATCTTTGACAGTTGCTTTCATGTTGGATGCATAGGACTCAAGTGAATTCTTAGATGACACTTTGTCCCTCTGCTTCTTATCTTCAGCTTTGTACTTTTCAGCTTCCTGGACCATACGTTCAATGTCTTCCTTCCTCAAATGGCCCTTGTCATTAGTGATAGTATCTTGTTCTCTTTTCCTGTACTCTCGTCCACAGCAGACACATTGAGGATGCCATTGGCATCAGTGTCAAAAGTGACTTCAGTCTGAGGAACACCTCAGGGTGCAGGAAGTATGCCTGTGAGTTCAAACTTGCTAAGCAGGTTGTTATCCTTGGTCATGGCATGCTCACCTTCATAAACCTGAAGAAGCACACCAGGCTGGTTGTCAGAATAGGTAGTGAAGGTCTGTGTCTGCTTGGTAGGAATAGTAGTATTACGCTTGATGAGGAAGGTCATGATTCCACCAGCAGTTTCAATACCAAGGGAAAGGGGAGTGACATCCAAGAGAAGCCAATCTTGAACATTTTCAGACTTGTCTCCAGACAGGATGGCAGCCTGGATAGCTGCACCATAAGCAACAGCTTCGTCAGGGTTGATGCTCTTATTCAGTTAATTTCCACTGAAGAAGTCTTGGAGAAGCTTCTGAATCTTGGGGATGTGAGTAGAACCACCAACAAGGACAATATCATGAATCTGTGACTTGTCTAGTTTGGCACCTCAAAGGGCCTTCTCTACGGAGGCCAGGGTGCCACAGAACAGGTCAGCATTCAGTTCTTCAAAATGGGCACGGGTAATGGAGGTATAGAAGTCGATTCCTTCATAGAGAGAATCAATCTCAATACTGGCCTGGGTGCTGGAAGAGAGAGTCTGCTTAGCAAGCTCACAAGCAGTACGGAGGCGTCTTGCAGCTCTCTTGTTCTCACTGATGACTTTCTTCTGCTTGCGCTTGAACTCAGCAATAAAATGGTTGACCATTTGGTTACTGAAATCTTCTCCACCCAAGTGGGTGTCTCTGGCTGTAGACTTGACCTCAAAGATTCCATCCTCAATAGTGAAGATTGACACATCAAAAGTGCCACCTCCCAGGTCAAAGATCAGCACGTTTCTTTCTGCTCCAACCTTTTTGTCTAAGCTGTAAGCAACAGCAGTAGCAGCTGGCTCATTAATAATTCTAAGTATATTAAGACAAGCAATAGTTCCAGCATCTTTGGTAGCCTGATGCTGAGAGTCATTAAAATAAGTGGGCACTGTGACCACAGCATTGGTAACAGTCTTCCCAAGGTAGGCTTCTGCAATTTCCTTCATCTTTGTCAGAACCACAGAGGATACCTCCTCTGGATAGAAATCTCTCCCTTGTATTCTACTTGGACCTTGGGCCGGCCAGTATCATTCACCACCATGAAGGGCCAATGCTTCATATCAGACTGGACAACGGCATCAACAAATATGCGCCCAGTCAGACGTTTGGCATCAAAAACCGTGTTGATGGGGTTCATTGCAACTTGATTCTTTGTGGCATCACCAATCAATCGTTTGGTGTCCGTAAAGGTGACATAGCTTGGAGTGGCTCGGTTTCCTTGATCATTGGCAATTATTTCTACTTTTCCGTGCTGGAAATCACCCACACAAGAGTAGGTGGTGCCAAGATCAATACCAATGGCAGGTCCCTTCGACATGGTTGCTGGTGCGCAGGCCTGGCCCCGACAATGAAGAAAGCCACAGGAATCCCGAAAGCTGCAGGAGAGTTCAACGAGAACCTATGTTATTTTTTGAGAGAGTTTCACTCTGTTGACCAGGCTGGAGTGCACTGGCATGATCTAGGCTCACTGCAACCTCTGCCTCCCAAGTTCGAGTGATTCTCCTGCCTCAGCCTCCTGAGTAGCTGGGATTATAGGCACACCCCACTATGCCTAGCTAATTTTGTTGTTGTTGCTTGTGTTTTTTTGAGATGGAGTCTTGTTGCTGTCGCCCAGGCTGGAGTGCAATGGCATGATCTCGGCTCACTGCAACTTCCACCTCCCAGGTTCCAGCAATTCACTTGCCTCAGGCTTCTGAGTAGCTGAGATTACAGGCACCCACCACCACACCCAGCTAATTTTTGTATTTTTAGTAGAGACGAAGTTTCACCATGTTGGCCAGGCTGGTCTTGAACTCCTCCTGACTTCAGGTGATCCACCCCCACCTCAGCCTCCCAAAGTGCTGGGATTACAGGTGTGAGCCACCACATCTGGCCTCATTTTCGTATTTTCAGTTGAGACAGGGTTTCACCATGTTGGCCAGTCTCGAACTCCTGACCTCAAGTGATCTGCCTCCCTAGGCCTCCCAAAGTGCTGGGATTACAGGCGTGAAACACCACACCTGGCCTGTGCCTGCATTTAAATCTTAGGTTTTCGCACTTCTCAACCATTTGACTTGGCTTAGCTGCTTGGTACCCCAGTCTCCTCCAGAGCAGGGATGGCGACACACCTATCTGTCAGGGTTGCTGTGAGAATGGAAAAGTCCATGCAGAGCACTTGAAGTACCAGGGCCTGGCATATTCTCTATGGATGGGGAGCAGAAGAGTGAAGAAAGCTGGAGGTCCTAGTACCCTGCAAAGGGTTAGCACAGAGCTGGACAGGCAGAGAGCTCTCAATACATGTGCACGCTGTCACTGAACACTGCACTTCAAGACTGATTCCAGCCACATGGACCTTCTCCCCAGCTTCTGCAGTCTCCCACTCTCTAGGCCTGGAGAACTCTGCACTGGCAGCCCCCTTCCTTCTTCCCACCCAGTTGATTCCTCTTTGCTCTTCCAGTCTCAGCTCCAGCACCCTCTCTTCCTGATGCTTTCTTTTTTCTTTTTTTTCAAGATGGAGTCTCGCTCTGTTGCTCAAGTTGGAGTGCAGTGACATGATCTCAGTTCACTGCAACCTCTGCTTCCCGGGTTCAAGTGATTCTCCCACCTCAGCCTCCTGAGTAGCTGGGATTACAAGTACGTACCACCACACCTGGCTAAGTTTTGTATTTTTAGTAGAGACAGGGTTTCTCCACGTTGGCCAGGCTGGTCTCAAACTCTTGACTTCAAGTGATCCGTCCGCCTTGGTCTCTCAAAGTGCTGGGATTACAGGTGTGAGCCACCACGCCCGGCCTGGCACAGTATCAATTCATATGTTATTCATAACAATTTTAGAAAGGTAAAGTACTCTTATTAGCACCATTTTACAGGTGAAGAAACTGAGTCCAGAAGAGGTTAAGTAATTTACCCAAGTTAATGGGCTAACGAGGGGCAAAACAGAATGAAACCTGGGTAGAACGAGCCCAGAGCCCATGCCTGTCCACATTCCTCCCTCACTTCTTGAGCTAGGGGCCATGTCTGTGCTCAGGACATTGCCTGCCCTGGCCACTCAGTCCATGCTTTAGTGATCATTTATTATACGCCAGGCACTGTTGCCTGCTTTCATAAATATTGCCTGATAGAATTCTCACAGCCAGCCCAGGGAGTTAATATCAACCAGCCCATTTTGTAGATGAGAACTCCAAGGTGGGACACACTGCCAGTAAATGGTAGAGCCAGCTTTGGGTCATGATGGCTGGGCGTGCCTCAAACCTTTTCTCAGTTCTTTCCCACTGCCTTAGGGAGGGTTTTTTTTTTTTTTTTTTTTTCCCTGTATTAGGCTCCCCGGCTTCCCTTACCTTTCCTCCAAGAAAAAGAAAGACAGGGAGAGAACTGGAGAGAGAGAGACCAGGAAGGGGACCGGGACTGGAGGGCGAGACAGGATGGAGAGATTCACAAAGATCCCCTGCACGTGCTTTCTATCAGCGCACGGACAGTGGTTCCAGGTGCCCAGCAGATGGCAGGATGTAGCCAAAGATTCCCCGCAGTCCGGAGAGCTGGGCCCGCAGAATTGCAAGGCAGGGGGACCTGCCTGTCCCTCAGGGAGCGTACTGGGAACCTGCACTCGCCCCACAAGCCTCGGGGCGCATCTGCTGCACCCTGTACATAGGCACCCGCAACCGTGGCACGTATATCCCGCCGCGGGAGCTCAGAGACCCAAATGCGAGCCTCGCCCCTACATCGGACGCTGATGCTGCCCAATTTTGGGGGAATCCCGAGATTCCTGCACAGCCATTCCCGGGGAGAATGATTTGGGGCAAACGACGGCTCTCTTGGGCCTCAGTTTCCCCATGTACAATGAAGGAGTCAGATTAGTTCCAGAGGGTCTGGATACTTTCATTCATGAAACACTGGGAGGAACCTTAAGAGGAGCCGCGTCGGCTGGAGAGCCAGGAGACACTCCACTGCCCGTCCCAACACGAATGCGCAAATACAGCCCAGCGGAGAGCCCTGGGGTCCCCTTCGCAGCCAGGGCCGACTAACCACAGGCCTAAGAGCCCCTTTCCCTCTGGACCTCCGTCTACCGCGCTCTACAAAGGAACGACGCTTTCTCACTGCTGGGTTGTTGGAAGCGGATGTAGGATGGTGCTAACAAAGCGCGTAGTCGGGGCCTGGGCAGGGTGGGTGCTGACCAACCGTTACTGCCTGGAGGGAGCCAGCTCCGGCCGAGGGAGCAGGCCAAGCAGGGACTCAGACTCCTCGGGCCGATCCGGGTCTCAGCCCCCACCGCCCCGCCGCCGCCCCCCGCGCGCGGCCTCCGCGCATCCCCTCCTCCGCCGCTCCCGCCCCGCCTCCAGCGCCGCCTCGCGTCCCCCGCCCTCCCGCTGTAGCCGGCGAGGAGCGCGGCACGTTGGCCCCGGCGCCAGGGGCTCCCGGGTTCGCTGGCGGGCGCCGGCGTGAGGACCTGCGAGCGCAGCCCGGGGCGGGGCAGGGCAGAGGGCTGGGCGGGCGCGGGGTCCCTGCGAGCGCAGTCTGAGGGGCGCCCGGGAGGAGGGAGCCGCCGTCCCGCCCCTGCGCGGCGCTCGGCCCCCTCGGGCTCCGCGCGCGGCTACAACCTGGGCAGGGCGCGCTCCCCGCGTCCGGCATCCCGCATCCTGCATCCCGCGTCCCTGCGGCCGGGCATGTAGCAGCGGCAGCAGCGGCGGAATATGGGCGGGAACCACTCCCACAAGCCCCCCGTGTTTGACGAGAATGAGGAAGGTAAGAGGGCGTGGGGCGCCACTTCCCGCCACGCGCCGCGCCGCTCGGGCAGGGGCTGGGCCTCCCCTCCCTCCGTCACCCTCGGCCGAGCCCTGCGGGGCGCCGCGTGCTGCCCGGCGCGGGGACCCAGGCGCGGCCACTTCGTCCAGTTCCTGCAGAGTGTGCCCGATCCCGTGCCAGGCGCGGCGCTTCTGCCCAGGCAACTCCCCGGCACCCAGTGCCCTGTAGCGGTCGGGACGGTGCCCAGCGCGGGGCTGGGGAGGCGGCTTCTGAGAGGCGAACCTGAAACCTGCACTTGGGGTTGTGGAAGGAGGAGTTGACTTCGGAGGTCGCTCGGGAGGTTTCTAGGCTTGGGCTCTCCAGGAAGCTGAGGTTTCTTTGAGATCCCGAGGCTGACGGAGGTGGCCTGGGTGGGCGGATTGCACCGTGTGTGTGTGTGTGTGTGTGTGTGTGTGTGTGTGTGTGTGTGTGTGCCTGTTGGATGCAGCTGTCCTCAATCACCCAGGGAAACTTTTCTTTGCTAAACTCCGTGGCTCCGAGAAGGGCGTCCTGCTTTCTCTCCGCAGCCTCCCCGGTGCAGAAGTGGTGTAGGCTGTCCAACCGCATCTAAACTTCCTGGCTGGGTCCTTGCAGTTCAGGTCGATAGAGCTCAGTATTTGGACTAGCAGAACCCTCTTTCCAGTGTGGCATGTCTCTGGAAAACTGACTTCACCTCTCTGAAACATTAGTCTCCTTACCTATAGAATGAGAGTTATGATACCACTTGCTACTTTATAGGGCTGTTTGAAGCTTAACTATTAGTAATGCACGTGAAAAGTGCCTTATAAATGCAAGCAGTACCGAGCTGCGCGTTTATTATCTGTGAGGAGCCCTCTGCCTCTCAAAGCTGGTTTCCTGCTGTGCTGACTCGCCAGTCTCCACTGTGCCCCAGTTAAGTGCTGAGACTTAGTGAGCACTTACTATGTTCCAGGTATGCTAGCACATAGTGTTCACTCAGTCCTTTTCATGCCCCTTGAGGTGGCTGCCTTAGAAAGGGGGCTGTCCGCTTTTTCAACATGGTGAAACCCTGTCTCTGCTAAATATACACAAAATTAGCCAGGCGTGGTGGCAGGCGCCTGTAATCCCAGCTACTCAGGAGGCTGAGACAGAAGGATCGCTTGAACCCGGGAGGCGGAGGTTGTGGTGAGTGGAGATCGCGCCACTGCACTCCAGCCTGGGCAGCAGAGCAAGACTGAGTCTCAAAAAAAGTAAGTAAACAAAATAAAAAGAAAGGGGCTGTCCTGGTTACAGCTGGTAAGAAGTAGAGCTGGCCTTGAGGCAGGACAGTCTGCTTTGAAAGCTGTGCCTGTCATCATTGCCCAGGGCATTGGTTCGTGTGCATAGATCACGCATGGCTTCTAGAACTCCCAAGGCTGTGAGTGCTACTCAGATGCCCACCTGGACAGCCGTTCCCAAAAAGATAGATGAATGCAGTCAAGATTAAGTGAGCACCTGCTTTGTAAGGCCCATGCGATCCTTGCTTAAAGGAGTTCCTAGTATAATAGCCCTGAATGACCATCCATGGTGATAAGGGCATTGAGAAACCAGTACAGGGTCTTGGGGGCACAGAGAGGCCCCAGCTTTTCCTGGTCTTTAGTCTGGAGCATGTGCAGGTAAGGAGCCAGCTGTGGACAGAGGAGAGGTAGGCACGGAGGTAATAGAGGCTCTTGTGTGTCCCAGGAAGAGTTTGAACACCACACAGCATCACCCTCGATAGCAGGGGTTTGTGGTTCTAGCCTGGGTCAAAGGTCATGCTTTGGGTAATTTTCCTAGCATCTTTCTCTTTTATTTACAGAGGGAATTTGCCACCCTTATATTGAAAACTGTCTCTATCCCTTACCCCCAGCTTGAAAATATTCATTGGCAAACTATTTATCTCTGGTGTAGCCAACCTTTTGATTTTCTTATTCCTGTTCCTCATTCTACAAGCAGATTGGGCCTAAGGTTAGGTGCCTGTTAAATACAAGGTTAGGAGGTGGGGCGTGGTGGCTCATGCCTGTAATCCCAGCACTTTTGAGGCAGGCGGATCACTTGAGGTCAGGAGTTCAAGGCCAGCCTCACCAAAATGGTGAAACCCTGTCTCTACTAAAAATACAAAAGTTGGCCTGGCATGGTGGCGGACACCTGTAGTCGCAGTTACTAGGGAGGCTGGGGCAGGAGAATCACTTAAGCCCGTAAGATGGATGTTGCAGTGAGATGAGATTGCACCATTGCACTCCAGCCTGGGCACCAAGAGTGAAACTCGTCTCAAAAATAAATAAATAAATAAAAGAAATACCAGGTTAGGGCTCTTCTCATTTTGCTAGCTTCTAGTCCAGTGGAACATTATCTTGTTTAATTTTTGCCAGTATATTTCTCACGCATTTCCTTGTACAGGTAAAGCAGTGTTACTTGCCACCAACCGACTCATTTATTTCATAGGCATTTACTGATCATAGTTTCTGCACCTGTCCCTGTGCTGGGCACCAGGAATATGAGGAAGATGAAGGCAAAGTGTTAACAATTAAGGAGCTCCCTCCTAGAGCAAGTAAACCACCAGGTCAAAACAGGGTGTGTAAGTGCCCCAACGTGGGTGAGCTCAGGTGACTCTGATACCCTGGAGGAGGGTCCCTAACTTAGAGCGCGGAGGAGGGATCTGAAAAGGTCTCCTCTTTTAGACTAGAATCTTGCAGAAATGGCAGGAGTTACCCCAGGGAAGAAGTGGGTGATGGGGGGGGCAGGAAGGATGTTTCAGAGAAAGGGAAGAGTATGTGCAAAGGCAGAGAGTAAAGAGTAAGCCTGGCTCATGTCGTGGTGGGGGGCACTGAGGGGGTTTAGTACTCCTGCATTGTGGAGTGTGAAGCTGGAAGGTACGAAAGATGAACCTGAATGCCTGGCCGGCTTCAAAGGGCCAGTGACCATGGTCAGGTGTTTTTGACTTGCTTTTGGAGTCACTGAAGGGTTTTAAGCAGGAAGTGACATGGTCCAGTGAACAAACAAGCTCTCCCAAACCATAGTCATTGTGTGGTTGAAGGCTGAAGATGCAAACACCTGCCAGACCGGAACAAGTCTGACTTTTAAGTACTTTGGTGCTAAACCACAGCTAAAAACTTGCCATTGTGTAATTGTGACAGGACCATTATCCACATTCTTATGGCAAAAGTTTAACTCATTGTATGCAAGTGGTCATAGCTGTTCATGCTCCCATGATACATCATAAGCAGAGAAAGGATCATGCCACAGATTAATTGGCAGCGTTTCTTTTTTCTAAGTGGTGCATAAAATCATGGTGGCTTTACCGTGGATGGCATCTAAGATTTTGTATGTTAGCTGAACCTCCTCCAGTTGCAAATGATGGAAAAGCAACATTAAGTGCTTTAAAAAAAAAAAAAAAAAAAAAAAAAACCAAAGGGTCTCACTCTGTCGCCCAGGCTGGAGGGCAGTGGCAGGATCTTAGCTCACTGCAGCCTCGACTTCCCAGGCTCAAGGGATCCTTCCATCTCAGCCTCCCAAGTAGCTGGGGCAATAGGCTTATACCACCATGCCTGGCTAATCTGTAAATTTTTTTTTTTTTTTTTTGGTAGAGTCAAGGTCTGACTCTGTGTCTGGGCCGACAAAGTGCATTTAAGGGAATGTTTTGGCTCTGGCCATTTCTTGCCTTCTCCATCGCCACCATTCTTGTCCAAGCCATGGTCACAGCTCTTGCTTGGATTATTACAATTGCCCGGGCTGTCATTATTCCCATAAGTGTCCCTCAATGCAGCGGCCAGAGTGATCCTGTTAAAATATGCAACTGGCCAGATCAGTTCTCTGCTCTGCTCAGTCCACCCGCAAACCCTCCCTCCAGCCCTAGGCACAACCTGCATTATTGAGAGAACAAAAACTGAAGTCCTTATAGCTGCCCATCAGGTGCTCCCCTCCGAGATGGCACCTTCCTCTTTCATTCTCGGCTTACCTGCCTCCTTCCTGCTCCTCTGACATGCCCTGAACCCTCACACCATAGTCCTGGCACCTGCCCCTCCTGCCTAAGGGCATTTGCCCTATAGCCCACTCTCCCTTCAGGTCTCCAGAAAAGTGTTATTGACTCATTAGACCCTGATTGACCACCCTACTTAAAATGTCAGTCCAAATCCTTTTTCTTGCCTTCTTTTTTTTTCATGGCAGTTGTCACCATCTGTTATACTATTTATTTTATTTATTTTTTTGCTTATTGTCTGTCTCCACTCAGTGCAAGTACCTTAAGTCAGGATCCCCAACCCCTGGGTCATGGACTGGTATTGGTCCATGGTCTGTGGGAACTGGGCTGTCAGCAGGAGGTGAGTGGCAAGCAGGAAGCATTAACGCCTGAGTTCTACCTCCTGCCAGATAGATCAGCAGCAGCATTAGATTCTCACAGGATCTAGGTTGTGCACATGCGCAGTTCACAGTCAGGAACTGTGAGAGAATCTAACACCTGATGATCTGAGGTGGAACAGTTTCATCCCAAAACCATCGTTCTCCTGTCCATGGAAAGATTGTCTTCCATGAATCCAGTTCCTGGTGCCAAAAAGGTTGGGGACCACTGCCCTGCTACATACAGAGATCTTATGTGATTGTTTCTTCTGAAGGAGTTACAAGCTCCTTAAGTAGGAATTTTGAATGGTTTGTTCACTTCTGTATCCCTAAGGCCTACAACAACACCGGGAACATCTGGTAAATTTTTGGTGAATAAATGAATGAGTGAATGAACGAAGGTGTTGGTCTCATCAGCCATGGCTGGAACCAGGCTCCCCGTAATATCAAGAGTCTTCATTCCTGGATTCTGTGCCTCATTCTCAGGCGGGCTCTCTCTTCACGGGGCTCCCACTGCCTCCATGTTGGTGTATTCAGAACTCTGAGTATGTAAAAGCGACTATCTTTCTCATAGTAGTTGTAGAAAATGTGCCAGGGTTACTTCTGATGGACTCTAATTGAGTCTCGGGTATTCTTGAATCAATTACTGTGAGCAGGGAGATTTGAGGCTCTAATAGGCTGGATGAGTCACATGCCCACCTTTGGCTTCAGGGAGTAGAGTCAGCTCCACTTGAGGGATTTGCTGTAAGGGTCTATGTGAAGAATTTTCCCAAGGGATGTTGGAGTATCAATGGAGAAAGGGAAAGTGGATGCTGGGCAGGCAGATATAAACACAAAGCATCCATCCCCCCCCCCCCCCCCCCCCCCCCCGCCGCCCACCTGTTGTTACCATGTTCCTTGGAGCACAGGTTGAGACAGTCTGGCGTATCCTACTTAATTGTTTGATTCCACACCCACCTTTTGCACTAGACTGCAACCTCCTAAAGACCAGCACTCATTTGTTTTCCACCTTTGTACAGCTAGTGCTCGACTTACGACCACGATTGGTTCTGACAGACTGGTCATAACACGATTTGGTCGTAAGTTGAGTAGGCTATATGTACAGTACTGTGAAATGATGTTATAAAAATCTTTAAGTCACATTTTGTCATAATTTTCTTTCATTATTGTTATATATCATAATTTTCTTTGTTCATTTTATGCCATTTGTATCATCTCTACACCATTTTGTTTCTTATTTTTACATTCGTCAGGTTTAAGTAAAACACTGCATTACCAGTACAACTGGTTTAATATTTGCAAAACATAGAAAATTACCAAATACAGGTGCATACAGAAATACAAAATACAGGTGTAAAAAATACCATAGGAAACATTTTCCCAATTGCAAAACATATCAAAATATATAAACATGTACAAAACATTTTATTGGCCATTTTTGAATTTGATCTTCCTTCCAAATATATAGCAATTTCTCCATTTCATGGATGGGCCTGCTTCATTGCTTTGTTATAACTGTTGATTGTATGGGTGCAGAACCTTTCACAGCTTCGTGAATTCTTTCTTTACCTTTCAAAATCGTCGACACAGCCGAGTGTGGTAACTTCGTATCACGTGCGATCACATTTACTTTCTTTCCTCCTTCGTACTGCTTAATTACCTTCATTTTCGTGTCGAGATTGATGGCCTTTCTTTCCTTCTTGGCAGGCTGAGGCGTAGACAAAGACAATTTCCTCTTGGTAGACATCTGGGGAGGGGTTTGATGAAAAATATCCAAGACACAAAACACAAATTGCTGTACTGAGTCTGGGATAACAGTTGAAATGGTGCATGTGGAGATGGTAGTGCTACCGGAAGCTGGTCCGCACTGTCATACGCCCAGCTGGGCAACGTTTGAGCTGCCAGATGCGGAGCAGTCGTGGCTAGCGATTGTGGTCGTAAAGTTGAATGGTTGTAAGTTGCATAGGTCGTAAGTCGATCAATACCTGTATCTGCAAGGCCTAGAATAAGGCCACTGAGGGCACAGAGCAGCCATTTGTTGAATGGAAGATGAAAGCAATCACTTATTGGGGGCCAATTTTTTTACATTGCTTTGGATTCTGAAGCTATTGAGAAACAAACTGATTTATTTCTAGTAAAGTCATTGGAGTCTATGCCTTGGATTTGTCCTTCAGTTTTGTCCTTGAGACTTGCTTGGGCAGAGGACTGGTTTTTCAGAGTGGACCCTACACTGCCAGTAGCTTGGCAGCTCTTAATCATGGTGCACATATTACCTCTCTTCCCACTGAGAGAAGGCAAAACTTCTCTGCTCTTTTCTGGGTAAGACAAGATTCCTGCTTGATGGGATCACAAAAGGGCGCAGAGCTCGGGTGTTGGCTTTCTAACAATATGAGCTAAAGTGAATAGGTGTTAGGATACAGGCAGGATTTATGTTGAGTCTTGAGGGAAGGGTTTAAATGCCTTAAGGGATAAAGGATCAGTATTTTGGCAGGATCAAAAATAGCCTGGTGCTGAGCTTAGGTATTTTTCCCCAGAGAACTGGAAGAAACAAATACTCTTAGCATTACGCCGTTATCTAAAATCTGGACTTTGAGCAATGGCAGACAGAGATGAAGAAGCTGTTCTACAAAGAACATTGAGGGTTCTAACGCCCTAAAGGGATATTCTAGTTTAGAGAACAATGAGGACACATAGTTTAGGATACCAGAGGAGAATTTCTAGTTCAGGAAGACCTGAGTTACCTAAGAAGAGAACAACAGACTTTATTAGACTGAGATCATTCCCTTAGCTAGAGCCAACCAAGGAAAACATGGATGGCAATGTTGTTAGCAGTCCTGGAGTCTTCCTCTTCTGAGTCCTTGGTTTTTTGACCTCCTCGGAGTATTCTTACGCATTGAAGATTTTGGCGTCTGCTTCATCTCCCAGAAGCGCTTCATCTGTGAACTCATCAATATAAATGTCTCATTCTTTCAACGTGGGACATTATCACCGTTGCAGTGTGGGAACGTTGTCACTGCTCACCAATATCCTGTTCCCCTTTACTTTCATGCACACACAAAAAATTATACCTCCTTGTCTCCTTGAAGTTATGCGGGACCACATGCTTTGTTTTGGTCAGTTTGAGCAGAGATCATATATGCCACCTCTTGGAGAAAGTGTTTAAGAACTAGTGAGTGTCACTTCATGTCACTCTGTGTGGGAGCAACCATAATGATCCACATGGTGGAACTTATTTTAGCCTGGTTCCCAGAGTGAGAACAACATGGATCAGAGATCACACTCACTGCCAGCCAGGCTGCCGTGAGACATGGCATGAGTGAGACAGACTCTTTTGCTGTCTTGTTTTGTTTGTTTTTGAGACAGGGTCTCACTGTGGTGCCCACCTGGAGTGCAGTGGTGTCATTGTGTCTCACTGCAGCCTCATCCTCCCCAACCCAAGCAATTCTTCCATGTTAGCCTACACAGTAGACCACAGGAATGCACTACCATGCCCTGCTAATTTATTAATTATTTTATTTTATTTATTTATTTTTTGAGACAGAGTCTCTCTCTGTCACCCGGGCTGGAGTGCAGTGGTGTGATATCGACTCACTGCAACCTCTGCCTCCTGGGTTCAAGCAATTCTCATGCCTCGGCCTCCCAAGTAGCTGGGATTATAGACAGGTGCAGGCACGCCCAGCTAAGTTTTGTATTTTTGGTAGAGATGGGGTTTCACCATGTTGGCCAGGCTGGTCTTGAACTCCTGACCTCAGGTGATCTGCACACCTTGGCCTCCCAAAGCGCTGGGATTACATGTGTGAGCCACCACATCCAGATGCTATTTTTTTTTTCCATAGAGCTAGGGTGGGTTTTTGGGGTCTATGTTGCCCATGCTGATCTTGAATTCCTGGGTGCAAGCAGTCCTCCCACCTCAGCCTCCACCTCCCAAAGGGCTGAGATTATAGATGTAAGCTACTGCTCTTTTGCTGTCTTAAGCCCCTGAGATTTGGGACTGCTCATTACCACAGTGTAACCCAGCCTATCCTGACTGGTACTCTTACCTAACCAGCCCACCCTCATGGAGAAAGAATTCACTATTTTATGATATAATTATAATTATATTAGCTGCATTGTTATTGTAGATACCCTTTATCACACTGAAGATGTTTCCTTCTATCCTGATTTGCTGAAAGTTTTTATTGTTCACGGCAGTTGAATTTAAACAAATGCCTTTGTCTGTATCTATTGAGATGATACATGACTTTTCTCCTTTTTCTGATCAAAGAATTATACTGATTGATTTTTAAATGTTAAATCAACTTTTAATTATTGGGATAAACTCCACTTCATCATGATATGATATATTCTTGGATTTGATTTGCTAATATTTTGTTTATAACTTTTTCATAAGAAGATAATATAAATCTTATGCCAATACATTTGAAGTGGACACAATAATCACTCTATAAAAGCACAACTTGCTGAAATAATACAGGGAAAATTTAAATATCAGAATAGAACTAAATCTGTAATAAAACTTTCCTGTGGAGAAAAGTCTAGCCTCAGATGTCTTCACAGGTAAATTCTTCCAAATTTTAGAAATAATAATAATCCTCTACAAACACTATCAGAATAGGAAGGAAGAGACATTTTTTAATGGCTTTATTAAGTTTTTGTATCAATGTTATACTGGTCTCATTAAAAGGAAGTATACCAAACTATGGGAGAGTTTGTGAAGGACTGTTGTTATTTATAAGTTTCAAATTTATTGACATAACGTTATTCACAGTATCCTCTTATTATCTTTTCCAATGTTTGTAGGTTCTGTAGTGATATCTCCTTTTTCATTTCTGATTTTGGTAATTTGTGCTTTCTTTCTCATTTTTTTTTGATTGGCCTTTCTTGGTTTATCAGTTTTTAAATTTAAAAATAATTTTTGGCTTTGATTTTTATTTGCTTTCCTTTTGATTCACTGATTTTTTAAAAATAATTTTCTTCTGTATACTTTTTGGCTTAATTTACTGTTCTTTTTCTAGGTTTTGGAGATAGAGCCTTAGAGCATTGATTATATTTACTCATGTATTCTATACTTTATTTTTTATTTCACTTACGAGTTTCCAGCGGAATTAGTTTCCTTTGATGAAGTCTTCTCTTCATCATTTCTTTCAATGCGTGCTTTGTAGTGACAAATTCTCTCACGTTGTACTTATCTGAAAATGTCTTTATTTAGACTTTACTAATGAGTGGCTATTTTGCCGGTTATCAGATTCTATGTCAGCAGGTATTTTCTTCAGCATTTTTAAGATAAGATTTATTGTCTTTTGGCCTCCATTGTTTCTGAGCAAAAGACAACTGCCAGTACTATTTTTGCTCCTTTTAAGCTTTCATGGTTTTCTTGCCAAGCTGCTTTTAAGATTTTATATTCCCTTTCAGAAAGGGGACGATGATATGCATATGTATGATGATCTGGCCATCTCTGCTCATTGTTAGTGCTTCTTGAATCTGTATCTTAGTGGCTTTATTAGTTTTGGGGGATTTTTTGGTGTCATTTAACATTGCTTCTGACATTTTCCCCTTCTCTTTACATTATCAAACTCAAATTGCAAAGGTATTAGACCTTATCACTGTGCCCTGTCTGGCTTTGACAATATTTCTGCATCGTTTTTTTTTTTTCTCTCCTTGTTTTAGTCTGAATATTTTCTTCTGGCCTATCTCTTTTTCTAGTCACTTCAGGTCTGTCTGCTATTAAGTATAGCCATTGACTTCTTAATATTCTTTATTGTGTTTTTCACTTCCAGAATTGCCAGTGGGTTCTCTTTTATGACTTTCAAATCTCTGCTGAAATTCTCAAAACTTACTTTTCAATGTCTTAAACGTTAGCCAAGTTCATTTAGAAGATGTGTTTGATACTCCGTTATTTGGTAACCCTTTGGGTCTATTTCTGTTGCCTATTGTTTTATTTTAAACATATCTTGTCCTCTAATTTGCCTTTTAAAAAAAATACTTACATGCTGGGTATTATATAGGAAATAGTATAGAGATCATTTGAGGCTTTGGATGATATTATATTTCCTCAGAAAGATTTTCCTTCTGGCCTCTTCAGGCATCTTTGTTAGAGGTGCTAGGAGTCATGCTTCATCTTAAATCCTCACAGAGACTCAAATGGTTTGAAGTCCTGTGAGGACTGGTCTATATTGCACACTTACTGCTGGAATGTAGCCCTGTGGCGTTCTTACGAAAGCCTGGGTGTTTACCAAGCCTCCCCCTCTTTGGTAGTTCCCGACGTTCCGTGTGTGTCTCCTCCCGGGAGCGCCTCAGCTTCTCTTCTTGGAATCTGCTTTCATGATTGGCAGGTTCCACTTGCTGTGCCCACTTCTTTGAACTTTCCTTTCTCCTGGATATTTATCCTGGAGTTCTTTCTTCCCTCGATATCTTTATAACTCCTTGAAACATATTTTTCAAAAGTATAATTTGTACAGTTATAGTTTTACTTAGCAGGAACGTTGACCAAAAATATTCCAAGCCACTGGAGGCAGAACTCCTCTCCTCAGTATTTACTGTACATGAGCGCCTTCTGTTTTAAAGATAAGCTCTCCTTAACCCCCGTGCCACCTAAGACCTACTACCCAGCTCTCCTCACTTTCATAACAGAGCTTGATGAAAAAGCAGTCCACACTTGGTGTCTTTACTTTCCCAGTGATAATGTGTTCCTCAAATCACCTAGATCTAATTAATTTTTAGATTAGAAATCTGTCTTCTTTGATCTAGCTTCTTACATCTAGCTTTTTCTCATTTTAGTTAAGCAGCTCTGACCAGGGTCATTGTGATTTTTTCGTTTTTGAAGGCAGCAGGTAACTATAAGTTGTGTCTTTTTGGGTCCAACGAGCTAAGTCGTGAACTTCGCCATCCAGTGGAGGAAATGGAGCGTGCACAGCTCCCCTGAAGCTCCTCGGACGTGCTCCATCACCTTTCCCATGTTTTTGAACCCCTAAACAATACAATGTTTAGTTTTTATTGTTTTTGGAATCTATAAAAATGGTAACATGTATTAGGTGTTTTTGTATAGTTTGCTGTTTTCACTCAAGACTGTGCTTGTAGAATTCATCCACACTGCTGTGAATAGCTGCCATCTACTTGTTTTCGCTACTGTTCCATTCAGTTACTATAGCGTAACTCATTTATTCTTTCTTCAGACATTGATTGTACTATACTGCTTTTCGTTCTTTACTATTATAACGTACACATACAGCCGTGAACAACTTTGTGTGTATGTACCCTAGTGCACATATATCAGATTTTCTCGAGGATATATGCCACAGGAGAGCTGCTAGGTCATAGAGTAGGTGTGTGTTCAAATCTTGTAAGAGGATAGCAAATTGTTTACCAATGTGGTCATACTAATTTGCACTGACAAGTCATGCACTGGCATCTCTGTGGCTCTACATCAGCACTGTTCTATAGAAATGTGATTCAGTCAACAAATGTGAGCAACATATGCAGTTTAAAATTTTCCAGTATTGATGTTATAAAAGCAGAAAGAAATGGCTGAACTGAATTTTAATAATACATTTTATTTAACCAAATATACCCCCAATGTTATCTTTTTTATTTTTTTAAGACAGAGTGTTGCTCTGTCGCCCAGGCTGGAGTGCAGTGATGCGATCTCGGCTCACTGCAGCCTCTGCCTCCCAGGCTCAAGCGATTCTCCTGCCTCAGCCTCCCAAGTAGCTGGGACTACAGGTGCCCACCACCATGCCCAGCTAATTTTTGTAGTTTTAGTAGAGATGGGATTTCACCATGTTGGCCAGGCTGGTCTCGAACTCCTGACCTCAAGTGATCCACCTGCCTTGACCTCCCAGAGTGCCGGCTAAATATTATCATTTCAGTGTGTAATAAATATCAGAATTATTGAGATATTTTACATTAGTTTATTCACATTGTGTCTTTGAAATTGAGTGTATATTTTACATTTGCAGCATGTCTTAATCTGTGTTAGCTACATTTAAAGTGCTAACTTATTGAACAACATACCTTTATTTCTTTGACAGTATTACTGTTGCTTTTACATATTTGCCAATTGATTGAGCATACAATAGTATTTCATTGTTTTAAATTGCATTTTATCACGAATGAGGTTGAAGTGTCTTTATATATTTAGTTCCCAGTCATGTGTCTAGCTTTGTGAAGTTCCTGTTCATGGCTTTGTTAATTTTTTAATTAGAAGTCTGTCTTCTTTGATTGACTTGTAGCTCTTTATATAGTCTACATGACATTTCTTTGTCAGTAATTTGTTGCAAATATTTTACCCTGTTTTGTGATTTCACTTTTCAAGCCCTTTATGATATCTGTTGACATGATAAATGTCTTCATTTTAATTTAGTCATACCTGTTAATCTTTCTTTGTGGTTTCTTGTGTGTATAAATAAATATACATAGCTATACACAAGTGAACAAGAAAAAGAACTCAGAAACTTAGAGTTGTGTATAAATATGTATATTTATACACAAAAACATATGATATATAAAATATAATTATATATTGTATATGTTTATAACAATTATATATAAATACATATTTATTATTGTAATATAAGTATATAATATATAAAAATATATTTGTGTATAAGAAAACTTTCTCCATCTTAAAATTTTTGCATATTATTTACTGAAGCGGTATTTCCTCTTAGTTTTGGTGACATTACACCGTCCGAGGTTTCCCCCTGCTTTTCTGGCTACTTTGCAAGGCTGGCTTCTTCTCACTTGCAATGAAGCCTGGAATGCCTGAAGACTGAGCAATGGGACCTCTTACTAGCTTTCTGTGCTGTCTCCCTGGGTGATCTTGTCAACCTCTGCATGTTCAGTCACTCTGTATCAGTCAGGGTGCAGTCAGGACCCAGAAACTACACCAGTTTTCAGAAAGGGAAAATGTAATTCCAAGAACTGTCAACCAGTAAAAAGGTTAACTGCTAAGTGGAGTCAAAGAGGACTCTAGGAGGTATAGAAGTAGCAACTTCAGCAAAACTCCTAGTCTCTCTAGGGCTGAGGAAGAGTGAGCAAGAAAAAGGACTCAAACTTAGAAGGTGGCTCCCTTCTCCACGAAGTCTGTGATTCAGATCTCTCTGGAGAAAGCATTGTTGCCAGAACAGGCAGGCCACGGAGTACCTGCAGCTGGTCCATGAGTGCCACTGAGATGAGGGCTGCTAGGCCCCCTGGACACAAACCCACTAAATGCCAAGTGGAAACAGCGCACTGGAAGAAGGAAGAAAGTCCTCTTCTCACTCTGGCCTTGCAGTGTCTCTCCTGTGCCTCGATTGGCAACGCCTAACACGAGGCCAGCTGGAAGAGGAGAAATGTCTGCAGGCCCCAGCTCCAGTATCACAAATTTCATGTGGAGCTGAGAGTCAATAAATTAATAGCTGACATATATTTCAATATGACAGTGACTCAATCATTTTTTTTTTAGACGGAGTCTTGTTCTGTTGCCCAGGATGGAGTGCAGTGGCATGATCTCAGCTCACTGCAACCTCTGCCTCTCGGTTTGAAACAATTCTCCTGCCTCAGCCTCCTGAATAGCTGGGATTACAGGTGTGCGCCACCACCCCTATCTAATTCTTGTAATTTTAGTGTGACAGGGTTTCACTGTGTTGGCCAGGCTAGTCTCAAACTCCTGGCCTCAGGTGATCTTCCCACCTCAGCCTCCCAAACTGCTGGGATTACAGATGTGAACCACCATGCCTGGCCAGACTTAATAATTTTTTACCTTAATTCATATTTCTCCTCTGATTTTCAAACCTCTGGTTTCCTGTAATTCCACTTGGATATCTCAAAAGAATTATTACCTCAAATTCAGCACGACTTCACTGAACTAATTTCCTTGCAGAATTTCCTAGTTCAGTGTAGTACCATTATCCATTCAGTTGCAGAAACCAACCCATCTCAGGTTTTGCTCTTCTCCACACAAATGTAATTAAGCACCTGGCTATTTGATTTTATCTCCTAAGTAGCTCACACATCTGCCTGTCTTTCCAGCCACCACCACCACCTCAAATTCAAACATCGCGTTTCCTGTGGGCTCCCCTGGGCTTCCTGACTGATCTCCCTGTCTTCTCTTGTCACTTTCAGAATATCCCACACCCAACAGCTAGAAAATAGCTTCAAATCACAAGTAGGATCGTGTCCTTGCTTAACATTTTTCAATGGCTTCCGTTGCTCTCAGGACAAAGATTATAACCTGCAATACATCCTTCAAAACCCTGTGTGGTCTAAAACCTGCCCAGCTCCCCCACCTCGCCGCACACTGTGTTCCCCTTCACTGCATAAGTTCAATTAGGCACTGCACTTAAAGTTCTTAGCCAAATCTCTGGCACATGGCAACTGTCCCATAAATGTAGCTATTTCTTCCTCTTGTAGTCAATGTTATTATTTATACTCTTCAACCACACAGCCATTCTTTCAGTTTTTAAAAAGTTTACTCCTTCCCCAGGGCCTTACTGTATGTTGTTCACTCTGCCTCAAACACTGTCTCCATCCTACCACATTTGACTCCGTCATCTACACTTATCTTTCTTCAAGATGCTTTATCTGCTTCCTAGACTGGGTAATTCTTCCTAGAAGGTCCCCTTCTATGCTGTGCTCCTTCATAGCATTGAACACAGTTGTAATTCTGCATTTACTCATGTGGCTATTTCCTTAAGTCAGTATATTAGTCTATTTTCACACTGTTGACAAAGACATACCTGAGACTGGGCAGTTTATGAAGGAAAGAGGCTTAATGTGCTCACGGTTCCGTGTGGCTGAGGGGAGGCCTCACAATCATGGTGGAGGGTAAAAGGTACATCTTACATGGGAGCAGGCAAGAGGGAATGAGAACCAAGTGAAAGGCTTTTCCCTTATAAAACCATCAGATCTTGTGAGACTTACTCACTACCATGAGAACAGGATGGGGGAACCACCCTCATGATTCAGTTATGGGAACTACATGGAGACTTATTCACTACCATGAGAACAGGATGGGGAACCACCCTCATGATTCAATTATGGGAGCTACAATTCAAGATGAGACTTGGGTGGGGACACAGCCAAACCATATCAGTCAGTCTCCCCCACAAGACTGTAGACTTTACAAGCACTGGGTCTGTGGCTCTTGAGGTTTCTCCTGTAGGCCCCACTGCTTTAGAAAGTGGCTATCATTGTAGCTGTTGGTTCTTGAGTATCCGAAAAGACTAAGAAAAATCACTGTGTAACCTTTGAAAGGTTATAGGTTCCTTCCCAGTATCTAAAGGAGAAAGCATAGGGAAAGGGAAAATAAAATTATATTTAATAAATACCTACTATGGGCCAAACATTTGTTATATGTAATGTTATATGATCTTTATTTTTTTTTTATTTCAACAGCTTTAAGGGTACAAGTGTGTGTTAGTCCATTCTCATACTACTCTAAAGAAATACCTTGAGACTGGGTAATTTATAAACAAAAGAAGCTTAATTGGCTCATGTTTCTGCAGGCTGTATAGGAAGCATGATGGCTTCTAGCGGGGGTGGGGTGGGGTGCTCAGGAAACTTTCAATCATGGCGGAAGGCAAAGGGGAAGCAGGCACATCTTACCTGGCCGGAGCAGGAGAATAAGAGAGAGGGAGGAGATGCTGCATGTTTTTAAACAACCAGATCTCATGAGCACTCTATCATGACAACAGCACCGAAGTGGGAAGTCCTCCCTCATGGTCCAGTCACCTCCCCCCAGATCCCAGCTCCACCTTGGGGATTATAATTCAGCATGAGATTTGGTCAGGGACACAAATCCAAACCATATCAAAGTAGTTTTTGGTTATATGGATGAATTGTTTACGTTACTTTCGATGGCAAAAACCGCAATAACTTTTGCACCAACTTATACAATTCATCCATTGAAAGTTAAATTTCAATGGCAAAAACCAAAAGAACGTTTGCACCAACCTGATATAATGGTGAAGTCTGAAACTTTAGTGCACCGGTCACTGAGGGAGCATACCCTGTACCCAATATGTAGCTTTTCATCTCTCACACTTTCCCAGTCTCCCCTGTTCCGAGTCTCAATGTCTATTACAGCACTCTGCATACTTAGCTCCCACTTGTAAGTGAGAACATACAGCATTTAGTTTTCCACTCCTGAGTTACTTCACTTAGAATCATGGCCTCCAGTTCCAGCCAAGTTGCCCTTTCTAATGTTTAGGATAACAGTCTGAGAGAGGTTTCGTTAGCTCCATTTTATACCCGGATTTATTGGAGTTCCAAGAGGTTAACTGAGTTGTCTTAGGTGATAAAATTGTGGTGCTTGGTCTCGCTTCTTTCTGTGTAACTGAAAAGCTCTTTCCCTCATGTTGGCCTTTCCCAAGACTCATTAATTTGCATCCTGCTTGCAGAATTATTTTTTTTTTACCATAGCCATGTACTACCTGTACTATCGTTTGATACTCTTCTCTATCTTAATGATGATTTTTATAGATTTTTCTTACAGGGACACTTTATATTTCTGCTTTAAATTTGAGCTGGATTGTGACTACTCTAAATGGAAAATGAGATAAAATAAAAATTAAGATGGATGCAAAACAGTGATACTCAGTGCAGTAAGATTTTTTCAATAACATATTCATTACTCACATACTTACCTTTGTGTATGCATATATATGTCGCAAGAACGTAAGCGCTACTCCCTTGGCAAATGTCTATAGATAGTAACCTTTGATATTGTTAACCTTTTGTAGACCTTTAGTGTGTGACTTGTTCCATGGATAATTTTGGAATGCATTTGTAAATGTGCGAACGAGCAGTAGTGCTGCGTGGCAGTTGTACAGACGCAAGTGTGGAGCTATGGAGAGGTCTGCAAGGTATGCTCAGCTTAGGGGTTTGTGTTTTAGTTCAGTGTAATGGCAGGTTCTTGAGGGAGTGTGAGTACCACACTTTCTCTTTGATACTGGAGCTGCACCGTGTGTTCTTTTAGGCAGTTCTCTAAACTACGCTCCACCTTCCAGCCCAGTTTAGAGATAGGCTATGGGCCTTATGCTTATATGTATCTGAGATGTACCAAGACCCCTATCCAGCTCCATCATGGAAAATTCCACCAGGGATGCCCCTGACATAGCATAGTGGTTAGGAGCACAGAACATGGAGCTGAATTGCCTGGAGTTGAAAGCTGGTTCTGCTACTTTCTAGCTGAGTGATCTGAGTAAGTTTCCTCACCACTCTGACCCTCAGTCTCTTCATCTGTAAAATGAGGGTTAAATCGTACTTACTTCATACATTGGTGTGAGTACTAAATAAGTTAATATATGTAAAGTGCTTACACAGTCTGGCAGTAATAAGCACTGTATAAGACTTATTAAAATTTTATGGCTGAAGATTCTACAGGTAGGTCAAAGGCACAGATTTTGGGGTCACACAAGTCTGGGTTCAAATCCTGCCTTTTCTGCATGTTGGCTGTGTCACCATGAGCCAACTACTTATCCTCTCCAAGCCTCAGTTTCTTCCACTGGAGAATGGGGATGCACTCTGACATGGTCCTTGTGAGGATGGAGTGAGGTAGCCATATATGACTGGCTTCATCATACATGGGCAGCACTCAGGAGGACGCCTGGCTCAACATGGAAGGCAATAAAACATGGAGAGAAGGCAGACAGGGGGCTGCTGTTTATGCGGCTAGAAGAAGGTGGCTCTGGCTTCCTCCCAGCTAACATTCCATCCCAGCTGTGAGGCAGTTCTTTCTCATTTCCATTCTCCTAGGAAACAGCACATTCCGACGGACTCTCCTCAAAGCTTCTTTGGCTGAACCCTCATGCTACCTGTCAGGAAGGCGGAGACCTGTTTTTAGAAGCCTGACTCTGGCAAGTCATGTGGAACTGGTGGCTGGGGAGCAGTCTCCTTGTGTCACATTGTTGCTGCTGATGTGGATCAAGCCGACTTTCGAGTCCTGGAGTCTTGTTTTTGCTGTATTTCTTGGCAGGCCCTATGGAGAGACAAGGGGCTGGAACAGGGGCTTAGGGAGGATTAGATAATAAGCCCTGTCCTTTAGAAAATGTCTGTCATTTTAGGTGCTTGAAGGGAAAACAAGAAAAGTCCTCGGATGCCTAATGCTGTAGGTTGAATTGTGTCTCCCAAAATAAGACATGTTCAAGCCCAAAACCCTCATTACTTTGGAAATGATCTTACCTGGAGATACAGGGTAATCAAATTAAAATGAGGGCGTTAGGGTGGGCCCAGTACAATCCAAGTGGTGTCCTTGTAAAGAGGTGAAATTTGGACACGAAGACACAAGTGAGAAAGGATATGGTAGAGCTCCTTGGCGGTTCCATTCACTCAGAGCACCATCTCTCCCTTGCTGTGTTTGAAGCAAGTTATTCTGAATGGAACAATGTGCAGGCTTTTAGGGCCATCAGTGTCCCAAGCACCCAGCTGCAGACGAAACCCACTTATCTTGCACTCCCTTTGGATCCTGTGGGACCTCCTGAGTCCACAGAAGGCTGTGCTCATGGAACGTCACACAAGAAGGCGTTCATACATATGAAAATGGAGGAATGGTGGATGGGAGCACTGGATGTATAACTTCTGCTCCTGTGCATGCTCCGTGGTAATCACTTCCAGAGCAAAATCTCAAAGACAAAAGAGCAAGCTGACTTTTGAGTCTTGGAGCCTTGTTTCTGATGTATTTCTTGGCAGGCCCTATGGAGAGACTGGGGGCTGGAATGGGCGCTTAGGGAGGATTAGATAATGAGCCCCTGTCCTTTAGAAAATGTCTGTTATTTTAGGTGCTTGAGGGGAAAACGAGAAAAGTCCTTGAATGCCTAATGCTGTAGGTTGAATTGTGTCTCCCAAAATAAGCCATGTTGAAGCCCAAACCCTCATGACTTCGGAAATTATCTTACCTGGAGATCATTAAACCCAGCACTGAGCCCTCCTGAGAGCAGAATATTGTAGGCATGGGTTGCAAGTCCCTGAAGCTGGCTCTGTTAGCAGAAGATGAGGAGACACTAGTGGTTTTAATATGGGGAGTCATGTGACCAGGTTTTCAGTTTGGAATGATCACACTAGGTGCAGACTGAAGGATGGGTTGGCAGGGAAGAAATTGGTCGCTGGGAAAACATGTTACTCCACAAGAGAGAGAGGAGGGCTGCAAATGCCCATACTATTGGCTATGTTTGCATATATGTGTACAGTTATTTTTAAGCACTATACATTGATGTACATATGAACACAAAAGTATGCCTACAGATGCTTTACAAACCTTCCAGCCCTTTGATCCTGTGGAAGATCCCAGTGAGTTCTCACTTATAGGAAATAAAGCTTGTCAGACATAACATAATTGTGCTGCAGTAGAATCCTCTACCATTCATTTAAGTGGTATAAGATATTTATAAATTCCATTTAAAATATAATTATTTTTAAGCACACTTTCCAAACAAAATCGAAAAGTCATTGCATGTTATATTTAATAAGTTTCCACACAGTTTCTTAACCTTCCTCTCCAGAGTATAATTACGCCATCAATCATCCTGGAGAATCAGAGGAGCTTAGCAGAACCCACCTTTCATGCGTTAACCAGAATTATGCTTGCTTAGGATTTGCATTTGAAAGTGATTTGCATTGGTGTTTTATTTCTTCCAGAAAATAACAAATGTTTCTGATCTTTCTGAGGTATCATGGTCTTAACTATGGCTATAAGTCTTTCAGAACTTACATTTTACCAATTCCTTTAATTTCTGGGATGTGATGGGAAGGGAGAGAAATAAAACTATAATTTACAATCATTTTTCTTCCTTAGCCAGAAAACAAAACCCAAAATCAGGCCCTGGAATACAGGTTGGCAATTTGGTTTGTTTCTTATCTCATACCTCTCAGTGACCCTTGTGTGAGATGCCCTGACTCCTCATCTTTCTGGATGCATTTTTCTGTTGTTTGTAATTAATGGGAATACAGTGTTAAATTCTGATATAAACTTATAGCTGAAACCTATAGGGTAGAAGTTCTCAAATACGGTATTGGTTTGAAATGAGTTTAAAGTAATGGTTATTTACAATATTATTAGTGTATTCTACACAGACAACTCTCTCTTTGTTGTAGCTGTTTGTTTGCATGCTCAACTTGTACCTTGCAGACTCAAAATTCTAATTGGCAACTGCACATTTTTACATGGGAATCTAGTAGAAATTGCACTCTTGCTTCTCTTCCCATCCCCAAATGTACTCTTTCCTCAGTCTTTTCTACTTCAGCAAGTAGCGATTCCATTCCTTCTCAGGCTCACACTGTAGAGTCATTCTTGACCTTTCCCTTCCTTGGACATTGCACATACCCCCTTACCTGTGTTCTTCTCATTCCTGTCCCTTCACTGTCATCTTTCAGCCTCACCATTTCAACACCAAGACCCTGAGAAATCTAGAACAGGCATCCAGACAGACTCACCTCTCTCACTTGTCTCAGGTTCTCACTCCCAATTCTGTTTATTTGCAATCATTTGGTATTTATTCAGACTTATAACTCAGCATTTGATCTGCCTTGGTAAACATGCCATCTACACTTGAAAAGAATATATATCCTATAGTTACTGGTATAGCATTTTATAAATCTCACTTAGGGTAAGTCTCCCGTATTCTTATGGAGTTTTGTTGCTTTTTAAAAGGTTAATTACTGAGAAAAAAGCATAAACATCTTTATGTATGCTTGTGAATTTTCTATTATATTTAATTTTGTCAGTGATTATGTATTTTCAAATTATGTTAATATATGCACACATTTAGGATTACTTTGTGTTCTTGATGAATTGACTCTTTTATCATTAGAAAGTATTCTGTTTATCTCTGAAAATACTACTTGTTTGGAATTCGACATGGCTGCTATTGATGTGATCACAGCAGCTTTTTAATTTATTTGTATCTTTAAACACAAGTATCACTTTAAATAGCATATTGTTGGGTCTTCCTTTTGTATTTTGCTTGGAAACTTATGCCTTTTAATTAAAGTATTTGGTTTATTTATATTTAATACAGTTATTGATGTGGTTGGATTTACTTCTGCCACCTTGGTCTCTGTTTTCTATTTGTTCTCTGTGTTCTTTGCTCTTCTTTTTTTCCTTTGTGTATTTTTTGTTAATCTAATGATTTTTAAAAATTTGATCACAACTATTGGCTTTTATGCTGAAGGTACTATAGGGATTTACAATATATATCTTTAATTTATCACAGTCTTACTTGCATTATTATGCTACTACAAATGAAATTTAAAAAACATAATAGTATTATTAAATTTTCCCATTTGTTTTCTTTGTCATATGTTTTTATTTCTACATGTGATATAAAACTCTTGGTATGTGATTATTATTTTTTAAGTAACAGGTTTTTTTTTTTTTAAAAAAGAAAAATGTTTTATATTTACCCACATATATAATGTTTCTAGTGCTCTTAATTACTTCTTATGGATTCAAAATTTTATCACATATTATTTGTCTTCAGCCTGAATAATTTGTTACTCTTTCAGTTAGTACAGGCTTGCTAAGAACAAAGAATTTGTTTTTATTTAATTAAACATTTTTATTTCACTGTCAATTTTGAAGAATGTTTTCACCAGACATAGAATTCTCAGTTGAGATTTTTTTTTTTTAGCATTTTAAAGATATCATTCCATTATCTCCTCATCTTTGTTGTTTCTTGTAAGTCAGCCATCATTCAAATCGTTGTTCTTCTGTAGGCAATGTGTTTTTTTATTCCTGAATTTTTCTATATCTTTTATCAGTTTGCCTATGACATAACAAGGTGTGCTTTTCTTAGCTTTAATTCTTCTTAGGGTTTGCAGAGCTTTTTGGATTGTGGATTGATATTTTAAATCAAATTTGGAAGACTTTCAGCCAATATTTTTTCTATTTTCTGCCACATTCTCTCTCTCTTCCCGCATATTTCCCCTACCCTTTTTTTTGGTCTCTCTCTCTCCTCCTTTTAGAACTTCAGTAACATGTATTTTAGACCACTTGATAGTATTCCACGGACTACTGTGGATTCTATTCATTTGTGTATATATATACAAATGAATATATATATGTGTGTGTGTGTGGGGGGGGAATATTCTTATTCTGATTCAGTTTGGATACAGTTTTTATTGACCTGACAAGTTCACAGGTCCCCTCTTCTGCATTGTCCAGCCTTCTCCTTCTAGTCAATGAATTTTAAAATTTCAGATATTATATTTTCTAGTTCTAGGACCTTCATTTGTTTTTTTTCCCCACATTTTCTGTATCTCTGCTGAAATTCCTCATGCCTGTGTCCACTGTATTTATTTATTTTTCCTGTAAGTTCTTTAAAAATTCTGCTAATTTCAACATCTTAGTCATGTTGTGCCTGTTTCTATGGATGTTGTTTTCTATACCATGAACACATTCTTCTGTTTTTTAAGAAATACATTTAGTAATTTTCTTTGTATGCTAGATATTGTAGATGCTATATTGTAGAAGATAGCCATGTAAAGCACTAAACACATGTCTGGCACAATAAATATTAGCTAGCATTATCATTTCCGAATGTTTTAATGAATACTACACTATATTATTAAATGAACTTTTTATTTCAGATATTGTATCTCTCAGTTATGTGATTTCTACTAGATTATTTTCTTCCTCTGAAGAGTGTTGACTTTTATTCAGCTAGGAAAATCAATTTCTGGAAGTTCATTTTGATCTTTAGATATGTGGTTTCAGGCTTTGTTAGAATGGGTCTCTTTTGGTTTGGCTTCTGATGCTAGAGTGTATCCATCGATTCTGGAATGTGGTGCTTACTCTTTCTACACTTAATTTGAACTTCAGACTCTGTCTCCAACACTGGGCAACTGCTGAAATCTCTACTCAGCTCTTTCAATTTTTCACCCATTGTTTCACCAGGCTCCTTGGAGCTTCACCCCATTCATGCTCATTTCAAGAGACACCTAGGAATTTGAAGGGAGCTTGTATGCACATTTTGGGGCAATGAAATTAATTTTTGTGTGTTGTTATTTCTTTAGTACAAATTCCCAACAATGGGTTATTGGAATAAAAGGTGTAAATATCTTTATAATTTATAACTCGTAAGACATTGGTATTCCATGTTTCTCAAGTTTTGTTGCCACTAGTATAGCACAAGTATGATCATTCTGCCATAACATCCCTTAAAAATATGTTAGCATTGTTGAATTTGTTTTCCTAATTTGAAACAAAACCTGAGGGTTTTATTAATGTCCATGACATTGATTCCTGGATAATGCCACTTTTATTCACTTTTTACATGTCTTCCATGAAAACTGCCTTATAAATGTTTATCAGTCTTTTTGCTGTGTTTTGATTTAAAAAAATATATTTTTAAGTAGGCTTGTAATTCATTTCAGCCATTAACCCTTGTGTCCACCTTGTGCCCCATTTTATTTTCTCTTCCTTTTAATATGACTTTATCTTTGGCTAAATTGAATCTTAAACCAAATTCAACTTTGGTACAGCATTTTAATTCTTTATACTAAAATACATGCTTATTATAAAAAAATTGAAAAATTTAGGAAACCTGAAAATATTGTCAATAATGTTCATTTTGATGGCTTTCTTGTTCTATTTTCAAGCACAGGTTTTTCTTTATTCTGAAAATTAATTTTTTATTCCACTTTCCACTTAACAATGTCATATAAACATTCTCCTGTTCTTTCAATAGATATTTGTTACTTTGTCTCTACCTTGCACAGTGCAAGGGTCCATGTAATTACGTTTGCCTGATTGTTTCAGTCAGTTTTTGCTGCATAACATACTAACTCAAAATTCAGTAGCATACAGCAATAAGCATTTATTTCTTGCTCATGCATTTATGGAACTGCAGCCCCAGCTGGGGATGCAGAAGAAACATGGGCTAAGTCCTCATGGCAATGGCAGAAGTGCTAAGAGGATAAGCTCAACTGTACAGGCACGTTTTACATTTCTGCTTGTATCATGCCTGTTACCATCCCATTAGCTGAAGAAAGTCACATGACCAAGAGAACCCAAAGTCAAAAGGTGGGGAAGTATACTGTGCTGACGACCAAGAGTCAGCAGCATCCATGTGAATGTAGAGTATGACTATGGAGGAGTGAAGAATTGGAACCAATAATCCAATCTACCATAATAATAGATTAATGTTACCTTTTAACAATTGCATATTATTCTATCATAAGGAGGTACTGTAATTTTTTTCACTCGTCCCCTATTAAGGGGGCATTTAGTTTATTCCTAGTTCCTCTCTCATAAATGATGTAAAATTGACCATGTTTGCTTATAAATTTTTATCTTGCATTCAGGATAATTTCTTTACAGTTGTCAATTCCTTAGAGTGGAATTACTAGACAAAAGCACAGGGGCATTTTTAATGTCTTCTGAATCACAATTTGTTGTTCTTTATTGCTGACAAGCATTTTTTCTACATTGTTTTTTCATTGACTGGTAAATACTGCATATTCTCAAGCCTGATCTATACCGACATAATCTGCATTTCACGTCTTTTCAGCTAATGCTGTGTAAAACGTACTAAAAAGATGTTGAATTTTAAGTTGATGAACTGTATACATGGTAATTACAGGTTACAAATGGAAATGATGATAAGCTTCGCATGTATAAATCTTTACCACAGTAACAGTGGCCATGATTTTGAAAACAGATACTGATATTTAAACTAAGTCTAGATCAAAAGAGAAATATTTATTCCATCATTGTAAAACTGTACTAGGCAGTGAATTTCCTTCCTTTGTTTTGTTGTGGGAAGTTCAGGTCACTGGGGGAAGAAGTTCAAGGAGGAGAGGCAAAGGGAGGCTTCCTTGTTTCAGACCTCATCACCTGCAGTGATAGCCTCTGGACAGACTAGGCTTTTATGCTGAGGACTCCAGATTATCTGAGATACATCCCTGAATTGTAAAGCTCCATGTGGGCAAGAACCTTTTCTGCCACATATCTCTCAGTATATGCGGCAACTAGAACAGTGTGTGTCACACACATTCCTTTTTATGTAATATTTGTTTAATGAATAAATGAGTCTGCTAATGTTTATTACATTTAAGATGGTCTCCCATGTCAGTTTACCAAAGAGAGACAAAGTGGAATACGGAATATCAGCAGAAATATTGATTATCTCACTGCCCTGTCCATCTCCCTGCTGCACGCAGGCATTTCCTTTTACAGTCCAACCCTCTTGGTGGTGCGTCCTTATCCCCCAATCTCACCTTAGGCACTCAGATGTCATTGCCATTGCCACAGTTGCCCCAGGCAGCTGTGAGGGCAGACACCCACTGAACTCGAGTCAGCCTTAGAATTCTCCTTAAGTCACTTCTAGGCAGTTTCTCTGCAGTGATCAGAATGGTGCTTGGGCCTCTCTCTGGCTGACCCCATTGCACAGCCTTCCTGTGGGTGCACCTCCCCAGCCCCTTTCGCAGGATCTCTCCTCTTCTCCCTTGCAGCCAAGGCTAGATGCTCCAAATACTTCTTATCTATTTCCTAGCCTAAGACACCTGGCAGCTTTGTATAATAACTCCAGTACCGTGCAATCCTTAGCAAACAGGCTGCAGGGGAAGGCAGGAAATCAGGTTTCCCTTATAACATCAGGGAGTCTTAGGGCCCTGGAGAATCCCAAACATTGTTAACAGTTTCAAGCCTATTTTAGGGCAGACTCTATGGCAGGAGCTCCTATCCTGTAGGATGCTTTTGGCTTCAGCTAATGAAAAGGCTACAAATATTTCTTGTGTAATTAACAAGAAGTCCAGAGGAAGTGGCCCAGGATGCAATAATGTCATTGAAAACCCCGGTTCTTTCTAGCCTGCTCCACTGTTCCCTGATTATTGGCTTTTTCATGCATCTCCTCTCTCAATGCCTCAGCATGGCTGCCATAGCTCCCACAAATCCCCACATAAGAGTGTCCAGAGCAGGAAGGGAGTAATGGAGGAAAGGGAGGGGTCTTTTCTTCTCTTGCCTCTTTTATCAGGAGACACAATACTTCCTGGAAGCTATGTGCAGACTTCCCCTTGCAGCTTATTGGTCATAAGGAGGTCATGTGTCCACACCCTGGACCAATCACTGGCCACAATGTACTGGACTTCCATACTTGTCCTGGATCAGCAAGGATTCACTCTCCAAAACTTAGTCAAGGAAAACCGGGAAGAAACTAGAATGGCTTTAGGGTAGAAAAACTAGGATCTTTTACAGCCTGAAAAAACAAAAACAAAACAAACTGACATGATAGAAAAAGAGGAAGCTAAAAGTTCAACCAAGTGAAATGCAAGGCCATATTATTGTGAGGTTAATATGTACAAGGTGAGTCTTTTCCACTAGCCAAATATTGACACATTCTGGGCGTCTAAAATGTTAGGGGTTCAGCTATGTCTGAATCTGTTTGATCCAGATTCTGTCTGACATCTCCTCGTGGTATTTGTTCACTCTGATTTAAGTATTACTTGGGATGCCTCTTTGTTGTATTCAGAGAGAATTTTGGGGACTGATGGAGCACCCTTCACCTACCTGCTTCCCAAGTCAAGGTTGCCAGAGTTTCCCTACCTGGCCTTGGCCTCTTCTTCTCTCCCCCACCCACCTTTCCCAGAAGACCCCCTTCACCCTCTATTACTCCTCTCCCAGAATATCAAACTCTGCCTTTGAGAAGGGGGGGCCAGCACAGGGAAAAAAAAGTGTTATAGTGGAATTGGTGCTGGTACAGGTTTTAGTGTGTTTCAGTTTCTGTCACAACAACTCATGAAATTAGAGTAACTACCTTCGTTAAAAGTAAACTTGTTTTTCTTTGTAAAATGAAAATCAAAATGTTGAAAACATTGCAGTTGAAAGAAGAAAAAAGCATTCTCATCACCCAGAGACAGCTGTTACGCCTTAGCAATTCCTCTCCAAACTTTTTTTAGTGAACTTTTTTTTACATCCTAGTCATACTGCATTACATTTTGTATTGCCATTTTCTTTAAGAATGTGTTTTAAACTCTTAAAATGTTTGATTGTAGAATACTCCATCTTTTGGGCATACAATAATATATTGAACTATATTCCTATTGTTGGATGTTTGGGCTCTTTCCAGTGTTTTATTTTTAGAAATAAGAATGTATAAATTGTATACATAAAACTTTACACTTTTTGCTGTTTTCTTAGAATAAATTCCTTGAAGGGAAATTTACATGGTGACATTTATAAACATTTTTCTGACAGTCTTGACTTTATTCTCAAATTATTCATAAAATTTATGCCAGTGCTTGGCTCACCATATCCTAGCCAGCAAAGAGACATAATATGTTAAAGTTTTGCTAATTAAGAAGGCAAAATTTTAATCTCATTGGTTTAAAGGAGATTCTTGTTGCTTAGAGAGTTAGAAATTTTTTATACATGGTTATTACTGTGTGTCTAAAAGGGAAATCTTGATCTTCACCCCTCAATAGCTGCTGCCTGCAGTTAATGGAAACTCCATCTTTCCAGAGGCCCAGGCCAAAATTTGGGGTTATCATTGATGCTTTGGTTTCTTTCCCACCCCTCATTTCTCATTTTGTCTGTGATGAATCCCTCTGCATGACCCCCACTATTGCCAGGTGGATCAGGCCACTGTGTTCTTTTGTCTGAGTCACTGCAGTAGTCTCCCGATTGGTCATCCTGCAGCCAGGTCTCAACACAGCAGCCAGGGTCTTCGCATTGCACCATAACTAAGATCATGTTACTCCAGTGCACAGAACGCTCTCTGGCTCCCTATTACTCTCAGTGAAGAAGCTCAAGGATAAAATTCTGTAGGTCCCTTTATGACCAGGCTCCCTGCCACCTCTCAGACACCATCTTCTACTTTCCCCATCGCTCTCTTGCTGGACCTTGGGTATCACAAGGCCATACCTCCCCTGGGACCTTTAATCTCTCTGTCAGCTGCTGTCACATTTGCTTTCTTGATGTTCTGTGAACACTCAGGCACTGCCTTAGGACATTTGCATGTGCTACTCCACCTGCCTGAAATGTTCTTCCCCAGCTACTTGTGTGCCTGGCTTCTTCCTTGCTTTCTTTAGATTTTTTTCTGAAATGTCATTTTCTCAAGGAGCCCTTCTCTGGTCTTCCTTTCTCAGCTTTTCCCTCTTGCTGACATTTCACCTTGCACCTAGCTATATATGCTTTTCTTATTTATCTTAATTGTCATTTACAACCCCACTAAAATTAAGCTATTATAAGGCAGATATTTTTTCCAACTTTATTGAGATAATTGACAAATAAAAGTTTTAAATATTTAAGGTGTACAATATGATATTTCAATATACATGTACGTTGTGAAATGATTACCATAGTCAAATTAATTAACATATCTATATCCTTACATAGTTACCTTTTTTGTGTATATGGTGGGAAAACTTGAGATCTCACTTAACAAATTTTAAGCCTATAATACATTATTAGTAACTCTAGTCACCATGCTGTACCATTAGGTCTCCAGAACAATTTAATCTTATATGGGAAAGTTTGTACCCTTTAGCCAACAGCCTCCTATATCCGCCAGCCTCCAGCCCCTGGTAACTACCATCCTACTGTATGTTTTTGTGAGTTTGGCATTTTTAGATATCACATATAAGTGAGATTGTGGAGTATTTGTCTTTCTGTGCCTGGCTTACTACACTTAGCTTAATGTCCATAAGTTTCATTCATGTTGTTGGAAGTGGCAATATTCCTTCTTTTTATTTTTTAAAGGCTAAGTAGTATTTAGGGTTGACTAATATGTTTTATGTTATGTATATGTTTTATATTGCAAGTGTAAAAGTTAGACAGCTCTAACTTTTATACTTGCAGTATACACGCACATATGTATACACACATATATGGATACATACACACACACACACACACACACACACCCCAAATTTTCTTTATTCATGTTTCCATCAACAGACACATAAGTTGGGGTTCCCTATGTGTAATAAATATCTTTTTTCTTGATGCTTTCAAAATTATCTGTCTTTAATTTTTAATAGTTTGATTGTAATGTGTTTTGGTAAAATCATGTCTGGGTTCAACCATTTGAAACCTTTAAGCTTCATGTACCTGGATGTCCGTATCTCTCCACATACTTACAGTGTTTTCAGCCATTATTTCTTTAAATGAGATTTCTGGCCTTTTCTCTTGTTTTTTTTTTTTCCCCTGGTATTCCCATATTCCCATAGTCCATATATTAGTTCTGTTGGTGCTTTTCCATATATTCTGTAGGCTTTCTTTATTCCTTTCATTCTTTTTTTTTCTCATCTGAATGAGTTATTTCAAAAGACGTTTCATCTAGCTCAAAGATTCTTTATTCTTCTTGATCAAGTTGGCTATTATCTGTTGCATTTTTCATTTCATTCACCATATCCTTCAGTTCCAGAATTCTGTTTTTAAAAAATTATTTACATCTCCTTGTTAAACTTCTAGTTTTTGTTCATGTATTGTTTTCCTGACTTCATAGAGTTTTGTGTTCTTCTATACCTCACTGAGCTTCCTTTAAAAATGATTATTTTGAAATCTTTGTCAGACAGTCTGTGTATCTCTGGGTTGGTTAATGGAATATTATTGTGCTTCTTTGGAGGAATTGTGTTTTCTTAAGTTTTTGTTTGTTTGTTTATTTGTTTGTTTGTTTCTGGCACCCTTGCCTTTCTGTCTTTGCATTTGAAAAAGCAGTCTCCTCCAATTTTTAATGTCTCATTTTAGGAGAGAAACACCTGCAGTAGTCAGCCCAGCTAGGAAATTGTTTAGGCTTTCTTAGACCCCCTTATACATATCTGCCTGCTCTATAGCTTTTATTTTTCTCCCTTGGAGGGATTTCTTAAGATTGTGTTTTATTAATCTTGCAGATTCAGACCAGGTAGTGTGAGAGCCTCCCATTTGTTTTCCCTATGGAGGTATCCTGAAATTCTCAAGTTTTTGTGCCTTTTCTCAATCCCACAGAGTTAGGTAAGCTGTCTGCGTGTGCTCACGAGTCTTCTGCAGAGGTTTACATTTGCAGTCCATGGAGGTGCATGCAGGCGGCCAACCTCAGGGCAGGGAGAGAGGGGTGAGGCAGATGGAGCATTGTAGGTACCCATGTGCTAATTGAGGAATCCACAGGTGAAGTATTCCAAACAGCTTGTGAGAAGACTTTCTGATGAAGTCTGTGAAGAAGTTAGTGGGATTGCATGCAGTCTTTTGTTAAGGAGAGAGCTCTGTTGTCATGGAGATTGTTGTTTATCTGATTCATTCATATATCCCTAGCGTCAATTGCCTGCTGGAAATGTAGTGACAGCTCTAACTTTTTGAAAATCAATGAATACATGTGTATTTCCTTTCCAGTGCATTGTCTACCCAGTTCTTTATGTTTTTTGTTTGTTTGTTTGGGATACTCATTACATTTTTTTCTATCATGAAAGTAGTACATGTTCATAGTAAAAAAAAAAAAAAGTTGGAAAAAGTCCAAAAATCACAAAAAAAAATCCCCCACTACTCTAGTCTTAACTTTGAGTGGGAACCAATGTTAAATTTTTCTTTATTTCCCAGGAAAATTTTTTTTCTCTCCTATGCATAGATATTTTGAAAATGTGTTTATTGTGCTATGCAATTTCACTTTCCACTTTCCAACTTTCCTTTGATTGGTGTGTATTTTCCATGTAACAATAGCAATTTTTACATACAATTTTTTAGTGATTTCAAAATATTACAATAAACACTTTATTTTACTTAGTTTTCAATTGTTGGTCCTGTGTTATTTCCATTCTATTTGCCAATGTAAGGAATGTGATGAACATTCTAGTGCATATTACTGTCTCTATCTTTCAGATAGTTTTCTTGAACTTGATTTTCTAAAGTAGAAAAAGATTAGAGCAGTTTTAAGGCTCTAACAATTTTTCAACTGTAAGACTTTGTTTGGAGAGATCTGGGGATGACTAAAAGTTTTAGTTAATAGTTCCTTTTCAAAATGGATTTAAAAATTTGTATCTTCTTCAGTTCATGTCGTTTGGGAGATGTTTTTATTTTGGTTTATGGAGTGTGTTGAACAAGTCCACTTGATTGTGGAAGGAAACAGCCCAGGCTGGAGTGCCATCGTGTGCTCTTGGCTCACCGCAACCTCCACCTCCTGGGTACAAGCAATTCGCTTGCCTCAGCCTCCCAAGTGGCTGGGATTACAGGCACCTGCCACCATGCCCAGCTAATTTTTTGTATTTTTAGTAGAGATGGGGTTTCACCATGTTGGTCAGGCTGGTCTTGAACCCCTGACCTTGTGATTCACCTGCCTCAGCCTCTCAAAGTGCTGGGTTTACAGGCATGAGCCACCGCATCTGGCTGGAAACAGCTTCTTGACTGAGTTGTATTTTCATCTTTGGCTCATTCACATGTTTCTGAAGGACCCTGGGCAAGTTACTCAACTTTTGAGCCTAATTTTCTGAATGTGTCACTTGTTTATAATTACATCTGCTTTGTTGTAAGGGTTAAACCAGAAGGAGTTCAGATAGCCCCTTACACAGAAACTGGCAAATAGTACATGCTCAATAAATGCACATGGACATTTCTGCTATTTAAAACTATTAAAGACAAGAATTATTAAGACTAGAATTATTCTCAGTATTCAGTATGTACATAAGTAATAATTGCCACTCCTTATTCATCTGTGTTTAAATGACAAAAGGGAGAGATAGTATCTGTTTTGCTTCCTTAGATACAGACTGTCTTTTGTTACCTTCTTTTTTTTTTTTTTTGAGACAGAGTCTTACTGTGTTGTGCAGTCTGGAGTGCAGTGGCATGATCTCTGCTCACTGCAACCTCTGACTCCCGATTCAAGCGACTCTCCTGCATTGGCCTCCTGAGTACTGAGGTTACAAGTGCCCACCCCCATGTGTGGCTAATTTTTGTATTTTTAATAGAGATGGGGTTTTACCATGTTGGCCAGGCTAGTCTTGAATTCCTGACCTCAGGCGATCCACTGGCCTCAGCTTCCCAATGTGCTAGGATTGCAGGCGTGAGCCACCATGCCCATGCCTGTTACCTGATTTGTTATACTTTCTATGTCTGTTTGTTTCTGCAACACTGCTTTTTAGTAATTGCAGTCCCTCCAGCCTCTGTATTAAAATCCTTGTAGTTTTCTTGGATGTCTCATATTTTAGATATAATTTGCTTTGGTGGATTTGTGAATTCAATATTTCCACAAACCTTTCTATATCATATTTACCCCATTTTGACTTCACTTCTCTGTGTTGGAGAAGTGGCTGCCACATGTAGCCTTGCTGACTGGCATCCCTGTGTGTGTGTTTTGTTGAGCGTCCTCTGCCTAACTTCCGTATCCAAAAGACAGCAGCATTATTTACAACAGTGAAAGATGGTTAATAACCTACATAGTTAATTAACATGAGTGAAAATACTCAGTGAATCACGATACTTTCTGATAATGGAAGATTTTAAAGGCATAAATGTGTTTATGAAGAATTTGTAATGGTGATAAAATGGTTATAATATAAACATTTATGGCAGGATTCCAAGTAATAAGAAATAAGAGTAATAAGATTACCAGAATAATATTCCAAGTAATAAGAAAAGAAAATAAGAAAAAAGAAAAGATCTTCAGATTGCTTTAGTTATGCTGACAGAAACTGGCTCTGAATGCAAGATTTTAAGATTTTTATTTTATATTTCTTGAAATTATTTGTTTTTAAATATTTCTGTGCTAAAAACAAATTTTTTTCTTTGTTGGAAAAAATAACTTATGTAAAAAATTGAAGAAAACAAATCTGTAAAATTAACTTAGTCCACTTAGTTCTTATATGGTTTCATAAATTAAAATTATATTTTTAAACCATCTCAGAGCAGAATCTTTTTTTGAAGACAACCTTCAATGCTTATGCCAGAGGAGACACTAAAATACAGAAGCTCCTTTGTAATGATAATCTGTAGGTTGAACAACTCCATGCTCCATTTTTCAATCAATATTTAATGTTGTAGCAAGGGCCTCTGGCATGATTTATGACAGTAAAAGTGTTGAGAAAAGCACAAATCAGTTCCCCAGTTATTAACTGTGCTTTAGCTCAGCATTTTCCAGAATGTACTCTGAGACACATTAATTGTCAAGATTCTCTGAACAAATGTTTCTGTGGTCAAATTAAGTTAGGGAAATCTTGCAGTATGGTTTACAGGACAGCCTGGAAGCTAATTGATTAAATTTCTGACTCTGAAAATTACTAGTTGGAAATTTTTACTTAAAATTTCTATGCCTCTGTTCCTTTGTCTATAAAATGGGAAATACGTTGTATGGTGAGATGAACAGCAAATGACATAATAAATATAAAATGTCTGGCACAGTGCGTGGCCCACAAGTTATCTACTGTAGTTATTTTTATACTCTTTCCTCTTCTTCAAGCTGTACAGGATTGACAATATAACATATTAAGGATTCTGATAAATTGTGCAGTAAAGAAACATGTTTAACTTTATTTAAGGTTAATGTCTCAAACATTTCACCACAGGATGCTGTACTGGTTATTTCCCCATGGAATTGGTGTTCTAGAAAACACACATTGGAGGCATGGCTCTGGATGTTCTAAGGAAGCACTCTGTAACATGCAAGTGCATTCTCTGCTATGTTCAAAACAAACACCAACAGGACATTAGTGAAAATGGCAGAGTAAGGAACTCTGAAATTCCATAGATTCATAAAAGCAATAAAAGTATTGATAAAATTGTTAGAAGTAACTTTTTTGGAACTCTGGAAATTAACTAAAGGCTTAGACAAACCAAGAGGCACTTACTAAAGAAAAGCAGCTGACCTTGGTTATGAACAGCAAACTTTGTGATATTTTAACTTACCCTAGTCTCATTCCCTGCTTACTAGCTCAGTAATAGCCTTGAAAATAACAGCCTACATGCCTTGTACCAGAGAGAGCAGACGAGAACTTTATTATTTAGAATTGTAATTACTTGGTATGTTTGTTGGCTCTCTGGAAGAAGACTAGCTGGAAAGGCTTATCTTTATTTTACTCAAGTTGGAACTTTATCAGTGCTACTTGGGAAAAGAAAGATACTTGTCTAAAACACTACATGAGGTGATAGATAATAGCTGGTTCAAATAATAGACTAAAAAGCTTTGGAAGAAATGCTGGGAAATTAGATACTTAGGCAAATAGGGCTCAAAAGTTTCTGTCTATTTCTGGGAATCTATAGGTTCATGTACATGCCCAGGGTTGTGCACCTGCCTCAAGAAAGATTTGAGAAGGCTCCAGACTTTCACCTCTGCCTAACCTCGAGGGTATGTGCCAGCAGGAAATGAAGGCTAAGGCAGAGCTGTCAATTATCTGGCTGAGTGTTGAGGGTGTGCCCTAACACAGACACAAAGTTGTGCAAATGGTGGAAGATTTCTTGCTTCCAAGAGTTTAAGGAAATTTCTTTATAGTCATTAGATGACCACTAAGCTAATGGAAAAGAAGTAAAAGAATGAAGAGAAATGAACAGTGTCTTAGAGTCACATAGGGTGTAAAGATATGAAATATGCTAGTGCAGTATTAATGTAGATGAAAGGCACTTTGGTAAATATGATTTATTATAATCTAATGAGTTGAAATCATTTTCTCTTTCTCTTATACTTCCGGGGTTGCTACATCAAGTGTATACTTGATAATGTCATTATTATCTTGACATTACATCAAGATAATAATGGTTAAAAGTAATCCAAATGTGATGAAAAACACTAATCTACACTTCTAAGAAACTCAGTGAATCCCTAGTAAGATAAACTAAAAAAGAACCACACTTATATTAATTAAATTGTTAGAGTTAAACACAGAGAATTTTGAAATCAGTAAGGGAGAATTGACTCATCATGTACAGTAAGATTAACAGCTGATTTCCCATCAGACCCTGTGGAGGCCAGAAGGCAGTGAGATGTCGTATTCAAAGTGCTGAAAATATCTACTCTCAATCAAGAATTGTGTATCTGAAAAACTATCCTTAAAGATAAAGAAGAAATTAAGACATTTCCAGATAAACAAAAATTGAGTTTGTCACTAGCAGACTTGTCCTGCAACAGATACTAAAAAGAGTCATTCAGAAATGAAATGTAAAGGTAGCATAGAGTAACTCAAAGCTGCTTGAAGAAATTAAGAACACCAGTAAAGGTAACTACATAGATAAATTAGACACAGCATAAATGTATTTTTGTTAGCAGTTCTTTTTATTCTATGTGTCATAAAAATTGTATAAAGTTTTTATTAATCTATGTTGATAGGCACATAATGAATAAAGCTATAATGTATGGTAAAAACAGCATAAAGGGGATGAATGAAGATATATGGCAGCACAGATTTTGTAGATATTTGAAATTAAATAGTATTAACATAAACTAGATTATTATAAATTGAGTTGCTAATTATCCCCAGGGCAATCACTACAAAAAATATTTATATATAGAGAGAGAAACAAGAAAGCAATTACTAATGGTATGTATAAAACATCTATTTAACAAAAAGAAGGCATTAATAGAGGAACTGATAAATAAAAAGGTATGACTTATAGAAAGCAAATAAAAGTAGCAGAAGTAAATTCTTCCTTATCAGTAATTATATTAAATGTAAATGGATTAAATTCTCCAATTAAAGGGTAGATATTGGCAGAATGGATAAAAAACAACTATATACTATCTAGAAGAGACTCATTTTAAATTCCAAGGGTCAAATTGTTTGAAAGTCAAATGATAGAACATGACACACTGGGGCATGTTGGGGAGTGGGGGACTAGGGAAGGGATAGCATTAGGAGAAATACCTAATATAGATGATGGGTGATGGATGCAGCAAACCACCATGGCACACATATAACTATGTAACAAACCTGCGCATTCTGCACATGTACCCCAGAACTTAAAGTATAATTTAAAAAAAAACTAAGATTAAAACAAATTAAAAAAAGATATTCCATGAAAATGATAAACAATAGAAGCAAAGTGGCTAGACTAATATCAAACATAATTGACTTTAAGAACAAAATAATTACTAGAGTAAAATAAGAATATTATATAACAAGAAAAAGGTGAACCCTACCCAAGAGGACATAATAATTACAAATGTTTATGCATCTAACAATAGAGCCTCAAGATGTATGAAGCCAAAAGCAGCAGAATTGAGGGTGGAAATGGACATGTGAACAATAGCAGTTGGAGACTTAAGTGCTCTACTTTCAAAAATGTAAAGAACAACTAGACAGAATATCAACAAGGAAATCAAAGACTTGAACAATATAAATGAACTAGACCTGATGGACATGTATATAATAATCCATCTGACAACAGCAAAATGCACATTCTACTTAAGTGCTCATGACACATTTCTCCAAGGTAGACCAAATGTTTGGCCATAAAACAGTCTCAATAAGTTTAAAAATATTTAAATTATACAGTGTATGTCTGTGATCTCCAGAGAAAAAAGTTATAAATTAATAATAAAAGGAAAGTTGGAGAATTCACCAACATGTGGAAATTAAACAAAACATTCCTAAATAACCCAAACTAGAAAATAGTTTGAGGTGTATAAAAATGAAAACACAGTATATCAAAACTCATGGTATTCATTTATCATAGATTTGAGGAATCTGAAAAAACAATTGAACTCATGGACATAGAGAGTAGAAGGATGGTTATCAGAGGATAGTTAAAGTGTACAAAAAATAGAACGAATGAGACCTACTATTTGACAGCACAACAGAGTGTCTGTAGTCAATAATAATTGTATGTTTTAAAATAACTAAAATACTATAATTGGATTTTTAGTAACACAAGGATAAATGCTTCAGAGGATGGATATCCCATTCTCCATGATATGATTATTAATACCTAGTATTTGATAGTACAACAGGGTGACTAAAGTCAAAATAATTGAGTCATACATTTTAAAATAACTAAAAGTATAATTGGATTGTTTGTACCACAAAGGATAACTGTTTGAGGGGATGGATACTTCATTTTCCATGATGTGATTATTATGTATTACAGCCTTTATCAAGATATATTATGTACTCCATAAACAAATACACCTACTGTGTACCCATATAAATTAAAAATTAAAAAAAAAACCCTTACCATATGCAGTGAAAGCAGTTCTCAGAGGGAAATGCATAGTTGAATGCTTACATTAAAAAAATAAGGGAGGACTCTCCAAGATGGCCAAATAGACATAACTCTGGTTCATAACCCCCAGAGAGAGAGAAGCAGAAATCCAGAGATCTCCTAGCTCCAACTGAGGTACCAGGTGCATTTCAACGGGTCTGGTCTGAGAGTGAGCAAAGCCCAGGCAGGGCAGACTGAGGCGGGGAGGGGTGCTGCTTCACCCAGTAAGTGCAGCTGACCGGTGAGTCAGAAGCTCCCCCTGTGGCACTCCCGTCCAGATACAGCACTTCCCCCAGAGCCTCAGCAATACACAGAACAGGGAATCTTTGCCAGTCAAGTGCCGAGAACTACAAGCACAGAGTTGAATAATAATCCAGGATGGTGTCCCAGATTGGCGCACAGACCTAAACAGCCGCATAATCCCAAAAGCCAGCTGGGACTGCCTATGGGCCAAGCTATCGCCCCGTCCCCCACCTGGAGAGAGAGGGAGCTGTAAGCAGAAGGACGGATGGAGCAGCTGGGTGGGGCCCTACCCCATGACCTGAGAGAGAGGAAGCTGAGTGGGGGAGATGGCCCCGGGTGCGGCTGGGCGGATCCCTACCCTCCCCCCCCACAAACCTCAGAGGGCTGAAGCTCTGACTCTAGCGGGTCCCACAGCCAGTGCCACAGTCTGAGCTGAACCCTGAATGATAGAGCCCAGTGGAGGAAGGGCACACCATTAGAGGGTGGGACTGGGCTACAAGTTTTAACAAAAAACACAGGAAGCCTATGTAGCAAGAGGACTATGTTCTTGACCACCCAGCAGCACTGCCAGGTCAGTGGAAGAGGCAGGCCTAATCTCCCAGTGTAAACAAGAAAGACACAGGAAGCTTCCCTAGTAACCTGAAGGAGTCCCTAGAAACCCAGTAGCACCTTGACAGGCAGACAAGCAACCTCATCAAGCAGCTCCCTGAGACCACAGCCAGGTAAATCCACAAAGATGGGAAAAAACCAGTGCAAAAAAGATGAAACCATCAAAGACCAGAACACCTCTTCTCCTCCCAGAGATCACAACTCCTCAACAACACAGGAACACAACACGACCGAGAAAGAGTGTGACAAATTGACAGAAACAGGCTTCAGAAGGTGGATAACAAACTTTTCTGAGCTAAAGGAACATGTTCTAACTCAATGCAAACAAACCAAAAACCTTGAAAAAAAGGTTAGACGAAATGCTAGCTAGAAAAACCAGCTTAGAGAACATAAACGACTTGATGGAGTTGAAAAACAGCATAAGAACTACATGAAGAAAACACAAGTTTTAATAGCTCAGTCGATCAAGCAGAAGAAGGGATATCAGAGATTGAAGATCAACTCAATGAAATAAAAAGAGAAGGCAAGACAAGAGAAAAAAGAGTGAAAAGAAATGAACAAAGCCTCCAAGATATATGGGATTATGTGAAGGGACCTAATCTACACTTCATCGGTGTACCTGAATGTGATGGGGAGAATGAATCCAAGCTGGAAAACACACTCCAGGATATTATGCAGGAGAACTTCCCAAGCCTAGCAAGGCAGTCCCACATTCAAATTCAAGAAATAGAGAGAACTCCATAAAGATATTCCTCAAGAAGAGCAACCCCAAGGCACATAATTGTCAGATTCACCAGGGTTGAAATGAAGGAAAAAATGCTAAGGGCAGCCAGAGAGAAAGGTTAGGTCACCCACAGAGTGAAGCCAATCAGACTCACAGCAGATCTCTTGGCAGAAACCCTACAAGCCAGAAGAGAGTGAGGGCCAATATTCAATATCCTTAAAGAAAAGAACTTTCAACCCAGAATCTCATATCCAGCCAAACTAAGCTTCGTAAGTGAAGGAGAAATAAAATCCTTTATGGACAAGCAATTACTGAGAGATTTTGTCACCACCAGACCTGCCCTACAAGAGCTCCTGAAAGAAACACTAAACATGGAAAGGAACAAGTACTAGTCACTGCAAAAGCAAACCAGTTGGCAAAGACCAAAAATGCAGTGAAGAAAATGAGTCAACTAATGGGCAAGAAAACCATACAGTAACAAAATGGCAGCATCAAATTCAAACATAACAATATTAACATTGAATGTAAATGGCCTAAACACCCCAATCAAAAGACACAGATCGGCAAACTGGATAAAAAGTCAAGACCCATCGGTGTGCTGTCTTCAGGAAACCTATCTCACATACAAAGACAGACGTAGACTCAAAATAAAAGGATGGAAAAAGATTTACCAAGCAAATGGAGAAAAAAAACGGGTTGCAATCCTAATCTCTGATAAAATGGACTTCAAACCAACAAAGATCAAAGGAGACAAAGAAGGACACTATATAATGGTAAAAGGATCAATCCAACAAGAAGAGCTAACTATCGTAAATATATACGTACCCAACACAGGAGCACCCAGATACATAAATCCAGTTCTTAACAACCTAAAATGAGATTTAGACTCCCACACAATAATAGTGGGAGACTTCAACATTCCACTGTCAACATTAGACAGATCAATGAGACAGAAAATCAACAGGGACATCCAGGACTTGAATGCAGAGCTGAACCAAGCAGACCTAATAGACATATACAGAACACTCCGCTCCACATCCACAGAATATAGATTTTTCTCAGCACCACATTACACTTATTCTAAAATTGACCATATCATTGGATGCAAACCATTCCTCAGCAAATGCAAAAGAATGGAAATCATAACAAACAGTCTGTCAGACCAGAGCGCAATCAGACTGGAACTCAGGATTAAGAAACACACTCAGACCCACACAACCACTTGGAAACTGGACAACTTGCTTCTGAGTGTCACCTGGATAAACAATGAAATGAAGGCAGCAATAAAGATGTTCTTCGAAATCAATCAGAATGAAGATAAACTTACCAGAATCTCTGGGGCACCTTTAAAGGAGTGTCGAGAGGGAAATTTATAGCAATAAATGCCCACATGAGAAACAAGGAAAGATCTAATATTGACACCCTATCATCAAAATTGAGAGAGCTAGAGAAGGAAGACCAAAAAAACCAAAAGCTAGCAGAAGACAATAAATAAGATCAGAGAAGAACTGAAGGAGATAGAGACACAAAAAAACCTTCAAAAAAATCAATAAATCCAGGAGCTGGTTTTTTGAAAAGATCGACAAAATAGACAAACCACTAGCCAGGCTAATAAAAAAGGAAAGAGAGAAGAATCAAATAGATGCAATAAAAAATGATAAAGGGCACATCACCACTGATCCCACAGAAATACAAACTACCATCAGAGATTACTACAAACAGCTGTATGCACATAAACCAGTAAACCAGGAAGAAATGGATAAATTCCTAGACACTTGTACTCTACCAAAACTAAACCAGGAGGAAGTTGAAACCCTGAATAGACCAAGGGCTGAAGTAGGGGCAGCAATCAATAGCCTACCAACCAAAAAAGTCCAGGTCCAGACGGGTTCACAGCCAGATTCTACCAGACATACAAAGAGGAGCTGGTTCCATTTCTTCTGAAACTATACCAAACAATACAAAAAGAACGAATCCTCCCTAACTCATTTTATGAGACGAACATCATCCTGATACCAAAACCAGGCAGAGACTCAACTAAAAAAGAAAACTTCAGGCCAATATCCATGATGAACATTGACACAAAAATCTTCAATAAAATACTGGCAAACCAATTGCAACAGCACATCAGAAAGCTTATCCATCACGATCAAGTAGGCTTCATCCCAGGGATGCAAGGCTGGTTCAACATACGCAAACCCATAAACATAATCCATCACATAAACGGAAACAAAGACAAAAACCACATGATTATCTCAATAGATGCAGAGAGGGCCTTTGAAAAAATTCAACAGCCCTTCATGCTAAAAACTCTCGATAAACTAGGTATCAACGGAATGTATCATAAAAAGCCATTTATGACAAACCTACAGCCCATATCTTACAGAACGGGCAAAAGCGGGAAGAATTCCCTTTGAAATCAGGCACTAGACAAGGATGCCCTCTCTCGCCACTCCTATTCAATATAGTATTGGAAGTTCTAGCAAGGGCAATCAGGCAAGAAAAAGAAATAAAGCGTATTCAATTAGGAAAGGAGGAAGTCAAACTGTCTCTGTTTGCAGACGACATGATTGTATACTGTATCTAGAAGACCGCATTGTCTCAGCCTAAAATCTTCTCAAAATGATAAGCAACTTCAGCAAAGTCTCAGGATACAAAATCAATGTGCAAAAATCACAAGCATTCCTATATACAAATAACAGACAAACAGAGAGCCAAATCAAGAGCGAACTCCCATTCACAATTGCTACAAAGAGAATAAAATACCTAGGAACACAACTAGCAAAGGATGTAAAGTGCCTTTTCAAGGAGAACTACAAACCACTGCTCAAGGAAATAAGAGGACACAAACAGATGAAAAAACATTTCATGCTCCTGGTTAGGAAGAATTAATATCGTGAAAATGGCCATACTGCCCAACATAATCTATAGATTCAATGCTATCCCCATCAAGCTACCAATGACCTTCTTCACAGAACTGGAAAAAGTCACTTTAAACTTCATATGGAGTCACAAGAGAGCCCACATAGCCAAGACAATCCTAAGCAAAAAGAACAAAGCTGGAGGCATCACACTGCTAGACTTCAAACTGTACTACAAGGCTACAGTAATCAAAACAGCATGGTACTGTGGCCGGGCGCGGTGGCTCAAGCCTGTAATCCCAGCACTTTGGGAGGCCGAGGCGGGTGGATCACGAGGTCAAGAGATCGAGACCATCCTGGTCAACATGGTGAAACCCCGTCTCTACTAAAAATACAAAAAATTAGCTGGGCATGGTGGCGCGTGCCTGTAATCCCATCTACTCAGGAGGCTGAGGCAGGAGAATTGCCTGAACCCAGGAGGCGGAGGTTGCGGTGAGCTGAGATTGGGCCATTGCACTCCAGGCTGGGTAACAAGAGCGAAACTCCGTCTCAAAAAAACAAACAAACAAACAAACAAAACAGCATGGTACTGGCACCAAAACAGAGACATAGACCAATGGAACAGAACAGAAGCCCCAGAAGCAACACCACACATATACAACCATCTGATCTTTGACAGACCTGACAAAAACAAGCAGTGGGGAAAGGACTCTGTGTTTAATAAATGGTGTTGGGAAAACTGACTAGCAATGTTCGGAAAGCAGAAACTGGACCCCTACCTGTCATCTTACACTAAAATTATCTCCAGATGGATTAGAGATTTAAACATAAAACCTAACACCATAAAAACACTAGAAGAAAATGTAGGCAAAACCATACAGGACATAGGCATAGGAAAGGACTTCAGGACTAAAACACCAAAAGCAATGGCAATAAAAACCAGGATAGACAAATGGGACCTAATTAAACTCCGGAGCTTCTGTACAGCAAAACCATCATTAGAGCAAACTGGCAACCAACAGAATGGGAAAAATTTTTGCAATCTACCCACCTGACAAAGGGCTAATATCCAGAATCTACAAAGAACTAAAACAGATATACAAGAGAAAAACAAACAACGCCATTCAAAAGTGGGCAAAGGGTAAGAACAGACACTTTTCAAAAGAAGACATATATGAGACCAACAAACATATGAAAAAATGCTCATCATCACTGATCGTTAGAGAAATGCAAATCAAAACCACATTGAGATACCATCTCACGCCAATTAGAATGGCAATCATTAAAAAATCTGAAGACAACAGATACTGGAGAGGATGTGGAGAAATAGGAACACTCTCACACAGTTGGTGGGAGTGTAAATTAGTTCAACCATTGTGGAAAACAGTGTGGCGATTTCTCAAGGATCTAGAACCAGAAATACCATTTGACCCAGCAATCCTATTACTGGGTATATACCCAAAGAACTATAAATCATTCCACTATAAAGACACATGCACACATATGTTTATTGCAGCCCTGTGTATAATAGCAAAGACCTGGAACCAACCCAAATGCCCATCAATGATAGATTCCACAAAAAAAGTGGTACATATACATCATGGAATACTATGCAGCCATAAAAAATGATGAGTTCATGTCCTCTGTAGGGGCTTGGATGAATCTGGAAACCATTATTCTCAGCAAACTCACAGAAGAACAGAAAGCCAAACACTGCATGGTCTCACTCATAGGTGGGTGTTGAACGGTGAGAACACGTGGACTCAGGGAGAGGAGCATCACACACTGGGGCCAGTTGAGGGTGGGTAGGGGAGAGGCAGTGGGGAGTTGGGAGGGTGGGGAGGGAGGGAAGGAATAACATGGGGAGAAATGCCAGATATAGTATGCACCTAAAGTAAAATAAATAAATAAATAAATAAATAATCTAAAAATAAAAGATAACAAAACAAAAAACATACAAACAAGGAAGATCTCAAATCAGTAACCTAATCTTTCACTTTAAGAATCTAGACAAAGAAGAGCAAATCCAACACAAGCAGAAGAAAGGAAGTAATAAGAATTAGAATGGAAATAAAGGAACTAGGGGAGACTAAAACATAGAGGTAATCAACGAAGCCAAAAGTTTGATTTTCAAAGAGATATGCAAAACTCTCAAGTCTTTACCTAGACTGCCTGAGAAAGAAAGATGACTCAAAGTAGTAGAATAAGGAATAAAAGTCTGGACGTTTCTGCTAACCTTACAGAAATATAAAGGATTGAAAGAGAATATTATGAATAGTTGTATGCCAATAAATTAGGTAACCTAGATGACATAGACAATTTTCTTTTTTTTCTTTATTTCTTTTGAAAAAAAAAAAGGGATACATGTGCAGAACATGCAGGTTTGTTACATATGTATATGTGTGCCATGGTGGTTTGCTGCACCTATTGACCCGTCCTCTAAGTTCTCTCCCCTCAACTTCACCCCATAACAGGCCCTGGTGTGTGTTGTTCCCTTCTCTGCGTCCATGTGTTCTCATTTTTCAACTCCCACTTATGAGTGAGAACATGCAGTGTTTGGTTTTTCTGTTCCTGTGTTAGTATTCTGAGAATGATGGCTTCCAGCTTCATCCATGTCACTGCAAAGAACATGATCTCATTCTTTTTTCGTGGCTGCAAGGATATTCCATGGTGTATGTACCACATTTTCTTTATTCAGTCTATCATTGATGGGCATTTGGGTTGGTTCCATGTATTTGGTATTGTAGTTAGTGCTGCAGTAAACATACATTCACATGTGTCTTTATAGTAGAATGATTTGTATTCCTTTGAATATATGTCCAGTAATGGGATTGCTGGGTCAAATGGTATTTCTGGTTCCAGATCCTTAAGGAATCACCATACTGTCTTCTACAATGATTGAACTAATTTACATTCCCCCCACAGTATAAAAGTGTTCCTATTTCTACACAACCTCATCTATTTCTCCACAGCATCTATTGTTTCCTGAGTTTTTAGTAATCACCATTCTGACTGGCACATGATAGTATTTCATTGTGGTTTTGATCTGCATTTTTCTGATGATCAGTGATGTTGAACTATTTTCATATGTTTGGTGGCTGCGTAAATGTCTTTTGAGAAGTCTGTTCAAATCCTTTGCCCACTTTTTGATGAGGTTGTTTATTTTTCTTGTAAATATGTTTAAGTTCCTTGTAAATTCTGGATATTAGACCTTTGTCAGATAGGTAGATTGCAAAAATTTTCTTTCGTGCTGTAGGTTGCCTGTTCACACTGATGATAGTTTCTTTTGCTGTGCAGAAGCTCTTTAGTTTAATTAGATCACATTTGTGAGTTTTGGCTTTTGTTGTGATTGCTTTTGACATTTTCATCATGAAGTCTTTGCCCATGCCTATGTCCTGAATGGTGTTGCCTAGGTTTTCTTCCAGGGCTTTTATGGTTTTGGGTTTTACATTTAAGTCTTTAATCTTGAATTAATTGACTTTAATCTTGAGTTAATTTTTGTATAAGGAAGAGTTCTATTTTCAGTTTTCTGCAAATGGTTAGACAGTTTTCCCAGCATCATTTGCAGAACAGGAGATCCTTTCCCCATTGCTTGTATTTGTTAGGTTTGTCGAAGATCAGGTGGTCTCTGTTCTGCTCCATTGGTCTATATGAAATGGACAAATTTCTAGAAACACAGAAACTACCAAAACTGATTTAAGAACAAATAGAAAATCTAGATAGACTTTTAACAAATAAAAAGATTTTGATAATTTTTAAGACTTTTAATAAAGAAAAATTCAGGGCCAGATGGTTTCATGGGTAAATTCTACAAACATTTAAAGGAAAATTATCACCAATTATTCTCAAATTACCTGAAAAATATAAAATGAGAAAAAACTTCCTAACTTAGTCTATGATCCCAGTACTAAGTACCCTGATACCATTGCCAGATTTTACATTGGGCAAATGCTTCTACAGCTGACTCCAAAAACACAGTAACCAAAAAGTAAAAATAAAAAATATAGATTAGATTTCATCAAAATTAAATACTTTTATACATCAAAGGACACTATCGAGAAAGTGTAAAGACAACCCATAGAATGGGAGAAGCTATGTAAAAATTATATATTTGATAAGGGCGTAATAAATGAATGTATAAAGAATTCTTATAATTCAACAGTAAAAAGACAACCTAATTTTAAAATGGAAAAAGGATTTGAATAAACATTTCTCAAAAGAATATATACAAATGGTCAAACAACACATGAAAAGATGCTCAACATTATTAGTAATTACAAAATAGAAATCAAATGATATACTACTTCATACTCAGTAGGACAGAATAATAAAATGAATAGCAAATGTTGGCAATAATGTGGAGATATTGGAATCCTTATATATTGCTAGTGGGTGCACGGGCTATGGAAACAGCTTGACAGATCATCAAAAAATTACAGATCCAATTACAATATGATCTGGCAAATTTACTCCTAGCTATATGCTGAAGAGAATTGAAAACAAGTGTTCACACAAAAACATGCGGAATTATTCGTAATAGCCAACAAGAAGGAGCAAGGCAAATGTTCATCAACTGATAAATGGATCAACATAAGTGGTATATCCTTAAATGGAATATTTTTGAGCCATAAGAGGAATGAAGTACTGATACTGCAACATGGATGAACTTTTAAAACATTATGCTAAGTGAAAGAGTCTGCCAGAAAAGGTCACATATTGTATGATTTCATTTATATGGACTGCCTAGGATAAACAGATCCATAGAAATGGAAAGTAGATTAATGGATGGAGAAGGGAGTGGAATTGGGAGTGTCTGGTAACAGATACAATGCTTCTTACTGGAGTGATAAAAACGTTCTGGAATTGGGTATGGTTGCCCAATATTGTGAATATGCTCAGGTTCAATGAATTGTACACTTTTAAATGGTACACTAGTTTATTCTCACACTGCTATGAAGAATTACTTGAGGCTGGGTGCAGTGGTTCACGCCAGTAATTCCAGCACTTTCAGAGGCAGAGGCAGGTGGATCACCTGAGGTCAAGAGTTCAAGACCAGCCAGGTCTTGAACTTTTTTTAAAATTTTTATTATATATATATATAATATATATATATATACACACATATATATAATATATATATATATAAATATATTTTTATATATAATATAAATATATTTATATTTATATTATACTAAAAATATAAAAATTAGCTGGCCGTAGTGTTGGGTGCCTGTAGTCCCAGCTACTTGGGAGGCTGAGGCAAGAGGATCGCTTGAACCCAGGAGGCAGAGGTTGCAGTGAGCTGAGATTGCACCATTGCATTCTGGCCTGGATGACAGGAGCGAAACTGCATCTCAAAAAAAAAAAAGAAGAAGAAGTTGAAAAAAGAAAAGGACAAAACCAAAAGGAAGAAATACCTGAAACTGGATAATTTATAAAGATGACAGGTTTATTTGGCTCATGGTTCTACAGGCTCCACAGGAAGCATAGTGGCGTCTGCTTCTGAAGAGGCCTCAGGAAGACGTCTTACCTGGCAGGAGCAGCAGCATGGGATAGGGAGATGCCACAAACTTTTAAATGGCCAGGTCTCATGAGAACTCACTATCTTGAGAACAGCACCAAGGAGATGGTGCCAGACCATTCATGAGCAACCGCCCTAATGATCCAGTCACCTCCCACCAGGTCCCACGTTCAACACTCGGAATTTCAATTTGACATGTGATTTGGGTGGGGCACAGATCCATGCTGTATCACACGGTGAATTTATGTTATGTGAATTATAACTCAATAAAAATATTGGAAAAATAATAAAAAGAGGGCAAAAGAAAAAACAACAAATGTAAACAACACCACGTATGGTTGACTCTTGAACAACACGGGTTTCAATTGTGCAGGTCCACTTATATGTAGATATTTTTCAATAAATATATTTGAAAAAATTTTGGAGATTTTCAACAATTTGAAAAAAACTTGTAGAAGAAAAACTTGTGTGGCCTAAAAATACTGAAAAAATTAAGAAAAAGGCACTTCATGAATCCCTACACTATATGTAGAGACTAGTTTTTTTTTTTTATCATTTACTGCCATAAAATATATACAAATCTATTACAAAAGGTTAACATTTATCAAAATGTACACACAAACACAGACTGTACAGGGTGCCATCTAAAGTAAAGAAATGTAAACAGATACAAAGATGCTGTATTAAATTGTAACTGCATGAAACTTAGTGTATATTGTACTACTGTAATAATTTCATAGCCATCTGCTGTTGCTACTGTGGTGACCTCAAGTTTTTCGAATATCTGCTTAAAATGCCATGCGATGCTCACCATCTCCGGGTGAGGAGTTTGTTGCTCCACTACATGTGTATCTTGAATGGTGATCTCTTGCAGTTTTGGAATATTTTTAAATTATGTTTAGTGCAACACTTTGAAAAACACCAGGAGACCTAAATGAAGTGCCACGAGTGATGCTGGAAATGCTCCCGAGAAGCAGAGAAAAGTCCTGACCTTACAAGAAAAAGTTGAATTGCTTGATCTGTACCTTAGATTGAGGTCTGCAGGGCGGTTTCCTGCCATTTCAAGAAAAATGCATCACCATAAGGACTAATGTAAAAACAGGGAGTTTTATGAAGCCCTTGCTGTAGCTACACTGGCAGGCGTGATAACCTTGCACTTTTTGTGAAATACCTTTTTATCTCACGTTGAAAGTGCAGCTGTTATGTGGGTGCAGGATTGCTACAAGGATGGCATACCCATAGAGTGTAATGACTCAAGAAAAAGCAGTGACTATGTGAAAACCTAAAGCAAAAGGAAGGCGAAAGATCTAAAACAGGATAATTTAATGCCAGCAAAGAATGGTTTGACAATTTTAGAAAGAAGTTTGGCTTTAAAAATGTTGAGTTTATAGGAGAAGCACTTCTGCCAAACAAAAGCCAGCAGGTAAGTTCCTTGACGCCATTAAGAAAATCATTGGTTGGCATGGTAGCTCATGCCTGTAATCCTAGCATTTTGAGAGGCCTAGGTGTGAGGACTGTTTAAACCCAGGAGTTCAAGATCAGCCTGAGCAGCATAGCCAGCTATTGCCGCTACAGAATATTTTAAGAACTTTCTGGGCATGGTAGTGTGCACCTGCAGCCCAACTACTCAGGAGGCTGAGGCGGGAGGATTGCTTGAGCCTGGGGAATTCAAGCCTACAGTGAGCTGTGTTTCCGTCACTGCACTCCAGCCCAGGTGACAGAGAAAGACCCTGTTGCTATAGAGGAATACAGTATACAATACTTATACAAAATATGGGTTAATCTATGGCTTATGTTATTGGTAAGACTGCCATTCAACAGTAGGCCATTAGTACTCAAGTTTTTGGGCAGTCAAAAGTTATACACAGACTTTTGACTGCATAGGGAGTCAGCGCCCCTAACTCCCACATTGTTCAAGGGTCAACTATATTTTCTGCCCTCAATTATGTCTGAATCAACAGTGCAATCTTAGGGCAAGTATGGCAGTTAATTAATTCATCCAACCTGCATTAGTGCACACTACTAGCTGCCAGGCCCTGCTCTGGGTGCTGTGGACTCAGAGAGGAATGAGATGCAGGTTCTTCCTTGAAGAGCTGTCTGCCTGGCAGGTGAGTGACGTAACGTGGAGCTAATGGCACTGAGATCAGGTGCTGCTGTAGGGATGAATTCGGTTGGGGGGTGGGTACAGCTACATCACTGACTGGGAGGAATGAGGCTGGGGACATTTTCATGATATATTTATGGCTGGGGTTCAGGTTCAGGTGGCTAAGGGCAGGCTGGAAGAGATCACTTAGACCTCACATGTCAGGCTGGCGGTTTAGACTGTGATATAATGGTAAGCTTAAGGTGATATGGCTTTAAGAATATTAATAGAAATTTCCTTGTAAAAATGTAACAGGGAGGCCAGGTGTCATGGCTTACACCTGTAATCCCACCATTGTGGTAGGCTGAGGTGGGTGGATCACTTGAGGCCGGGAGTTCAAGACCAGCCTGGCCAACAAGGCGAAACTCCGTCTTGACTAAAAATACAAAATCTATCAGGGCATGGTGGTGCATGCCTATAGTCCCAGGTACTTGGGAGGCTGAGGCAGGCGAATCACTTGAACCTGGGAGGTAGAGGTTGCAGTGAGCCGAGATCGTGCTACTGCAGTCCAACCTGGGCGACAGAGCTTGACTCTGTCTGAAAAACCAACAACAAAATATAACAGGGTTCATGTATTAAAACAATATGCATTGATCTTTTATGGGTTCCAGACCTTGTACTTGGCTTTGGGTAAATGTTGGGTGAGTAAAAGAGACATTGTCACCACCTGCATGACTGACCCTTCAATTGTGTGGTTAGAAGTCTCTGTGGCAGCATGACCCACAATGAGAAACGTACATGATGTGTTTCATTATCCAATGCGGATGGAATGGTTGTCATCTGGGGACGTAATGTCATGAAATGTTATTAATCATTCAAAGCAGTGTTCGTTGACAGTTTTGATGTGATGTGTTCAACATTTAAGTGAAAAAGCTAGTTATATATGAACTGAAAAAAAATTACTGGATATTGTATTAGTAATTTCATGGGGGTATGGAATTATGAAGATTTTCAGTGTCTTCTCTGTCTTTTTCTATTAGAGAAGTATTTTTCTACAATGAGCATATGGTATAATGGTAAAAAACAATTGTTAAAAACATTCTAAGAATATTTTCCACAGTGAGCATGTGCCATAACATAGTAAAAATATTGTTTAAAACATCATTCTAAGGCAGCTAAAATTTTAAGTCTACCCTAAAATATCTTTTTAGAATTTTAAGACAGCTAGGATGAAGTGTAAAGGGAGTAGTATCTTAGCGCTTCAGATTTTCTGCACTTTCCTGTTAAAAATAATAATAAAACATTCTCTCCTCTCCTGGCATGATTGACTGTTGGTAACGTTGTAGGAGCCAGCAGGCGGTCAGCCTTTCTGCATCCCCACAGTTGGGGGTGGCCATGCGAGCCAAGGAAATTGATCTCCATGTTTCCTGCACTCCAGATGGCCTTTTGACAACAAAAAGCAAACATTCCCACAGTCGCTACACACATCCTCTCATTTAGATGCCCTCTTCCCACCCTGGGCCTGTTAGAGGGGCTGTGTTATTTCTAGGTCTTTACTTTGAATTTGAGGTGTGTCTTTGGTCAGCGATAACCTTAGCAGTGTTTTTTGTTTGGTAATCTTTAGGGCTTTGGCATCTATGGCACCTGCTGGAGCCAATCGGGAACACCCTGAGGCTTACCGGAGCTTGTGGGAAGGGGGAGGGTGGTGTTTACATTTGTCAGCCCACGTTCAGAGACCCCCAGCCTGCTTTGCAGATGAGCACTGGTGTGCCACCAAAGAAACAGCGTGGGTGACTGCCAGCAGGCAAAAAGAAAGGAGCAGATATTAACACTCATAGTAACTAAGATTTATTTCCATGGTGTTGGCTGTTTGTAAAGGGAGGAAAGCACTAACATTTATGGAGCCCCTGCTAAGTGCCAGGCACTCCACATGGAAGCCCATTCAATCATCGCAGTGTCCCTAGGAGGCAAGACTATTCATGCCTACTCTACAGAAGAGGAAATTAAAGCTGAGAAAATAAGAAACTTATCCAGCTCACAAGTGGCAGAGGTAGGATTTGCACCCCAGTTAGTCCAATTCTGAAGACTTTGGTTCTTCTTCTCGTCCTGACTATTGCTTTATGAACACAAAAAGTTGTTTATTTAAATGTACTTTCTTGCCCATGGTATTTTTATTGTGGAATAAGAAAAAGTAATGTAAAAGTAGCCATTAACTAACTGGGAAAGCCCTTCTGATCCAAAAATGGATGTGGGCATGCTCCATTCATGTTTGTTGAATGAATGAATGTTACACCTCAAATGCGTATACCTTGAAAATGGTACAAGTGACACTTCTTGTTATTCCTTATATTGGGTTTACTCTTTGTTCACAGTTTGTTTAATTTAAATGAATCCATCCAACTTCTTTCTTGTTCAAGAGAACACATTAGCTTCATTTAGAAGGATGCCGTTTCAACAGAAATGTCTATACATCAACAAAGAAAGAGCCCCTACTTGTTCCTTGGCAGATTGTTAGAGTCTTATCAAACTTCTCCTTTCCCCCATGTGTTGTCCTTGAAGCTCTAGCTTTTGTTCACAGTTTGTTGAATTTAAATGAATCAATCCAACTCTTTTCTTGTTCAAGAGAACACATTAGCTTCATTTAGAAGGATGCAGTTTTTTTTTTTTAATTGTACTTTAGGTTCTGTGGTACATGTGCAGATCATGCAGGATTGTTGCATAGGTACATACATGGCAAGACGGTTTGCTGCCCATCACCTATATCTGGTATTTCTCCCCTCGTTATCCCTCCCCACCCTCTCCACCCCTGCTGTCCCTCTCCTAGCCTCCCCACAACTGACCACAGTTGTGATGCTCCTCTCCCTGTGCTCATATGTTCTCATTGTTCAACACTCACCTATGAGTGAGAACATGTGGTGTTTGGTTTTCTGTTCTTGTGTCAGTTTGCTGAGAATGATGGTTTCCAGATTCATCCATGTCCCTATGAAGGACATGAACTCATTGTTTTTTATGGCTGTGTAGTATTCCATGGTGTATATGTGCCACATTTTCTTTATCCAGTCTACCGTTGATGGACATTTGGGTTGGTTCCAGGTCTTTGCTATTATAAACAGTGCCACAATGAACATAGGAGTGCATGTGTCTTTCTAATAGAACAACTTATAATTCTTTGGGTATATACCCAGTAATGGTATTGCTGGGTCAAATTGTATTTCTATTTCTAGGTCCTTGAGGAAATGCCACACTGTCTTTCACAATGGTTGCACTAATTTGCACTCCCAACAGTGTGCTGTTTTAACAGAAACAACAGCAATGTCTACACATCAATGAAGAAAGAGTCCCTACTTTTTCCTTCACAGATTGTTAGGGTCTTACCAAATCTCTCTCTCTCTCTCTCATGTGTTGTCCTTGATGCTTTAGCTTCCAGACACTGGATAGCCGAGAAGGGGAGGTCAGGAGCTTGGTTCTTTTCATGAAGTGACATGTAAATCTTAGTATCTAACTTGGGTGATTCCAATCAGACTCTTCAGGAGGGCCATTTTTTATGGTTTCTGAAGGAGTTAAAGGTTAACAGAACCTTGATGGCTCACTCGTTAATCATGTCAGTATGTGATTCAGATGTTTCTTTCAGTCGCTGTGTAAGGAGGGCAGTGTAGCAGTTAGCTATTGCTGCATAACAAATTGACCTCAAACCCAATGGCTTAAAACAATAAGCTTTCAACATTACTTAATGTGTCTACAAGTCAGCTGGGCAGTTCTGCTAACCTGGGATAGGCTTAGATCATCTCAGAGGGATTCACTCAAGTCTCTGCAGTCAGCTGGTTGTTCTGCTAGATACTGGCCAGTCTATAATGGCCCTGGTCAGGATGGATCATCTGTTCTACATGATCTCTTATCTGCTAACAGGCTAGCCTGTGCTTGGTCATACACAGTGGCAGGGGTCCAAGAAACATCACTTTCATTATATTGTATTGGCCAAATTAGGTTTCCAGTTCAGCCCAAATGCAAGGAAGGCAGAAATAGATTCCATCTCTTGATGTGAGGACCTGAGAAGTTGCATTGCACAGCGTGTGACATGTAAAACAGCGGAAAGTGTTGAAGACAGTGATTTGGAGCAGAAGGAGTTGTGATGTTTACAGTACTACGGGAAAGGAAACAGGGAGCTGGGCTCTACATGTATTATTCATGTAATAGGAGGACCCTGGGAACAAGTATGCCCTGGGGCTAATCACCACCACAGCATTTCGTGGCTGAGAATGAAAATTATTTCCTTGGTTACAAAATCCACTATCAGCAGTAGAGAGTGGGTAGAATTGCTGGCCTAGGAGTTTCATCCTGAGCATGTGGTATGCATGTGTGTGCTAAGCATTTGAAATCAATCTCATGACCACATGCTTAAAGTGTACCAGTTACTTCTCACAATAGTTCTGTAAGGAGATGCTGGTAGCCCCAATTTATACGCGAGGAGATTGAGACTTATCAAGGTGAAATAACTACTTAAGGTCACCGTAGCTAACCTAAGTGTCAGGCCATGATTCTAACATTCAGCTGCTGAAGCCAAAGACTGTGCCTTCTTCCTGTCTCTAGAAAGAGCTGTTCTCTCTTTTAGAAGCTGCTTTGTTAGTAGGAGTGCAGTTATGTACCCTAGTAACTCAACAGCATGGGGTGATATATAACACAGCCTTGTCCTGGTGTGATTATGGGACCCAGGGAAAGAAGATGCTATCAGAGTCAGCATCTATAGGAATATGTCGAGCACGACAGTATGGAAAGTGGGAATGTTGGTATCCTATCACTGCTGCCATAACAAACTACCATCACCAGTGGCTTAAAACAACAGATTTATTTTCTTGCAGTCCTGGAGGTCAGGTGTCTACAGTGTGTTTCACTAGGCTAATATCAAGGTGTCAGCAGGGATAGTTCTTTCTGGAGGCTCTAGGGGAGGACCTATTGCTTTCTCCAGCTTCTGGAGGGGCCCACATTCCCTGGCTCATGACCTCCTATCTTCAAAGCCAGCAATGGCCATTTGGGTTCTCACATCCCATCACGCTGACGCAGACTCTTAGGATTACATGGGGTCCACTCAAATAATCCAGGATAATCTGACCCTATCTGCAGGTCAGTGATTGGCAGCCTCAATTCCATCTGCAACCTTAAGTCCACTTTCCCAGGTTCTAGGAAATAGAACGTGGGCAACTGTGGGGGCCTTGTTCTGCCCACCACAGAGAGATTGTGCTAAACTGACAAGTATAGATGAAGTGTCTACTGGTAAGACTTCTGCAGTCCTCTGTGTGTATGTGTGTGTGTGTGTGTGTGTGTGTGTGTGTGGTGTGTATGTGATGCGTTCACAACTAAATGGAGTAAAAGGCTGCCTGTGAACGGTGGTGTGGCAGGGTTATGCCCAGGAGTTAGGGGAAGGTGAGGGAAGAAGATTGCTTCAAATTTTGAGCTTTGAGAAGGTAGACAGAAGCTTTGTGATGGAGGTGGTCTATGAACTTGGCTTTGAAGGACAGAATTTGAAAGAGTAAATTTGGTTGGGAGAACATTCTAGGCAAAACAAGTGTCCTAGAAACACAGCTCCTACCAACGGAATGAGCGCTGTACTATAGGTGTATGTGATGATTCCCTGCTCAGCTGCCCTCTAGGGACAGCGGGCACAGGAATGAAAGGAGTGCTCCTTCTGCTCCTGAGCTCCTGGGTTTCCAAGCGGGACCTGTCTGAGCCAGGGTGGGCAGCTAACACCCAGCTGTTGCCCTGCAGAAACCTGTACCAGGAGTGACCAGATGCTTGGTTCTCTGAAGAAGCCAGAAATCTGCATCTCTATTTAAAGTGTTCAGGTTCTAAAAGTTTATGTTGATTCAGTTCTTTAAAAAAACACTGAATACGTCAAATGGAAATCAGAGGGTCTCCATTTGTAACCTCTGAAATGAGGCACGGAGAGGTGGAATGACTTGCCAAGGCCACACAGCTGAGACATGATAGAGCCAGCACAGTGAGCAGTCCCAGGCCCTTGGTGCTTCTGCAGATTCCAAGGCCACATGAGCCTCCTCTCAGAGGTGGATGGGCTATCGTCTCTGGGCCACAGGAGGTGTTCAAACCAAGAGAGGGTGGCCACTGGCTAGACAGGTAGCATTGTAGGGGCACTGCTGCAGGAGGTCAAGGTCCCTCCCTCCCACCTTCCATCCCTTCTCCCTCCCTCCCTTCCTCCCTCCTTTCTCCCCCCTTCCTCCCTCCCTTCCTCCCTCCCTTCTTCCTTCCTTTGTTCCTTCCTTCCTCCCTCCCTTCCTGCTTTACTCCCCTCCTCTCCCCTCCTCCTTCCTTCTTTCCTTTTCTTCCTCCATTCCTCCCCTTCCTCCATTCCTCCCTTCTGCCTTCCCTCCCTCCCTCCCTTCCTTTCCTTCCATTGTTTCTTCCTTCTTTTCCTCCCCTCTCCCCTTCCCCTCCTCCTCCCCTCCCCTTCCGCCCTCCTCCCCTACCCCTTCCCCCTCTTCCCTCCTCCCTCTCCTCCCTTCCCTTTCACCCTCTCATCCCCTTCCCCCTCCCCTCCCCTTCCCCCTCCTTTCCCCTTTCCTTTTTCTTTCATTTATTGGATCTCACTCTGTCCCCTGGCTGGAGTGCAGTGGCACAATCATAGCTCACTGCAGCCTCAAACTTGTGGGCTCAGGTAATCCACTTGCCTCCGCCTCCTGAATAGCTGGGACTCTCAGCTAATTAAAAACATTTGTTTGTAGAGATGGAGGCCTCACTGTATTGTCCAGGCTGCTCTCGACTTCTGCTCTCAAGAAATGCTACCCCCTCAGCATCCCAAATTGCTGGAATTAATAGCATGAGCCACCACACCTGATTCCAGAGGACAAGATTTTTTCAGCCCTCAGATGCTGCCATTGGGGGAATATTGGGGCACCCATGGTGGCTTCCCGGGAGGGTCTGCACTGTTCCGCAGCATGAGATTATGGACACTGATTTAGGGATGGATGTGCTCTAGTTGTTTCTCTGAAAGAGAGAGAGGAGGGAGAAAAGAAAAGAGAAAGGGAGGGAAGAGGCAGGAGGAGAAGAATCAAAAGAGCAAAAGGAAAATTACCTCTTTTGTTAACGCAGAAAGAAAAGGCATTTGGCTGGCAAGAAGAGGATGGGTAATTGAGAGCATCATGGGTACGAAAGTTCATTGGAAATGCTGTTATTTTTTTCAAGCACAGAATGATAGAAATTATTCCTTTACCATCTTTTCTGATACAATAGAAATTTTATCCCATCTTGTACCCCAATTACAGGCTATAATGACTTAGGCTTCTGAAAGAGTTTATTTTTTATTTTTTAATTCAAAGCGTTTCTTTAATTTGCATTTCCACCCTCTGGGGCTGCCTAACAGACTGTGTGATGATAAAACTGCAACCAAAATTCCTGTCCAATGTGAAATGTAGATTAACACTTAGAAACATGCCTTTTAAGAAAACGCATCCTGTCAGTAAAATTCATTTTTGTGAATATGCCTTGCTCAATGTCATGTGGTGGTTAAAATCCAGGACTTCAAGTAAGACAGGCCTGAGTTAATTCATTCATCAGATTTTTGTTTATAGAGTAACCTTCCCTCCTGCTTTGCCCAGGACCATCCTGTTTGTCCAGTGTCCCCTCAGGTTCGTGTCCTCTTCTGTTCTCAGGAGTGTCCTGGTTGAAACAATAGAGTGTGTGGTCAGGCTGCTGATGGCGGCATTGCTCTCAGCCCCAAGATAAGGAGTGAGCCAGGCAGATGATCCCTGTCCTTCCCTGGTAGAACCCCCTCATAGCCCTGTGACCCTGGGCAAGTTACTTCACATCACTGTGTCTCAATTTCCACATTTGTAAAATGTAGGTAGTTACGTCTGAGAACTGGCAGAGCAAGCACAGTAAACAATCCTGGGATCTCGATGATCCTGCAGATTCCATGGCCACCATGAGCTGCTCTGAGAGGTGAATGAGCTCCTGTTTGTGGACCACAGGAGGTGTGTAAACCAAGAGGGGGTGGCCACTGGCTGGAGAGGCGGCGCTGCAGGAGCACTGCTGCGAGAGGACACAATTCTTTCTTTCCTTCCTTCCTTCCTCCTTCTTTCTTTTCTTTCTTTTTCTTTCTTTCTTTTTCTTTTTTTTTTTTTTTTTTTTTTGAGACAGAGTCTCACTCTGTTGCCCAGGCTGGAGTGTGCAGTGATGTGATCTCAGCTCACTGCAACCTCTGCCTCCCAGGTTCAAGCCATTCTCCTGTCTCAGCCTCCCAAATAGCTGGGATTACAGGCATATGCTACCACACCTGGCTAATTTTTGTATTTTTAATAGAGACAAGGTTTTACCATGTTGGCCAGGCTGGTCTTGAACTCCTGACCACAAATGATCTGTCTACCTCGGCCTCCCAAAGTGCTGGGATTACATGTGTGAGCCACTGCGATTGACCTCTCTCCCTTCTCTCCCTCCCTTCCACCTTCCCTTCCTTCCCTTCCTCCCTCCCTTCACTTTCCCCCACTTCTCTCCCTCCCCTCCCCTCCCCTCCCTTTCCCTCACCTCCCCTTCTCTCCTCTTCTTTTTTTTCCCTTTCCTTTCCTTTCTTTGTGCCAGCATCCATGTACTGGCTGCTTTGACCATCCATGTACTGGCTGCTTTGACCAGCTCACAGGGGGAGAAATGTTCCAATATACCATTCCAAATGTCTACATTTGTGGAGAAATTGTGAGACCTCAAGTGTGATCATGTAAAACTGCCCTAAGAGTCAGTCCTTCATGGATTTGGGGATCCACGAGTAAGAGTACTGTTTCGTTAAAGATTTTTAAAAATGAAATGTGTCAAACACACAGACAAGTATAGAAATAATATAACACACACAGCAGTGTACCCTGCCCTTGGCTTAGGAAGTGAAACATAGAGTTAAAGCCCCGTGTTCACCACATTTGAGCCCTTCTCCCTTCCCAGAGCTTACCTTGAGCTTTTCCATGCAGCTTTTTATTTTTCTGCCTAATGTTATATAACCCAGAGGAATATGTCTTATTTTTAAACTCTACCAAACTGAAATTAGATCATTTTGAATCTTGTTTTGCTCACTCCCATTATTTTTAATGTTTACTCAGACGATGCAGTTCATTTAACTGCTCTACAGTATTACCTGTGATTGTGGCATAATGTATTGACTCATTCGCTTGTTGACGAGGGATGGGAACATTTTTGCTTGGGTTTCCTTGTGCACATCTATGGGAGTTTCTGTAGGGTACATACTATAGGATACACCCCTAAGAAACGGTGGAACTCCTGGGCCACAGAGTCTGCTCATCTTGAAATTTACAAGATATCAACACATTACTCCTTAATGGGGTAATTTTCATGTTCACCTACGATTTTGGTAGTTTCCATTTACCCAGATGTAGTCCATGTGTGAATGATTTAAGACCTCAGCTATTTTTGCCAGTATGATGAGTATGAAATGGTATCTTACTACATATTTTTAAAATTGCATCTCCTAATACTAGTGAAATTGAGCCTCTTGTAAAATAGTTATTGTTCAGATACCTCAAATGGCAAAGGATATTGACCATATGCTTGCCCATTTTTTTTCTAATAGATTGAATTCTTGAGTAGCATCTATAATAAAATACATCCTTGTCTTATTCCTGACTTTGGTGGAAATGCCTCGAACATTTTAACATTAAGAATGGGGCCGGGAGCTGTGGTTCAGCCTGTAATCCCAGCACTTGCGGAGGCCGAGGCGGGCGGACCACGAAGTCAAGAGATTGAGATCCTCCTAGCTAACATGGTGAAACCTCGTCTCTACTAAAAATACAAAAATTAGCCGGGCATGGTGGCGTGTGCCTATAGTCACAGCTACTCAGGAGGCGGAGGCAGGAGAATTGCTTGAACCCCCAGGAGGCAGAGGTTGCAGTGGACTGAGATGGCACCACTGCACTCCAGCCTAGCGACAGAGCAAGACTCTGTCTGAAAAAAAAAAAAAAAAAAAAGAATGATGCTGGTTGTAGGTTTTTTATATTAACTATAATGGTTTGGCTGTGTCCCCACCCAAATTTCATCTTGATATAGCTCCCATAATCCCTCATGTCATGGGAGAGGCCAGATGAAGATAATTGAATCATGGGGGCCGTTCCCCCATACTGTTCTTGTGATAGTGAGTAAGTCTCACGAGATCTGATGGTTATAAAGGGTCGTTTCTCTGAACAGGCTCTCTTGTCTGCCGCCACATAAGTCATCCCTTTGCTCTTCCTTCATCTTGCATCATGATTGTGAGGCCTCCCCAGCCATGTGGAACCCCGAGTGCATTAAATCTCTTTTCTTCAAATATTACCCAGCCTCAGATTTGTCTTTATTAGCAACATGAGAAAAGACTAATACAACTGTTATCAGGCTAAGAAAGTTAACTCTATTTCTAGTTTGCTAAGTGTTTCATAAAGCATTATGAATGGATACTAATTCTAACTTTTAAATAAAATATTACATACAGAAAAGTGCATAAGACATATGTATAAAACTTGATACGTTTTCAGAAAGTGAATATATCTATGTAATCAGCAGCCAGTCAAAGTACAGAACATGAACAGTGTAACTCAGCAGCCCCTTTCATGACTGTCTTCTTCTCTGAGGTCATTCTTATCACAAATTGTAACACGGCTGCTTAGTTTTGCCTATTTTCGAACTTCATATAAATGGAATTATGAATGCATATTGTTTTGTCTCTGGCTTTGTTTTTTCAACACTGTTTATAATATTCATGCATGTTGCATGTAGCTTTGTTTATTTCCATTGGTGTTATGTTCCATTGTATGACTACACTATATTTTTCTATTCTGATCTCAATATGTATTTGATAATAGGGTAGCACTCATTGTTTGAGTATATGCCTAGGAGTGAAATTTCTAGGTCATAGGGTATGCTTGTGCTCGATTATCTAAAGCAGTTGCAGGAATTTACATTTTCCTCGTGGCATAAGAAGGATCCCTTTGTTCCATATCCTTACTGACAATTGTTGTCTGTCATTTTAAATTTTAGCTACTTGTAGGTGTGTAGTGACATCTCATTGCAGTTTTGATTTATATTTTCTATCATCAATGATGTTGAAGGCCAAGTGCAGTGGTTCCTGCCTGTCATCCCAGCACTTTGGGAGGCTGAGGTGGGAGGACTGCATGAGGCCAAAAGTTCAATATCAGCCTGGACACCACAGCAAGACCCCATCTCTACAAAAATAAAAACTAAAAAACTAATTTTAAAACATAATTTTAAAATAATGTTGAATAGCTTTTTATATGATTATTTGCATTTAGGTATCCTCTAGTAAATACCTGTTCAGTCTCTTTTCCAATTTTTCTATTGAGTTTATCTTTCTTATTGATGAACGGGAGTCCTCTGTATACTCTGGTTATAACCTTTGTCACTGAGGTCTTGGCTTTATGATAGAAATATCTCCTCCTATTCTATATTGTGGATTTTTACTCTCTTGCTGGTGTCTTTCGATGAACAGATTTTTTTTTAAGTTAATCTAATGAATTAATCTTTTCCCTATTGGTTGTTTTGCCTACTCTAACATTGTGAAGATATCACAAATAACAAAAGTGTAACCCTTTCGTATTCATTGCTTCTTTTCTTCAATAGATTGAATGTTGAATAGCATCAATCATAGAGGACATCCTTGGCCAGGCACGGTGGCTTACGCCTGCAATCCCAGTACTTTGGGAAGCCGAGGTGGGCAGATTACTTGAGGTCAGGAGTTTGAGACCAACCTGACCAAGATGGTGAAATCCCATCTCTACTAAAAAAAAAAAAAAAAAAAAAAAATAGCTGAGTGTGGTGGTGCATGCCTGTGATCCCAGCTGCTCGGGAGGCTGAGGCAGAAGAATCACTTGAACCTGGGAGGCAGAGGTTGCAGTGAGCCAAGGTTGCACCACTGCACTCCAACCTGGGTGACAGAGCAAGATTCTGTCTCAAAAAAAAATTTTTTTTTTTTTTCAGACAGAGTCTCACTTTGTCACCAGGCGCCAGGCTGGAGCACAGTGGCGCGATCTCAGCTCACTGCAACCTCCGCCTCCCAGGTTCAAGCAATTCTCCTGCCTCAGCCTCTCAAGTAGCTGGGACTACAGGTGCGCCCCACCACGCCCAGCTAATTTTTGTATTTTTAGTAGAGATGGGGTTTCACCATGTTGGCCAGGATGGTCTCGATCTCCTGACCTTTTGATCCGCCCGCCACAGCCTCCCAAAGTGCTGGGATTACAGGCATGAGCCACCGCACCCCACCTTTTTTTTTTTTTTTAAAGCATAGAGGACATCCTTGTCTTATTCTTTATGAAAATGCTTCTAAAGTTTTAACATTTGCAGTGATATTTAAGGTTTTTTTTAAAATTGTAAACTATTACCATGTTAAGGAAATTTACTATATTCTCATTTTTCCCCTAGAAAACTTTGATTTTACCATTTATACAAAATTCTACAACTTACTTGGAATAGATTTTTGCAGAAAGTGTAAAATAGAGGTCTTTATCACACTTAATAAAACAAATAATAGTTACTTCATGTCATTCAGTCCATATTCAGATTTTCTCCATTGCCTGAAATATGCCATTTATGGATTGTTTATTGAAATCAAGTCCAAACAAAGGTCCTTCCATTCTCTGTTTCTTAGATCCTGCCCGTTAAGTTTCGTTGTCACTTTTAATCTATAATAGTTGTCTCTCTTTAAATATTACTTTTCCATGATATTTACATGTGTAGAGGGCCAGTTGTTCTGAAAAATGTTTCATGTACTAGATTTTATTATTGCTTCCTTGTGGTGTCATTTAATTTGTTTCCCTGGCCCTTAAATATCCTATGAAGCTAAATTATATATAAAGTGTAGATTCGATTTAAATTGAATAATTTTCAGCATGAATTCTTCATTTGTGCTATGCATCATATCCAGTGTTGAGTTGTATCACTTTTAGTGATGCTAAGGCAGGGGCAGGGGTCCCCAACCCCCAGGAACCCAGCCGCACAGCAGGAGGTGAGAGGCAGGTGAAGCTTCATCTGTATTTACAGCTGCTCCCCGTGACTCTCACATCACCATCTGAGCTCCGCCTCCTGTCACATCAGCTCTGGCATTAGATTCTCATAGGAGTGCAAAACCTGTTGTGAACTGTGTGTGCAAGGGATCTAAGTTGCATGCTCGTTATGAGAATCTAATGCCTGATGATCTGTCACTGTCTCATCACCTCCAAACGAGACCATCTAGTTGCAGGAAGATAACCTCAGGATGCCCCTGATTCTACATTATGGTGAATAATTATTTCATTATCTATTACAATGTAATAATAACAGAAATAAAGTGCACAATAAATGCAATGTGCTTGAGTCATTCTGAAGTCATCCACCCCTTCCCCCATCTGTGGAAACTGTCTTCCACAAAACTCATCCCTGTTGCAAAACGGTTGGGGACCACTGTGCTAAGGAATTGATCAGGGTGGTAGGTAGAGACAATCTTATGAAGGTAAAATCCCTCATCAACTTTCCATCTAGTAATTTTACCTGCCATCAATGACTTTTGCTAGAATTGATTATTAACAAGAATTACAAAATGGCAAAATTTAATATATCTTCTTTCTGTATTTAGTAAGTGAAAGAACTCAACCTCATCGTCTGCTATTTGGTTACCCTGAAATAAAATTCATTCCAGAATGGCAGAATAAATGTTTAAGTATTTTCCTTTATTGATGAAATTTCAAAGAAGTTGATATCTTTACAAATTCCAGTGTTATGCAGTTAATTTTTTTCTCCTTTTTAAAAATTGAGGTTCATGTGAGCTCATTTTTTTGTAAATTCCATGTATTTAAATAAATTACAGTCTTATTTTTATACAAATTTTATTGAACATGGCAAACACATAGATGATTGCACAAATTATTAATCTGCAGCTTGAAGCAGTTCTCATAAGCTGAACACACCTTTATAATCACAGCTCATATCAATAGATGCAACAGTACCAGTCCGCAAGAAGTCCCTCTCACTCTTTTCCACGTAGCTACTCCCAAGGTAGCCACTGCCCTGATTTGGCCACCATTATTTACTATTTTTCTGGTTTGGAACTTTATATGTCAATGGAACCTTGTGCTATGTCTTCTTTGGCATTTTATATGTTTACCATGATGATGACCTGCGCTGATTCACATAATTGTAGATTACTTTTGCTGCTACATTGTCTGCCAGTGTTTGAATATATTGCAGGCTTTCCATTTTGCTTATGAAGCAATTTGGATTGTTTCCAGTTTGAGGTTAGAATAAGTCTCGTGCATGTCCTACACATGCTTTTTGATGTACTACAATTTTTGGGATATGCATTTTGGAGCAGAATTGCCAGGTCGTGTGTTACTGCCCAGCCTTGGCTGGCACTGTTAAATAGTTTTCTCAAGAGCCCTTATTCTGTTTGAATGTTGAGGTTATGCTGATCTCGTAAAACACGTTGGGAAATATTCCCCTTTTCTGTTCTCTGGAAGAGTTTACTTAATTTTGTTGTTGTTGTTGTTTTTATATATATTTTAATGGAAGAGTTCTCCATTAAGGCCATCAGAACCTATAGATTTATTTGTGGCAATATAGTTAATTGTAGATTCAAGTTCCAGAGAGAGGACTATTCATATTTTCTACATTTTTTTGTGTTAAGTGGTCCAGTGACTTGCAGAGTGGGTGGTTCAAGCTCTTTGGCATTCCACATGTCTTAGGCTTCAGCATCACCTGCAAACCTGAAACCTGCCAATGCTGTGAATCTGTTGACTCCACAAAGTAGTCTCTTTTACTACCCTCTAAAATCACAAGTAGAAATCATGAGCAACACAGGAGAGTGGCTAAAACAATAATTAGGGGAGAATAGTTACATTTAAGTCTGCAGTACTCATTAGTCTTGAAGAATGGAAACCTTAAATGACAATTTCCATGCAAACGCTCTCAGGGCTGGAGCTGCCCAAGGCTGCACTCCGTTGTTGGTCCGCCGAAGACCACTGCTAAAGAGGATTGTTCTCTCTCCTCCTCTCTTCCTTCTTAATTGCCGCAGTGTCCCCAGCTTCCTTGTCCAATTAATGCAGACTAAAGCCACATTCTTATCCAGAGCCTTGTCCAGCAACAAAACTATGTGCTTTATTATCCTGTGAGCCCTGACATCTCAGAATCTCAGGATGTAAGGCCCAGAAGCAAATTTCCAGGTGTCAGGAACAGCTACCTCATTTTTCTAATGAGGAAACTGACTTATGAGAAGGGAAGGCAAATGGCCAGGGCTGGTCATTCATTCATTCATGTATTCAACTGATATTTAGTGAACAACTATTTTATCAAAGGCACAAAGGACATGAACATGGATGAGTGCCCTTGTTAAAGACAGACAATGAGCTAACAAATGAATACATAAAAAATCAGGCATATGCTATGTACTAGGAGAGAAAAACACAGAATGTGTGATAGAAAATGATGTGCATTTCCACATGAACAAAGTTAGGAGCAAGGACCATATGATCATTTCAGTAGATGCAGAAAAAGCGGATTGACCAAAAGCTGGATTTGATAAAATCCCGCAATCCTTCATGATAAGAACCCTCAGCAAGCTAGACATAGATGGAACATACCCATTCAACATGATGTAGGCTGTGGGCTTGCCATACATGGCTCCCATTATAATGGCATATATGGCAAACCCACAGTCTGCATCATGTTGAATGGGGAAATGTTGAAAGCATTTTCCCTAGAAACTGGAACACGACGAGGATGTCACCCCTATTCAACATAGTACTAGCAGTCCTAGCCAGAGCAATCAGGCAGGAGAGAGAGAGAAAAGGATCCAAATTGGAAAAGATGAAGTCAGATTATCTCAGTTCTCTGATAACATGATCATATACCTAGAAAACCTTGAAGACTCCTCTGGAAGACTCCTAAACCTGATTAGCGACTTCAGTAAAGTCTCAGGATACAAAAGTAATGTACAAAAATCAGCACATTTCTATATCAATAATATTCATACTGAGAACCAATTCCATGTACAATCATCACAAAAAAATACCTGGGAATACATTTAATCAAGGAGGTGAAAGAGCTCTGTAAGGAGAATTATAAAACACTGATGAAAGAAATTGTAGACAGTACAAACAAATGGAAGAACATCCTATGCTCATGAATTGGAAGGATCAATATTATTAAAATGACCATGTAACTCAAAGTGATCTACATATGAAATGCAATTCCTATTAAATTACCAATGTCATTTTTCACTAAATTAGAAAAAAAATCCTAAAATTCATATGGAGCCAAAAACACGAATAAGCAAAGCACTCCTGAGCAAAATAAACAAATATAGAGACATCACATTGCTTGACTTCAAATTATACTGCAAGGCCATGGTAACTAAAACATCATGGTATTGGCACAAAAATAGACACATATATCAATGGAACAGGATAGAGAACTCAGAGTTAAAGCCACATACTGCAACCAACTGATCTTGGACAAAGTTGACAAAAGTAAACAATGGGAAAAGGACATCCTATTCAATGAACGGTGCTGGGAAAACTGGCTGACCATATGTGGAAGAGTGAGGCTGGACCCCTATCTCTCACCATATACAAAAGTTAACTCAACATGTGTTAAAGACCTAAATGTAAGACCTGAAACTACAGAAATCCTAAAAGAAAACCTAGGGAAATGCTCTTCAAAATATAAGCCCAGGTAAATAATTTATGACAAAGACCCCAAAAACAAAAAAATAGACAAATGGTACTTAATTAAATTAGAAAGCTTCTGTATAGCAAAAGACATAATCAACAGAATAAACAGACAGCCTATATAATTGGAGAAAATATTTACAAATTATGCCCTCAGCAAAGGACTAATATTCAGAATCTATAAGGAACTCAAGCAACTCAACAGGAATAAAACACCACCATTAAAAGTGGGCAAAAGACATGAAAAGACATTTTTGAAAAAAAGAAATACAAGCTTCCATAAACACATGAAATGTACTGAACATCACTAATCGTCAAGGAAACACAAATTAAGACCACAGTGAGATATCATCGTACACCAGTCAGCATGGCTTTTATTAAAAAGTCAAAACAACAGATGTTGGTGTAGACTTGGAGAAAAGCAAATGCTCATACACTGTTGATAGAAATGCAAATTAGTTCAACCTTTATGGGCAACAGTATAAAGATTTCTCAAGGAACTAAAAATAGAACGACCATTTGACTCTGCAACCCCACTACAGGGTGTCTGCTCAAAGGAAAATAAACTGTTACAGGAAAAAGACACCTGCACTTGTATGTTTGGTGCAACACTGTTTATAATAGCAAAGTCACAGAACCATTTTAAGCGTCCATTAACAGTTAATCTGATAAAGAAAGTGTGGCATACATACGTGTGTGTGTGTGTGTGTATACACACACTATGGAATACTACATAGCCAGAAAAAGGATAAACTCTTGTCTTTTGAAGCAGGACATGGATGGAGCTGGAGGCTATTATCCTAAGTGAACTAACACAGAAGCAGAAAGTTAAATGTTGCATGTCCTCACTTATAAGTGGGAGCTAAACGAAGGCTACACATGGACACAAAGATGGACAGAATAGACTGGAGACTACAAAAGGGGTCGGGGGAAGATTGAAAAGGTATCTATTGGGTATAACACCCAATATATGGCTGATGGGTATACTGGAAACCCAACTCCTGTCATTATGCATCTAATACCCATGTAACAAACAAGCACATGTACCCCTGAATCTAAAATTAAAAAAAATAAAAATTCAGTAAACAATGTGCATGGACCTCCTTGATGATTGTATCCCAGTTTGGGCTTCCTAGAAGCAGATTCTAAGACAGGGATCCAAGTGCAAATAGTTTGTTTCAGATTTGGTACCAGGAAACATAGGAAGAGAAGTGAGACGGGGAAGGCAAAGCAGCCCATAAAAGAGGTGTTACCTTGCAGGTACCACTGTGGGCACCTGCAGACTTTAGTAAGCAGTGCATAACATGTCTTAAAATCATCCCACCCTGTGTTTAGGAGACTTGGGATATTGACCCACCCATGCCCATTACTCACCAGGTAAGAGCTGCTCTCAGAGTAATTTAATCTTAGGCATTTCCCACTTGCTGTGCTGGGCAGAAGGGTTTGTCACTATGAGAGAATTCCCTACAGCAAAGAGAGGCAGGTGCTTGCAGTGTGTGGTTTGAAACTGTAAGGACAGAGGGGAGATGGGTGGGGGCATCAACACTGTCTGCTGTGAGATTGTATTTGTCAGCATTCTCTAGAGAAACAGAGTCAATAGAATGTAGATCTATATAGAAAGATATTTATTATAAGGAAATGATTCATGTGATAAGAGGACTAAGACATCCCAAAGCCTGCAGTCGGCAAGCTGGAGAGCCAGGAGAGCTGCTGGAGTAGGTCCAGTCTGAAAGCCCACAGGCACAAGACCTAAAAAGAGCTGACATTTCAAAGCTGAGTCCAAAAAGGGCTGATGTCCTGGCTCAAGGCAGTCAGGTAGGAGGAGTCCCCCCTTATTTGAGGAAGGGTCAGCCTTTAGTTATCTTCAGACCTTTAGCTGATTGGAGGAGGACTACCCAAACAGGGAGTCAGTCTACCAATTCAAATGTTAATCTCATTTCCAAACACCTTCACAGACACATTCAAGGAAATGTTTGATGAAATATCTGGGCACCCCACATCCCAGTTAAATTGACATACCAGTGAACCATCACAAAGCTGGTCCAAGAAAGCTTCTGTGTGGAGGAAAATCCAAGCTGAGATTGGAAAATGAACACAGTGGGTTCACAAACTGCTGGAGAAGAACATTTCAGGAGAAGGGAAGACAAGAGCTCAGCTTGCTCTGGGTTGACAGACAAGTGTGACTGACCAAAGTGAACAAGATTCATGTGTTCAAATGACATTATTGAATACTGACACTACGCCAGGCATTCGGGATAAGGGAATGAACCAAACAGGCAAATACGCTGCAACTTAAGGAAGAGACTGACAATAACCAAAGAAGGAAAATGTATAGCAGGTGAGATGGAGCCTTTGTCAGCTGGGGTCCTGAGTGTTGTCATCTGAATGTCTGTATTCTCTCAAAATTCTTACATTGAAACCTAATCCCCATTGTGATGGTGTTAGGAGGTGGGGCCTCTGAGATCAGGTTTTGAGGGTGGAAACCTCATGAATGGGATTACTGTCCTTATAAAAGAGACCCTGGATAGACCCCTCATCTCTTGCATCACATGAGAACACAGCAAGAAGATGACTATGAACCAGGAAGCAAGCCTTCACAAGACATGGAATCTCCCATGACCTGGTCTTGGATTCCCCAGCCTCGCGGCTGTGAGAGATAAACTTCTGTGGTTTATAAGCCACCCAGTCTATGGTATTTTGTTATAGTAGTGCAAACGGACTATGACACTGTGTGAATGTGACACACAGGGCTGCTTGCTGATCTCTGTGGATACATAGTATGGGTGAAGAGTAAATATTTCTCGTTATAAGCTATTAAGGTTTGGGGTTTGTTTATTACATAACATAAGCTCGCCGTAGGTTGTGATGAGCTATTTGTTAAATAGCAAAACTGATTATATCACTTTATTTCTTTAATGTACACATACTCCCTTCTACTGCTAAAAACCCTCTAGGGTTCAACATTGCCCTCAATATAAGAAATAACATCCTTATCAAAGCCTCCACAGCCCCACACAGTCTGCTCCTGCCTACCTGTACTAGTCCATTTTCACGCTGCTGATAAAGACATACCCAAGACTGGGCAATTTGCAAAAGAAAGAGGCTTAATGGACTCACATTTTCACATAGCTGGGAAGGTCTTACAATCATGGTGGAAGGCAAGGAGGAGCAAATCCCATCTTACATGGATGGTGGTAGTCAAAAAGAAAGAGAACTTATGCAAGGAAACCACCCCCGCCCCTTTTAAAAAATCCATCAGATCTCATGAGACTTACGATCACAAGAATAGCACGAGAAAGACCGGCCCCCATGATTCAGTTACCTCCCACTGGGCCCCTCCCACAACACATAAGAATTGTGAAAGATATAATTCAGGATGAGATGCGGGTGGGGACACAGCCAAACCGTATCACTACCTCATCAGCATAATTTCTCCGTCCACCCCCATTCTCTCCAGGCCAGCCCCACTTGAACCTGTCATTCTCCTTCCCATTTCAGTGTCTTTGAACACTGAGTTATTCTTTCTTCTTGGAATAAACTCTCATACTTTTCCCAGTTTCACTCCTCCAGCTCTTCATTCTGACTTTGCCCAACTCCTTCACATCCTTCTGGTCTCAGTTTAAAGCTCATTTCATCAAAGGAGCCTTCCTGGACCCAGATATATTTCCTCTCATAAAACATCTTTTTACAGCACCCCTTCTCCAAATCACAGGTGAAATTCCTGTTGAGTGTCAGGCGTCCTCTGAGCTATTAGGCTCACCAAAGACAGAGGTGATGGCTGTCTTATTTCTCCCGATGTCCCCAGCACATAGCGATGACAATGACAAAGAATGAGCTCCCAGTAAATATGCATTAAATGAATAAATAAATAAAAGGTCCTTCTGGCACTTTCCCGCTAGACTGCTTTAATTAAATGCCAGGTTTTCTTGTAAAAGCAGTCTCGAGTAGAGACATATAACTTACTTTTGTTCAGTTCAAATCTTTTCAAACAACTCCCTCCCATCTTCCAATAAAAGGGAGACATTCATATCCAAGCAGTACATCTCTTCCAGAATGTGGCGTTTCTCTCGCGGGGGCCACGTGGTTGCTCAGAAAGCCATGTAGTGCTCTCACTGGGAGAGTGCAGGCTCGTTATTCCAAGGGGTGGTGGCATGCTGCATGTCACAGGTTGGAGCCTGTCACTTGTTCCTCATCACCCTGCAGCCTGAGCCCTTCCCACACCCTGACCCCACATAAGGAATAAGAGCAGGGGGAGAGCAACTGTTCAAACCACTTTGTGAAGTTATAGGCTAATGGGCTGCAAGAAACCTGCTCAACATGGGGGAGGGCCCCTGGAGACATTCTCTCAGACTCTGTTCTCTATTTGAAAAGGTAATAGTGAAATTATGACTTCATTTTGTTGGAAGCTCAGGGATTTGGGCAATTCTCTGTGAATGAGATCTCAAGCTATCCTGCATTTTTGGTTGACTTTGCTGTGTTGGCTTATTATCCAAATGTGATTGTCTCTCTCTAGATGGGAGGAACTCACTCTCTAACTTTTTGGAACTCCCTGATGCCCCTAGGGCCTGACACGATGATTTGCACATAGTGGATTAGTCCCCAGCCCAGGTCTAATGCCTGCATCACCGTGCTTCCCAGAGCCCCTGCCCTGAAAAAAATCAGTTTGTGGGGTAGACATGCATGTGTGAGTTTGAAAAACTGCTTTCCTACAGCATTCCGGGAAAGATTTAAATTGGCTCAGTAGGCACATAAAGTATAACACGATGGCATAGACGAGCATCTGAATGAAGACAAAGGAGAAAAGCAAAGACAGAAATGTGTCAGGGGCAAAGCTTGAAATGTGCATCTTAAAAGCCCTTACCCAGATTTGCGCTTCCTTGATGCCAACTGGAAAAGTGCAACCTGGCCAGTTATCCATTTCACAGATCCATACAGGGAAACCAATCCCAGTGCAGAGCTTCTGACCCCAGCCCAGGGAGGAGTTTCTCCTAGGGATATGCCACAGGACGCATCCTCAGGAGAGCTGGTGCTTTGCTAGTTGTGGAAACTTGGCAAATTCATTTGACTCCTCATTAAATCAAGGACAAGCATCTCTGCTCTTTTCCACCCCCTAGGGCAGCCATGAAGGTCAAATAAAAGTGAAAATGCTTTCTGAACTAGAGAGAAGGACACCAGCATGAAACATTACTATCTCTATGAAATCGATAGTATTAATTAACCTTTCCAGGCTTCAGTCATCTTAACTGTAAAATTGAGCATAATGAAAACGTCGCCGGGTTTTTGTAAGAAGGTAAATATTCTGCTGTGTGGCAGGACTTCTACTAACCTTAATTCTTTCCCTCCCTGGCTTTCTTTCCATCAGTAAGCAGGAGAGTCAGACCCTCAGACTAGACTAGAGAGGGTGAGTGGACCCAAATTAGAGTAACACGGTTTCCATTTATTGACTCTGTTAAACACTGCCTGTGCATCAGCTGCTATATATCCTGACTCAGATGTGCGTGCACATGCACACACATGCAAATGCACACGGATGTTTTCCTATGTTCCCTGCAAGCAAGGCCAGCTTCATGGACATGTGACCTGGGCAGTCACACAGGCTGTGTACTTAGAAGGGCCCCATGCTTGGTTTAATGCTCTATCATCACCATCTTATACTCTTTTGTAATTTGTTGTTGCTGTACGTTTTATTTTTTAATTGAAAAATATTTGTATATATTACTGTCTATGGCATGATGTTTTGATATACTTATATCTATGGAATAGCTCAATCAAGCCAATTAATATATCCATCAACTCATATACTTATTTTTTCTGTGGCTAGAATACTTATTATGTACTCTTGGCAGTTTTCAAATATACAACATATTGTTTAATCATAGTCACCATGATGTATAATAGATCCCTTGAACCCATTTCTCCTCTCTAGCTGAAATTTTGTATTCATTGACTGACACGTCCCCATTCCCACCCTCCCCATGACCCTCCCCTCAGCCCCTGGCAACCACCAGCTACTCTGTTTCCATGAGTTCAGCTTTTTACAAGATGCCACGTTTAGGTGAAATCATGCAGCATTTGCCTTTCTGTGTTTGCCTTATTTCAATTAACATAATATCCTCCAGGTTCATCCATGTTGTTGCAAATGACAGGAGTTCCTTTCTTTTTAAAGCTGAATAATATTCCACTGTGTATATAGACCACATTTTCTTTGTCCATTCACCGGTTGATGGACGTCTACATTGATTCCGTGTCCTGGCTATTGTGAATAATGCTGCAGTGAACGTAGGAGTGTAGATACCTCTTTGATACATGGAAATGATCTCATTTCCTTTGGCTGTAATACTCAGAAGTAGAATTGCTGGATCATATGTTAGTTCGGTTTTTAATTTTTTGAGGAAACTATGCTCTTTTCCATAATGGTGGACTAATTTACTTTCCTGCCAACAGTTGGTAAGGATTCTCTTTTCTCCATATCCTTGTCAACTTGCTACCTCTTCTCTTTTTGATAACAGCCATCCAAATGAATGTACAGTGATATCTCATCGTGATTTTAATTTGCATTTTCTTGATGATTAGCTGTGGTGATCATCATTTTTGCATATACCCATTGGCCATTTGTATGCCTTTTTTTGAGAAATGTCTATGCAGGTCCGTTGCCCATATTGTGTTATTTGCGTCCTTGGCTATTGACTTGTTTGAGTTTTTTGTGTATTTTGGACATTAATCCCTTATTAGATGTGTGGCTTGCAAATATTTCTGCCAGTATACAGGTGGTCTCCTCACTTTGTTGATTGCTTCCTTTGTTAGGCAGGATTTTTTTTAGTTTGATGTAATAGTGCATTTTTGATTTTGTTACCTGGGCTTTTGGTGTCATGGCCAAAAAATCCTTGCCAAGTCCAATACCAATGAGTTTTCCCTCTGTTTTCTTCTAGAAGTTTTGTGGTTTCAGAGCTCACATTTAAGTCTTTACTTCAAGTAAATTTTTGTATATTGTGTCAGACAAGGGTCCAATTTTATTACTCTGCATGTGGATATGCAGTTTTCCCATACTATTTATTGAAGAGACTGTCCTTTCCTGATTATGTGATCCTCACCTTTGTTGAAGATTAACTGATCATAAAATCATGGATTTATTTCTGAGCTCTCTATTTTGTTTCATTGGTCTGTGTGCTTTTTTTTTTTTTTTTTTTTTTTTTTTTGCCAGTACCATGCTGTTTTGATTACTATTTGTATTATATTTTGAAATCAGGGAGTGTGATCCCTCCAGTTTTGTTCTTCTTGCACAAAGTTGCTTTCACTACTTGGGGTCTTTTGTGGTTCCATTTGAATTTTATAATTTTTTTATTTCTGTGAAAATTTTTCTTTGGAATTTTGATAGAAATTGTATTGAATCTGCACATCACTTTGGATAATATGCAAATTTTAACAGTATTGTTTTCTTCCAATCCATAAAAATGTAGTACTTTTCCATTTGTTTGTGCTTTCCTTAATTCCTTCCATCAATGACTTAGAGTTCTCAGTGTACAAATCTTTCACTTCTGTTGTTAAATATGTTCCTAAGCATTTTATTATTTTTGATGCTATTGTAAATGGTATTGTTTTCTAAATTTCTTTTTTGAATAGTTCCTTGTTGGTGTATAGAAAAACAATTTTTGCATGTTGATTTTGTATCCTGCAAATTTACTGAATTTGTTAGTTTTAACATTTCTTAGAGTCTTCAGCATTTTCTATATATGATATATGTCATCTGCAAACAGAGACAATTCGACAACTTCCTTTCCTATTTGAATGCATTTTCTTTTTCTTGTCTAATTGCCCCGGCTGGGACCTCCAGCACTATCATGAATAGCAGTGGTGAGAGTGAGCACCCCTGTCTTGTTCCTGGTCTTAGAGGAAAGAGCTTTCAGCTTTTCATCATTGGGTATGATGTAGGCTGTGGTCTTGTCATATACAGCCTTTATTATGTTGAGAAGTATTCCTGCTATACCTAATTTGTTGAAAGTTTTTATAAGAAAGAATGTTGACATGTGTCATATCCTTTTTCTTCATCTGTTTAGATGATCATTTGATTTTTTTTTCTCCAGCACTGAATTACATTTATTTAAATTTTTGTCAACTGCAGATGAGAAAAAGTTGTTCTCCTTGTACTTGTAATTTGCAGTTCTTTGATTAGTGTGACTAAATATGTGTTTTGTGTTTCATTTTATTAACTTATATTTCTTCCTTTGTGGTTGGCCTTATTTTTAGCCTATTTTTTCAATGGAGAGATGAGTTCTTATAACTGGTTTCTAAGACTGCTTTGTATTTTAGGGATATTTACCTCTTGTCATGTTTGCTACGAATATTTTTTCTAGCACAACATTTGCTTTTTAAATAAGTTCATATTTTTTGAAGGACTGAAATCTAAACTTGTACATATTATGTACAAAATACAACAGTTTTCTTCCTTCGTGTTTCTTTTCTTTTGAAATGTTAGATCATATAATTTGTATTCCTCACTTTGTTAATGTGGTGCATCATGTTTGCAGATCTGTGTAGGTCAGACCATCCCAGCATCCCAGGGATAAATCCCATTTGATGACAGTGAATGATTCTTTTAATGTGCTGTTAAATTCAGCTTTCTAGAATTTTGTTGAGGATTTTTGCATCTATGGTCCTCAGGGATATCAGCCTGTAAGTTGATTTTCTCATAGGGTCTTAGTTTTGCTTTGATACTGGGGTAATGCTGAACTTGTAAAATGAGTTTGAAAGGGTTCCTTTCTCTTCAAGTTTTTGGAAACAGACGGATTGGCCCTAATTCTTCTTTAAATGTTTGGTAGAATGCATCATTGATGCTCTCAGGTCCTCGGCTTTTCTTTGTTAGGAGAATTTTTTTCTTGCTGATTCAATCTTTTTACTTGTTGTTGGTCTGTTCAGATTTTTTTTCCTTTATAACTCAGTCTTGGTAGACAGTGTGTTTTTAGGAATTTATTCATCCTTCTAGGTTATCCAGTTTTGACTGGCATATAGTGTTCATAGTAGCCTCTTATGATCCTTGGTATTTCTGTGGCATCAGTTGTAATGTTGACACACAAATCTTTTCTTGGATTCTCAAAATTACTGAACTCACTCCTGCCCCAGGCCTTTGCTTGTGCAGTTCCCCCTGCTGAAGGTAAAGGGCTGGGGGGCGTCTCTCCTTCTAGGTCTTGTTTCAGAAGTCATATGCTCAGAGAGTCCTGCCCCGGCCACCTGTGGTGAGCCAGCTCCCCTGCATGACTCACTGATACCACCCCCAGGTTATCTCCCTCTGCAGAGAGATGCCACTCACACTTGTCCTCCTTACTTGCTCCCTTCCTCTCTGTCTTCCTGCTCAGAAGGTAAATTCCACAGAGAGTTGGGGATTTGGTGAACCCTGGTCACTGCTGTTTCCCCGGCATGTATCCCATGTCCGACACAGGTGGGCTCTCCATTATAGCGAGTTCACCAGTAACTAGGGTGACTTCACACACATTTGGCCCAGGGGCAGCAGAGGACCATGTACTGTGCTGTCTTTCTCCATGCCAGGCTCGGCGCCCTACACTAGTGCTTCTCAGCCCGTCTTTCCTTATCACCCCCACCCATACCCAGGATCCTTTTTAGACATTGTATTTTCCTAATTGTCTTTTCCACCTACCATGACATTTTGATGCCATAGGTATAGTACATATCTGTTTATGTAATCTGTGTGTATCTTATCTGTGTTTTTCACAGAAAAGGGTAAGGTTATTCTGCTCCACAGAGCCAGCCTTCACCTTGCTGGGAAGGCGGGCTGCAGGCTCTCCGGATGGCTAGCAGATCCCGCACCCTTATAGGCTGGTGGTTTGGCGTAATTCCCACAGCGTTTAGCCAGCACTTTCTGTGCTTTGTCCTGTGTGTGAAATTCTGTGAACATTAATAAGGAGAAGCTTGGTATTCTCTTAGCTGGAAGGACTCAAGGAAAGAACAAAAGTACCTCCCACCAATGGGGCTTTAGAAGCATTTTAGTACCCGGTCAGGACATTTTTTATTGCTACATGGAAAAGAGGGAAATAGTTTGGTTTTTCTCTTAGCAACTTTCTGAAAATGAATGCCTGGGAGCTGAGCCTGACAGTGGGAAGCATGAGAATTCCAGAAAGCTTTCATGTCATATTTTTTTTTCCTCTCAAATGTTGTCAGTATCTCCAGGCTTCTGTTCTCAAGGTTTATCTCCTTCCAAGAATCTGACAAAACCTGAACATGCACTCAGCAATTTGTGTTATGACTGGTGCAAAGTGTTCCGCTTTTTTTTCCCTTCTGCTTCTAAAATCAATTAAATAAGGACATTTTCAGTTCTGAAGGAACACAGCCAGCTTATAAACATGAGGGAGGACATCATATGTGCACAGCCTAAATTTCGAATGACATGCTTTTATGCTCTGAAGCTAATTTGCTGACTAGAGCTACAAAAGTTGCTCTTTTTTTGTATAAGCTCCATTTAAAAAAAAGTTTTAATAATGTTTCTCTTTTCCACATGCATTTATTTCAATATGCGAGCTACACATAGGCATCCAGGACTCAAGTACCGTTGTCCCCTGATCTGCAGTTTCAGCTGACCTCGGTCAACCACAGTCTGAAATATTAAATGGAACATTTAAGAAATGAACAATTTTTAAGTTTTAAATTGCATACCCTTCTTCTAAGGAGCATGATGAAATCTCATGCTGTCCTGCTCACTTCCACTTGGGACATGAATCTCCCTTTGTCCAGTGGATCCACGCTGTAGACACTGTGCAAGTGATGCTGGTGACCATTGACATTATCTGCCCCTCACATCTGGTCATCGACATCCTCATGGTGTGATGATCCAGGATCACCTGAATCAGATTGGTTGATACAGCCGAAGGCAGTCGTAGCCTAATGCCCTGTCACAATGCCTGTGTGATTCACTCCCTTTCATCTCATCATGTAGGCATTTTATCCTCTCATGTTGTCACAAGGAGGGAAAGGGGGAGTGCAGTAGAAGATATTTTGAAAGAAGGAGAAAGCATTCACATCACATTTATTATTGTATGCTGTTACAATTTTTCTATATTTAGTTATTATTGTTAATCTCTTACTTACTTAATTTATACATTAAATGTTTTCATAGGGAGGTATGTTATGGGAAAAAATAGTATATATAGGGTTCAGTTCTGCCATTTCGGGCATCCAGTGGGGATCTTGGAACATATCTTCCTTGGATAAGGGGGAAATACTGTACAAAACACTTGTTTAGTGAATGAATATAATGTTTAGAGATGATGTGTGCAGTCATGAAAATTTTTGAGATTTCCTGTGTTAGTGACAAATTACAACTAAAAGACTAATGACTGATTGAGGAAGTATCTGATGCTAAGCTTTTTTCTAAGCACTTTACATATGTTTATGAAGTATATAGAGAAAACATATATAGAAAAACATATAATTTCTATATATTATAAAATAATATAATATATATTTCATTTAAGAAATTATATTATAAAATTATAATATATATTTCATGTAAGAATATTTGGTTTTATTTCTCCTTTTTATTTCAATAGTTTTTGGGGTACAGGTGGTTTTTGGTTACATGGATAAGTTCTTTAGTGGTGATTTCTGAGATTTTAGTGCACCTATCACCCCGGCAGCATACATTAAATCTATTCTTTTACCCCATATCTAGTCTTTTATCCCTCCAACTTCCAACCTCCTCAAAGTCCATTATATCACTCTTATGCCTTTGTGTCCTCATAGCTTAGCTCCCACTTATAAGTGAGAACAAATGATATTTGGTTTTCCATTTCTGAATTACTTTGAATAATGGCCTCCAGTTCCATCCAGGTTAATGCAAAATACATTTTGTTCCTCTTTATGGCTGAGTAGCATTACATGGTGTATATATACCACATTTTCTTTATTCACTCCTTGGTCAATGGGTGCTTAGGTTGGTTCCATATCCTTGCAATGGCACACTGCAAGCACTTTACAGATATTAAAGAATGTGGTCCCACAACAACCCTGTTATATAGCTGTGGTTATGATTCTTCTATTAAGGATTAGGGAGCAGGTCATGAAACTAGTGAAAGAGGAAAAGCTGGCTCCAATTCTGGCTATGCAATCAGGTCATTATAATATCAATGAGAATAGCACCAACCATAGCAATAACACCAAAGGCAAAAGATAAGGGCAGGCATGATTTGTTGAGCAGGTTTGATCCGCCAGGTAGTGTACTGGACTGGGTGTTAATGACTTCTGAAGGTAAGAGTTACTATTGTTTCCACAGAAATGGAAACAAAACCTCAGTTCCTAGTGGATGGAAGGGATGAGGCTGGAGTGGGGCCTGCCTGTCACCAAAGTCTGTATTCAGTCTTGCTGTGAGAGCTAAGGAGACTGCTGCCCCAGGGACAGGCAGGGGACAGTCATCCTGTTCAGGACACTTATCCTGGGCACCACTTGGCTGTCAGCTACAATCGAGGGGCCAGAAAAGTTGAAGAGAACACAGCCCAGGCCAGTCCATGCAGATCTCACTGTCAGTGGGAAATAGGGGCAGAAGGGATTAACCTCCACAGAACCATGGAAGAGTGATTGTGTGTTCATAATGTCCACCCATTTACTCATTCATTCACTCACTCATTCACATATTCACTCACTCATTTACATATTCACTCATTTACTCACTCATTCACTCACCTATTCACTCATTTACATATTCATTCATTTACTCATTCACATATTCACTCACTCATTTATTCACTCACCCATTCACTCCCTCATTCACTTACTCCTTCACTCCTTGACTCACTCATTTTTTTACTCATTCACTCACTCACTCATTAATTCATTCACTCACATACTCATTCACTCACTCACATACTCATTCACTCACTCATTTCCTTACTCATTTATTCATTCACCCATTCACACATTCACAGTCATTCATTCACTCACCCATTCACACATTCACTCATTCACTCACCCTTTCACTCCTTCACTCATTTGCACACTCATTCACTCATTTACTTACTCATTCACTCATTCTTTTACTCACTTTTTTACCCACTCACTGATTCATTTACTCACTCACTTATTCATTCCCCTGCCCATTCACTCACTCATTTACTCACTCATTCGCTCATTCATTTACTGACTCATGCGCTCATTCACTCATTTACTCACTCATTTACTCACTCAGCTGTTCCTTTGCCAATGCTTGGAGGGCTAATTATGTGCAGGTCCTGGCTCTCATTAGGGTTGGTGTGCTGACCATGCCTGGAGCCTTGCTGGACCCTTCCCTTGCTGTACTCTCCTACCTGGATTCCATGATATTCCCTCTGGTTCTCTCCCACTTCTCTGTGTGCCCCTTCTCTGCCTGAGTCCCTTCTCTACCTGCTTCAGCTGTTGGTGCTCTTCCACCCTCAGCCCCTGCCTTGGCTCTCTTTTTGCTCTACCTGCACCAGCTCATGCATTTCCTTCTGTGGCTATGGAGCCCCAGTGCCAGCTCCCTTCCTCAGTTCTCACTGCTTGGTCATCTTCTTTATCACCACAGCTGCCTCAAGCTCAATAGGCCCCAAGCTAACTTCCCCACCTCCCCCAGAGTGGTTCTTCTTTCTGCTGCAGTCTCTGCTCCCTGGGGCCTTGCTGTCCATGTCTCATTCATGCCCCAAGCTGTGGAGCCAGAAGGTATCGCCCCGCACTTCTCTGGCCATGTCCCATGGTCTTCCTGGTCAGTTTCCCATGTGTCTCTCAAGTTTCCCCCATTTCTTTACTACCGGGATCCTACATGCCTCCTGGCTGCTCTCTCTGCTCCCGGCCTCATCTTCCTTGGAACCTCATGCAGCCGGCATAAATGAGGATTGAGGAGGAGTTTTCCTCCATAACCCAGGGTCCCGATGACACCCAGCCCTGTGCTTTTCCAGTCACAACACCAGGATCATTGTTACCATATTTGCTTGTTGGGGCTGCTGTAACAAAGCGTCACAGCCTTGGTGTCTTCAACAACAAACATTTATTTCTTACAGTTCTGGAGGCAAGAAGTCTGAGATCAAGGTGTGGGCAGGGTTGGCTTCCTCCAAGGCCTCTCTCCTTGGCTTTATACGGCCACCTGGCCTCTGTGTCCTCCACATGGCTACCCAGGGCATGTCTGTGTTCTTATCAACTCTTTTTATGAGGATACCAGTCATACAACCTTAATTCCCTCCTTAAAGACCAGATCTGCAAGTACAGTGACATTCTGAGATACTGGGGGTTAGGATTCAGCACATGAGTTTTGGGGGGATACAATTTAATCCATAACAACTATCATTACCACTAACACTACCATCAACCCCCCCATCCTCATGTCATTTCACTCCCTCCTGCCTTGTACTGATCACTTAGTAGGTGTGGGGCTCAGATCAAAACCTGTTAGTTTTTTCATGTGTGATCCCATTTAATTTTCACAACACACCCGTGATCTCTGTTTTACGGGAGTGGAGGAGAAGAGACGTAAGGTAAATTCTCATATCATCTGTTCAGAAAAGTAGGTCTCTCATGCCCTGGTTCTGCCAAAATGTCAGCATCCTCCCAGTTTGTTGGCCAGGGGAACGATCACAAACCCCATCAGCTTGTAAAGTTGAACCCTTCCCTCAAATTGCATACTTTTGCTCTCTCACAGAGAAAAAGACCTGAAACCTCTGGCTGTTCTAAGTTCATCAGATGTCTGTGTGAGCAAAGGGTTGACTGTGTTGCTGAGAGCTATGTGCTTTCTACTCTTCTCTGTAAAACCATCAGCATTTTCTTAGTTCTGAAGCCTCCCTGACTCTCAGAGGTGGGTGGACATTCCCATCTTGGCCCCCAGCCCATTGCCTCCTGAGGGTCCCTTTCTTCTCCCACATGTCATGCACTATTTTCTAATTCACCAGAAAGTGAGGGCTTGGGTGGCCAGGACTGAGTTTGGTTTGTTCCTCGCTGGAATAGAGCTAGATCCCCATGGAAGGTCAGAAAGGAAATGCAAAATAAACTGAAGATCTTGTAACTCTATAGGGACACCACAGGCCATAGATATAAAGGGTCTCAATGAGGCTTCCTATTTCATTATCCTAGTTTGTGTTAGGCTAGTAAGAGAACAGTGCTGTGTGTCTGTGTGCACAGGTGTGTACATATGTGTGTGTGCATGCACCTGTATGCATATGTGTGAGCATGCATAGATGTGCATATGTGTGTTTTAGGGGCCATCCCTACTCTTTGCTGTTCACAACAAGGAATTCATCACTTACTTGGTCCTGTGGGAGGCAGAATGTTAGGATGGCCCATCATGAACCTTCCCCTCCAACCTTACTCCTGGGTCATGTTCCATTATATTTCGAAGGGGAGATTATGCAGGTAGACCTATTCTAAGCTGACAGGAGCACTCTCAAAGCAGACAGATTTCTTCAACTAGTAGCAGAAAGGAAAGTAGGGTAGATTTGAAGCAGAAGGAGGGATTTGTTGCACGATACTAGACAAGCCTTCAGGTGCTGAGAAGACTCCCAGCTCACAGACAGCAAAGACATAGGGACCTTAGTCCTCCAGCCTCAGGATATGGAATCCTGTCCATGATCTTAATGAGCTGGGAAAAAGATTCTTCCCAGCATATCCAACAAGAGCAGCTTGGTCAACACCTTGATGTTGGCCTTCTGAGACCTTAAACAGAGAACTCGTTGATTCTGCTCGGATTTCTGACCTACAGAACAGTGAGCTAGTAGATGCATGTTGCTGTGAGTGGCTGAATTTGTTATCATTTATTGTGTAGCATAGAAAACTAATACAAGGCCTTCCTACGTGTCACCTCGGGCTAGAAACTGAGGATGCAGAAATTAAGCGACAGGTCCCTCCAGCCCCCTCGCTGAGCAGCTTATGGTTGGAGACAGGAATCCAAGGATTTAAGCAGAGTCACGGGGGCAGCTGCAGCTGCAGCAGCACCTGGTGTGGGCGGGCATGGTGGACCAGAGCAGCCTTGCCTGACCTGAGGCCAGTGATGCAGGGAGATGCCCAGCAGGCTGAGCCTGCCGCTGCACCCTGTGTGGCCTTTTGGAAGCTATTGGGCCACATGCATATGTCTGGGCTCTGGGGTCATCTGGGACACCTCTCCCTGACTTACTTTTCTCTCTATTGTCATCCCTGCATCTCTATTTTCTCACTCTCCAGTGAGCAGCTTCTGCTTTCATTGAGGGGTCTGCTTCCTCCTTCACAATGAAAGTAGCTACTCTCCAACTCCTTGCTTCAAATCCAGCAATGTCACTGCATCTGTGACTCTGCATCCTGTGGACCTCCCTCTCCCACAGACCCCCCTGAAGGGGCTGCCTCTCATTCCCATCTAGGGGAATTGCTCAATAATCTGCCCCCATCAGATCTCCAGAGGCTCTCGCCTCAGCCTAGGTAGAGCTTCACTTTGGCCTGTGGCTGTCCAGTTGCCCCGGCACCATTTGTTGAGAGGCCATCCCCCCTCCACTGAATTGCTTCCACACTTCGGGCGAAAGCCGGTTGGCCACATCATGTAGGTCTGTTTCTGGGTTCTCCATTATGTTCCATTCCTCCGTATTGTCTGTCTTCTCATACCACCCAGTGTTGAGTACTGGAGCTATAGAGAAGACTTTCATGTTGGATAGAGTGGGTTCTCCACTTCTTCTTTGTTAAAATTGTTTTAGTTCTTCTACAGCTAAAATACCCCGCTCCTCTTAGGATAGTCCTTGTGTCCTTTATCTCCATCCCTTCTTGTCATTTTTCCTCTCTCCCTCCATCCCCCCCTTGCTGTCTCTACCCCCTTGTCAGTAATACTACTTAGCAGCCCACTCCCATAAGCCTTTAGCACCCTACTGCCCTGCAGGCCACCCCTGCTGAGCTTGGCTGGGCTCACTCACTTATCTGGCTGCTTGTCAGATAGTCTGGGGTGTCTTCACCAGGACAGCCGTGCTACTAACAGTGCCCAGTGTCTCACTGTCTAGCGCCATCTGGGCATGTCCCTGTGACAAAGTAGATGAGCGCCTGTGTATGCTGGAGTTGTAGATATAAAAAGATACTTTGGAAACAAAATTTTGTCATTTGGCTCTTCATTCTGGTAGAGTAGAATGAGCACTGACAGCACCAAGTGAAACAGCTGTGCAACTTAGGACAAATCACGTGAATAGGAAGTAACATGACTATATCACCTGTAAAGGCCACCTAGCTCTCAACAGACGATTCAAAGGGCAGCTCCGCAACATCTAAAGCATGGACATTTCTTCCGAATACCCAGTTATCAATTTCCTGATCTTTTTAGGGAAAGAATAATACATGATCTGGGACCTAATTTGTGGTTTAGAGTCTACTGATAGTTTTCAGCTCAATACTGAGCAGCAGAAAGGGGAGTGGTGACAGCTAATAGTTGGGAAAGTGTGTATTCCCTCTCCTTTTGCACAGATGCCAGCATTACCCACATAATGCTCAATGCCGAGATAAAGGTGCTGTGGACATCGGTGCTGCCTAAGTGCTTTATGCATGAGCTGTGAAAGGAGCTTAACCAGATGAGAATAAACAAGCCAGGATCTTGATGCCAATGATTACATTTTTACTTATCTTTCCATTAAACATAAGCAAACATTCTCCATTAGCTGCCATATAATTGAGCGTCCCAGAAAATTTAAATGTCCTCGTTGTGTAGAAAGAATATTAACCACATTAAGTGCTTAAACACCTGACTCCTGGGACCAAATCTTTCCTGGTGAGGTTGGCCTGGTGTGAGGGTCTGATAACCAGGATGCAGGTTCCAGGCAGCTCTTGAATGCAGTGGGCAGAAGGAAGAGTTTGGGGCTGTGGTGAATTGACAGTATTAATTGCCCCAATTCTTCATAGGTGGCACAGATGTGGCTCATTCAGTTACATGCAGCCATCCTTTATTGAACCTCTCATTCATGTCAGGTACTGTTTTGGGTGTACTGGGTTGGACAGTTCTCCCAACATATGCCCACCCAGAACCTCAGAATGTGACCATATTTGGAAATAGGGTCTTTATTTGGAAATAAATAATCAGTTGAGGATCTTGAGATAAAATCATCCTGGATTTAGGATGGGCCTTATAAGAAGGGAAAACAGGGACAGGTACACAAAGGTGAAGGCCACGTGAGGACAGAGGCAGAGGTTGGAGTGATGCAGCTGCAAGCCAGGGAAGGCTAAGGATGACTGATTATATAGTCTGTCTGTGTCCCCACCCAAATCTCATCTTGAATTGCAGCTCCCGTAATTCCCACGTCATGAGAGGGACCTGGTGGAAGGCAATTGAATCATGGGGGTGGGTTTTTCCCATGCCGTTCTCATGATAGCGAATAAGTCTCGTGAGATCTGATGGTTTTTATAAAGGACAGTTCCCCTACACAATCTCTCTTGCCTGTCACCATGTAAGATGTGACTTTGCTTCTCATTCACCCTCCACCATGATTGTGAGGCCTCCCCAGCCATGTGGAACTGTGAGTCCATTAAACTCATTTCCTTTATAAATTACCCAGTCCCAGGTATGTGTTTATTAGCAGCATGAGAACAGACTAATACAGCTGGCAACTCCCAGAAGCCAGAGGAGACAATGACAGAACCTCCCCCAGCACCTTCATGGGGAGCATTGTCCTGAGGACACCTCTGCTTTGGACTTCTAGCCTCCAGAACTCTGAGACAATGAATTTCTGTTGTTTGAAGCCTCGTAGTTGGTGGTAACTTGTTATAACTGTCCTAGAAAATGTACACATTGGGAATGCAGGAGGAGGGATGCATAAGACAGTCTCTGCTTTCAAGGAATTGATAGTTTAATTCTTATTGTCTCCGAAACATGTGTTTGATTCTTTCCTTATCCTGAATTCCACATTTCTACCAGCATCCAAATTATCTTCTGTCCTGAGGTTATTGCTGTGTAATAGTTTTCTGTGTGAATTAGGCATGTGATTTCCTGAATGCTTATAGATTCAGTGTTTTTGATGATAAGAGTGTGGAGTGAGGGGGAAAAACAAAGAGTTTGAGGCTTTATGAAACACATTAATCAACTAGAAAACAAAACAATTTTTAATGAGGCAACGAGAAGTGGCTGCAGCTCAGCTTAGCAAATACTGTCTACTTCATGCCAGGCAGTGCCTTATGGGGAGTAAAGAGAGAGCAGAGGAAAAGGCTCATGGGGAGTGAACAGGGAGAGGAGGAGCAGTCCCTTCTGAACAACTGGTCGGCCACTAGCCCTGAACACCCAGAGTGGACGCTGGCCAGGAGCAGAATCTCTCTCTGGCTGCTATCAGCTCGGGATATGAATGTAAATGAGGTGAGAGATGGAGGCTGTGTGCACAGACTGCTCTAATCAGGGCCATGCGTGTAATCAAATTCCAAGTGACCTGTGAACAGGGTGCACTTGGAATTTCTGGGGTGAAACGTCACCTTCAGCATTTGGAGTGAAGGACATACACATAGTTACTCACTGCATATTCCAGCCCTTAGCCTGTGAGGCTGTGGCCTTAAACTAGTACATTATCTGCTGACAGACAAAATCACACACCTAAATAGTCGTCTCCCTGAGTTATAGGGAGGGGAAGAGACTGATATTTATTGAATACTTTTCATGTTAGACTGTGAGCTTTATGGCTTTGATATTATTACAGGTAACTCCGATTCACTCAGGAATTGATTCTGGTGTCTAGTGAAAGGAGAGACACTCATTTCATTTTATTTTTCCCAATAGCTAGCCAGTTCTCCTCATCCTGCTCACTGAATAACTCTTCTCTTCTTTATTGGAGTCCAACCTAGGTCTGTTAAACTCCAAAGCTGTGTTCTTCCCTCCACCCCTTCCTCAAGCCCTGGTGGACATTTTTGTGACTTGATTTCTGGTAGAATACAGATCACTAGAGGTCTTTCTCTTTTGTTCATTGTAGGCGTCTTATCCTGTGCAATGACTATTTGTTGAATGAATAAACTGTATTCTTGTATCTGGTAGGACGAAACTGTTCTCTTCAAAACTTTCTTGGCAGAACATTTGACCTATTCTCACCTGTTTATTCTCCTTAGAATAGTTTTGTCAATTTTGGGGAACAACCTTGATGATAATTATGTTAAATGTGAACATGAACTTGAGAGAAACTGACATATCTCTTCTTGTGTATGACCCCGTTTGATGTCTGCCAGGACCTGGGCGTGCCTCTGCTAGGCGGAGAATCCTTGGCAGCAGAGCCATCACACCCGATGTTCTCCACTCCTATCAGGGCACTCAGAAAATTTGAGGAGAACAGGCCTAAATCCAGTAATGAGAATGTGCCTGTCACTGCTTCCCATGTGTGCACTGCCAAGGTCTGGCTCTGCCTCCCCCTTTTCTGGGCGGGTATCTGACCACCTACCCCATCTTTTCAATCATCTTTCATCAGGCAGACTGAGATCGCTGTACAATCACTGATATCCTGCTTCCTTGGTTACTGTCACATGGCGGTATTGTCTGCACCAGATTACATCTAAGATGCTTTTATTAAAGTTTGGATGTTTCCAAACGGCTTAAACAAACACCATCACAGCACGTTTTTCTTTTTCCTCCTCAGAACTTCTGTAGTACTTTCTCATCATATTTGAAAAACTTCCCAGAGCCCTTACCCCAGCCTGTGAACGGCCGCATGGCTGGCTCATGATGTCTTCTCTGACCCTGGCTTTCCCATTTTCTCTCCTTCCTACGCTGCACTCCAGCTATCCTTGCCTGCCTGCTACTCCTAGGGACTGTCGTACATGTTTGTGTCAACAGTCTTTGCACATGCTGTTCTCTCTGCCTGAAATAACCATCCCCCTATTAACAGCATGGCATCTTCTGTCATTTTATTTATGGATTTGCTCTACTATCCTCTTCTTAGAAAGGCTCACCCTAACCACCCTGTCTAAAATTACAGCTCCTGCCCCCAACAGAGTCACTGTCACCTTAGCTGATGTATTCGGCAGAATAACTGCCCCTCAAATATAATTTTGTCTCAAATGTTGGAATCTGTAGACATTACATAGCAAAAGGGACTTTGTAGATGAAATTAACTTAAGGATTTTTGATGTGGAGGGTATACTGGATTATCTAGGTTGGCCTTAAATGTAATCACAGAGTCCTCATAAGAGGGAGGCATTTGGTTTTCTGTTTTTGTGTTAGTTTGCTTGGGGTAATGGCCTCCATCTCCATCCATGTTACTGCAAAGGACATGATCTTCCTCTTTTTATGGCTGTATATTATTCCATGGTGTATATGTAGTACATTTTCTTTATCCAGTCTACCACTGATGAGGATTTAGGTTGGTTCTATGTCTTTGCTATTGTGAACAGTGCTGCAGTGAACATTTGTGTGCATATGTGTTTATAGTGGAATGATGTATATTTCTTTGGGTACCACTCATAAGTGGGAGCTGAACAATAAGAACACATGGACACAAAGAGGGAAGCAATGAACTCTGGGAGCGGGGAGAGGATCAAAGAGCTGCCTGTGAGGAACTATGCTTACTGCCTGCGTGATGACGTAATCTGTACACCAGTGCCCTGTGACGTGCAGTTTGCCTGTGTAACAAAGCTGAACGTGTACCCCTGAACCTAAAACAAAAGTTAAATACATAAACGGGGATGCATAAGGGCCAGGGAAGATGTGACACCCAAAGCAGAAGTCACAGTGATGTGGGGTCACAAGCTGAGGAACGTGGGCACCTCCGGAAGCTGGAAAAGGCAAGGAGACAGATTCTCCCTGAGATCCTTCAGAAGAAACACAGTCCTGCTGATGGCAGGATTTCAGTCCAGGAAGACTTCCAGGACTGTAAGATAATAAATTTGTATTATTTAACCCACCAAGTGTGTGGCCATTTGTTATAGCAGCACCTGGAGACTCATACAACTGGATTTACTTTCATTCATAGAATTCACCACATCTTGGTGGTGGGGGGCTGAGTCTTGCTTTGTCACCTGGGCTGGAGTGGAGTGCAGTGGTGTGATCTCGGCTCACTGCAACCTCTGCCTCTTGGGTTCAAGCAATTCTCCGGCCTCAGCCTCCCGAGTAGCTGGGATTTCAGGTATGCACCACCATGCCCAGCTAATTTTTGTATTTTTAGTAGAGACAAGGTTTTGCCATGTTGGCCAGGCTGGCTCGAACCCCTGACCTCAAGTGATGCACCTGCTTGGCCTCCCAAAGTGCTGGGATTACAGACATGAGCCACCGTGCTTAGCCAGAATTTACCACTTTGTACTATTGAACTACAGATTTATTTGTCTCCTTGTACCAGAAGGTCAGCTCCCCAGATGAAGTGTCATTGTGGGTTTTGTTCACTATTGGTTCCCAGCACCTAGTGCAGAGCTTGGAAGACAGCATACACTCAGTTGTTATTTCAACAAGAGTATACCCCCTTAAAAAATGTCTTTATTCTCTCCAAAATATTTTTTGGATCAGTGACTAATGGAAGCTTTTCATGGTGGATGCCTGTCACAGCTTGGTCAGCCTCCTTTCTATATAAACATCAACAGTTTCCTGTAGAGAGAGTGATCTCATGTCCCACTCCATGGGAGAACCCCCTACCCATTCTCCTACCACTCAATGTAAGTCATTCATTCATGCATATATTTCCTTATCTTTTTTTTTTTTCTGAGACAGAGTCTTTCTCTGTCCCCCATGCTGGAGTACAGTGGCATAATCTTGGCTCACTGCAACTTCTGCCTCAGCCTCCTGAGTAGCTGGGACTACAGGCACGTGCCACCACATCTGGCTGACTTTTTTTTTTTTTTTTGTATTTTTAGTAGAGATGGGGTTTCACCAAATTGGCCAGGCTGGTCTCAAACTCCTAACTTTGTGATCTGCCTGCCTCAGCCTCCCAAAGTGCTGGGTGTACTGGCATGAGCCACTGCACCCGGCCCATATTTCACTATCTTGAGAGTACTTAGCACTGCACTACCTGCCAGGCACCTGGATTCAGCAGTGAACAGGACTGTGGCGCTTTCTTAAGGGGTCACCTGGTTACCTGTATTATTTCTATACTATGGAGAGACAAACTCAAAAACAAATAATCACCATCATTATATGCTGATTGTGTAATAGTCTTGTTCCAAGAAAAATCTTATCTTTTTTTTAAGATAAGAAAAATCTTATCTCAAAATAAGAGGTGTTATCTCATTTTACAGATGAAGAAACAGATTCTGAGATGTGAAGTGACTAGGTTGAAGGTCCATGGCTGGACCCGGGGTTTGGGTGGCCACTCTTCAGTGGCTTCTGTTTGCCGAGTTGGCCTTTTGTTATGTCAGTGTCTGTGGCTCTCACCCTGACTTGGGATGCAGGCATCACTACCCCCATTTTATTAAATGGAAAATCAGGGCTTGGAAGTTAACTTATGTCCTCAGGTTCACACTGACTCAAATGGTGAGGCTGGGTTTGAATCTTTGTTTAAACCTTTGTTTAGGGAACACCAAACCCTCCTTTCTACCCATGGCCCGACTATCTCCCCATCAACAAATAGGGCCTCTTTCCTCTACAGCCCAATGACCCAAACCTCAGATGCTTACAGAATCAGGCAGGAAACAGAGATGCATAAACTGGGCCAAGTGTGACAGTGGTAAATCAGAAAGAGTATTGTGGAAGGGTATCACAGGCCCAAAATTTTTGGCAAATCATCCAATTTCTTGTGTTTTTGATGTGTTCCCCAAAATTTATGTGTTGGAAACTAAATCTCCAATGAAACAGTGTTGGGGGTCACTAATAAAAGCTGATTAGGCCATGAAATCTCTGCCCTCATGAAGGGACTACTGTCATTATCCTGGGAGTGGATTTTTTATCACGAGAGTGAGTTACAAAAGCAAGTTCAGACCCCTCTTGCTTGTTTGCTATCTTGCATTCTCCTGCCCTTCTTCCGTGCGATGATGCAGAAAGAAGGCCCTCATCAGATGCCAGCACCTGAATTTTGGATTTCCCAGCCTCTAGAACTGTGAAAAAATAATTTTAAAAAATAAATTACCCAGTCTGTGGTATTCTGTGATAGCAATACAAAACAGAGTAAGACGTATCAGAAACCAAAATTTTGGGGTGACATTTTCTAATTTTTGAATATTGTAACTTATTCAAAACAATTTTAATCATTGGGCTAGCCAGACTAAACACACACATGACCCACATGTGCAGTCTTGTGCCCAGCACCCACCCTGCCAGGAATGAGCTGCAGGTTTCAGCTTTTCCAGAGGGCAGGAACAGGCTGCTTGCTTACTTCCCTTGCTTGATGCACACAATGCTTAACTGCATGTGTTTGTACAGGATGTGGACTGTGGTTTACTTTCCATTAGAGATTGTTTGAAAGAGTTACTAGCCATCTTCAAAGTTCACACTTGGCTGTTTGCATAAACAGCTTCATGAATATTGCAGTGTTGAAAGAGTGCTGTGAAATTCATTAGAAATAACTGGTCTAGTGGAAATGAGAAAGCCTACTGGCATGCAAAGTAGGACAACTAGATTTACCCAGTGTGATCAATCACCATCAGTAACTAATTGGCACTAACACACTTCCAGATTTATCAGTCATGGAGTGTTTCGTCATGAGTTAATCAGACCAGTATTGTGTCACAAGGTGAAATATGAGGAAAAGCCACTAAAATAGAATAATGTTCATAGTAATACCTAATACTTGTAGCCATTAGTTCATGCTTGGTACTATTTTAAATGTTCAACTTATGTTAATTAACACATCATTTACAACACTATAAGGTAGGTGTTTTATTATGCTCATTATATAAGCGTGGAGGCTGATGCACAGAGAGCCTAAGTGGCTTCCCCAACACCACCCAGCCACTGAGTGGTGGAGTGAGAATTCGGATCCAGCGAGCCTGGCTCCTATGTTGTTGTTCTTTGACCTCTTAGTAAAATCGCAGTGGGGCCAGAAATTTGCAGTAAAATAGTTGGCATTTACTAAGCCACTGCTATGTGCCTGGCTTTGAGTATCAGGAAAGAATGTTTCTGGCTTCTAGTAATAGCCAACCTGACCCACTGAACAAATAAAATTGTTTTGTTCTTTTTTCCTGATGTATTAAGTCCCAAGGTAAGTAGTTGCTGGCACGTGTTCAGAGGCTCACAACAAGGAGTGGCTTCCCCGCCTCTGTCTTGGCCTTTTGCTCATGTTTTTGGCTTTATAGTCACAAGGTGGCTGCTGCAGCTCCAGATATCATGTCCACATTCAAGGCAGGAAGAAGCGGGAGGGTTGAAGGGCCACTCTAGCTCAGTGTACCCCTTTCATCACATACACAAAAAATGCTTTCCCAAAAATGTCTCCATCAATCCTCTGCTTAGATCTCAGTGATTAGATCTGGGTCACAAGGTCATTGCTGGCTGCACAGTGGCTGGAAAGGTGGGGAACACAATTGTCCCGATTAATTAGATTCGTAGTTCCCAAAGTGCAGTCCCATAACCATCAGCACCACCTACAAACTTCTTAGAAGTGCAAATTTTCTAATGCTGCCTTAGGCAGGTGTTGAACAATGAGAACACATGGACACAGGGAGGGGAGCACTACACACTGGGGTCTGTTGGGGGGAAATGGGGGGGGTGGGGAGAGATAGCATGGGGAGAAATGCCAAATATAGGTGAAGGGGAGGAAGGCAGCAAATCACACTGCCATGCGTGTACCTATGCAGCAATCTTGCATGTTCTTCACATGTACCCCAAAATCTAAAATGCAGTTAAAAAAAAAATAAATAAAAATAAAGAAATTCAGGAGGTGAACTCTGGAGGTAGTACCACTGATCTGTCTTAACAAGGTTCCAGGTCATTCTGAAAATGCCACTGGATTTGATCAGTTATGACCTGGGGCTGGGCAACTTCTCATTTATTGCCTGGGGCTGGCCACAGTGATCCCTAAGGAGAGCTGGGGTTTTGTTAACAAGAAAGAAGGGAAAATTGAGCCTGGCTGAGCAAATAACACCCCAATGTGTTGTTTCGTTGTCTTCATGATGGCTGGCAAGGCAGGTGCCACTGTCCTTGTGCTTTTGGCAAGGACACTGATACTCCTTGTCTTTGCCATTGCAGCAATGCTGTGCCCATTTCTACCCTAGTGATACACTTTCAGCAGCATCACCCTTTGCAACTCTCTCTGAGTCTGGTGCTGAGACACCACTTTTCAGGAATGTACCTTACCTCTAATCCAATCACTCTGCCAGCCCAAGCCGTTCTGCGGCTTCTTCAGATGGAATGGGTTCATGATCAGCAACCAAGGGTGCCCAACTGGTTTTCCCTAGACAGAGCAGTTTTCAAGGATGCAGGACTTCCCATGCTAAAACCAGAAAGATCCCAAGGAAACCAGGACAAGGTGGTCACCCAAAGAAACCACTCTTCAACTCTCTAACATCCGCCCCCCAACTCTTCCTACTCTGGGCAAACAGCCTCAGGTGACAGTGTGATTCTAGGACCCATTGTTGGCTTCGCATTTTCATTGACTAAAGCCCTTTTAATCTGTTTATCAACCAAGTGTTAACCCTCAACTTACTCAGAGTGTCTCCTTTTAGGTGCTATTATGTAAGTATAAGTGTAGTACACCCCAGAGAAATGCCAAATTAACAGGAACCACAGGCCGTGTGCTCAACGTCACCTAAATCCAATCTAGTCCAATAAGCAGACAAGCATTCATTAAGTGCCTTTTTGACCCATACATTCTGTTAGTTTCCCCAAAGGAGCCCACAATTTTGTAGGGGATATGGATGAGTGGGAATATTTACAATGTGATAACACTAATTATTAAGGTAATAATGGCTTTTGGCATTTGACCATTTGCTCAGTAATTAACACCTTCCTCCAGTTAGGAGACAAGACAGAGAGGGAGGCTGATGGAGAACCAAGTCTCACCTTTGGAGTGATAAAGCTAAGGAAGGTAACTCAGGAAGGCAGGAATCATGCGCTCCTTAATGCTGAAGCCCAGAATTCGGTGGACTTTTCCACTGACCAGTGTCAAATCTGGACCCCATAGACCTCTCCACATGGCAGCTGGTCCTGAAAAGCCTCTGGCAAGAAGGAACTGAAGAGAGGTCGTTCCCCAAAGTCAGACAGACTCCACAGAGAGGGCACAGTGAACATCAATATGCCAGTCCCATTTCTTTTCCTGTTCACCACTGGGATAACTTGCACCACCTTGGATGGGGCAAGAGGCCACCGATGTGTAGGGCAATATCCCAACTGGAAGAAACCAGAAAAGAGGGAGGGGACTGCTCCTCATCCCCTAAGACAAAGAGCCAGCACGTTTTGAAAGATTGTAGTGTGCCAGGCACAATTCTGAGCTCTTTATGGAAGGTAGGCTCTATTTCCCCTGTTTTACAAATGAGAATGTACCTCACCTCCAATCCAGTCACCTCAGAGGCTAAATGATGCGGCTTAGGACACACTGACTGAGTGGAGCTGTGCTGTGGACCTAAGCAGTCTGACTCCGGGGCATGTTCACCCAAACTGTTAGATGTCTGCGGAAGGTGCAGCATTACCTCTAAGGAAAGAAATGGTTAGTTGGGGGTTGGGGAAAAGCTTCACAAGAGAGCAAGTGCATGAGCTGCATGTCAAAGGCCAGTGAAAAGTCTTCCCCAAAATAAGGGGTGTTGGAGAAATGGTCTTGCAGGCAAGGGGAACAGCAGCACAAAGATATGGCGGCGTGTAGCAGCATGGTACTTTCAGGGAACCCGTGATGTTCATTGCTGATTTGAGGTCCTGACAGTGGTATCTGCCCCGTGGGGACCTCAGGAGCTTCTGGATGGGATATGTGCATTTCCCAGCATGCTGCTGGTTACATAACAAGCCGCAGTCCACGCTCATTGCTTTTTTCCTCTTCTCTGACCTTTGGTGAGTGAGTAAGAGGTGAAAATATGGAATTTCTTTCTTGGCAAGTTATCCTGACAGGAAATAAATCTGAGTCAAAGAACCAAGGTTTTAGTAAGTTAACCATTAACCCCATCTCTCTATTCTAAGCACATTAGACATTCAATCACATGCTGGATTTTGGCTTTGGCTTGGCAGGGACACCACTCAACATAATTATCCTCCATTGCCTAAGTTTAATATACGAGGAGCTAATTGTATTCATTTACTTCCTCACATTCTTGCTTCCATTATGTGGTGAACTAATCAATTCGCTTCATTTTTTTCTAAATAACATGTCTTTTCTAGTTATTGGAAACTGGCTGTAATTCAATCTAATTCAAAAATATTTACCGAACACTTATTATGTACCAGGAGTTGTGTTGGGCGCTATGAATATGGAGATTAGTTCATTCAATCATTCCTTCTGTTAATGAATATTTATTGAACACTAGCTGTGTACTAAACACTGTGCTGAGTGCTAAGGGTACAACAGAAAAATAAACATGGCCCTGGAAGTCAGGGAGCTTAGAGTTTAGTAGGGAAAAGTGAACTTAATGGAATATACAAAGGTCAAATTATACAAAGCCATGTATTTTGGGGGAAAGTTCCACAGTGCTATGAGAGTGTATCGTAGGGAGCCAGACTTAGTCTGCAGGGTGAGGGTAGCCTTCTGGGGGTGCAGAGAGAATAAGGGTAGGGCCAGCAGGAGAGCACTAAAGGCCTGGAAGTGGCTACTCTCACATATCTGGCAGTAGGTGATGGGAGTAAGCAGGGTGGGGAGGCAGGAGAAGCAGCTGGAACCCTGCATTCCTGGGGAAGGATTTGCTTTTTCCACTGAGAGCAATGGAGCGGGCATCGAAGGGGAGGAGCAGAGCACAAGCAAGATCACTCAGCGTCTCACACATTTCCCTGAGTTGAAGAGTCGGGTGAGGATGCTGGGATGCCCCCATAGTGGTCCAGGAGACAGAAGATGGTGGATTAGACCAGAGGAGTGGCCATCGGGGTGGATGGGTGTGAGAGACAGTGCAGAGATGACATGGAGCTACCTGATGAAAGACTGGATATGGGGTAGGGGGAGAAAGGAGTCAAGAACGAGTCCCAGGTTTTGTGCGGGAACAGTCGGTGAGTGTTGAGACCACTCATCCTGCATTCTGCTTTGGATCTGTGGAGTTCACAGTGGCTTTGGAACCTCCATGAGGATCCATGGGGCAGGCATTAACACCTACAGCCAAGGCCAGAGACACACTGGAGATTCACTGCCAACTGGGTGGTCACTGCAGCCTTTGGAACCCTTGACAAGAGAATTGTTACAGGACAAAGGCTTGACAGACTCCAGTGTTTAACGCCTGGGAGGACAAGGCTGTGTGTGCAGAGGGAAGTGAAGTGTGAAAGGCAGCATTGAGAGGGTGGACAAGTCAAAGGAGGGGAGGATGCCATGGGATTTCCTGGCAAGGCCGTATGTTGCTGACCTGTCTTGGTGTAGGGAAGCGGGTAGAAGCCAGGCAGAGTCGGGTGGAGAGTGAAGCAGCAAGAATGCAGAGCCCCATCAGGAGGCGTGGTGTGAAGGGGAGACTTGAGAGGGGCAACGTGGGTGATGGGGAGAAAATGGAACATGCTGCAGTTCCCTCGTGGGTCCATTCAAGGGTGGATGGCTGCTCTGGCAAGCATAGCGCACCTGACCCAGGAGCCTTTGGAATAGGTGGGTAGGGAGATAGGTAAGGATATTCAAAGAGCAATACCAGGTTTGGCAAATTCTGACTTGTGTCCCTTTTTTTTTTTTCTTTTGCAGTCAACTTTGACCATTTTCAGATTCTGCGGGCCATTGGTAAAGGGAGTTTTGGAAAGGTAAGAATATGAATGCCTAGACCACTGGGCTTAAGTATGTGTGTATATTTGTGTGTCTGTGTGTTGGTTGCTGGGCACTGGGAATATCCTGTTTGACAGTAAGATTTCGATTTGACAAACTTGGAATGCGAAAAGGCGTCTGAATAGTTTCCTTTGGGTCTGGTGTAATTTTATTCTGAAAATTAAATTACCATGACAGCCCTGGCTTAGGTGAATTACAATGGTAATTATTTCAGGATTGCCACTGCCATTTGTTCCTTGAGAATCTAAATCAGCAAAGTAGGAAAAAACCATAAGCCTCACAAAGGCAGCTCTTTCTGGCCATGTAGACATTTATTGTTTTGGAAAGTTTGCGTTTGTGACCTTTGACTATTTTTGGTGAAAGGGTGTAGAAGACTAGAAGGTGGCAGGAGTTTTTAGAAAAGCAAAATGTTCCCCCAATCAAGCCCCAGTCTGTTCTCACATACTCAGAAATTTTGGGTATATTTGAGAATATTTCTCAAAGAAATAATTGCTTTGAGAACCTATTGAATGCCAGGTATTCTGTTATGTTTTTTCAGAACTATTGTTCTTTCCATTTTACAGATGGAAAAGCTTAGATGTAAAACTTAGCCTGTGCAGCTCAGAAAGATGGAGCAGGGGCCACATAGGCAGGAAGTATCATAAGTGGGATTCGAACTGAAGGCTGACCAGGGACCTGCTATTTCAGCAACCCAGACACTCTTGGTTAGACTATTTAAAACTCGTGGAGCTACACGAGACATGTGACCTAAGAAGTTGGATAGACCAAGACACCCTCCTTTCCTCCTTTACTGCATTTACTAATCCAATCCATGCATACTAATTGAATGCAAACCCTGTACTAGGTACTGCTTTAGACTCTGTTGATCCGTAGCAGCCAAAACAGACCCAGATGTCTTTTCTTGTGAGGCTTACATTTAAAAAACGAGAGAGATGAGAAACATAATTATATACCTTTATGGTACATTAGATAATGATAAGTGCTTTAAAATACAGTAAGGTAAGGGGAACATGGAGTTGTGGGGGAGTGGCAGGGAGAAGCTGCTATTTTGTAGAGCTGAGCTATCAATAAGGTATCCACTAACCACATGTGGATATTTAAATTTAAATTAATTAACATTAAGTAAAATGTTAACAATTCAGTCCCACAGCACACTAGCTGCATTTCAGGTGCTCAGAAGCCACATGTGGCCAATGGCTACTGTATTGGAAGCTCAGGTTATAGAGCATTTCCATGTCATAGATGGTTCTGCAGGACAGTGCTCTCATACAGGGTGTCAGGGACATCCTTGATGATAAGATGGCATGTGAGCAGAGACCTCAAGGAAGCGAAGGAGGGAGACAGGCAGGTTCCAGGACGAGGGAAATTTCAGCGCAGATTTCGTGGAACGGAGTGTGCTCTGTCTTGAGGGGCTTCCAGGCTATGGGAGTGGTGCAAGGTGAGGTCAGTGAAGTCGGTGAGGCCCAGATCGTGGAGGACTTCATCTGTGCGGTAAAGTCTTTTGCTGTTTCACAAAGTGAGAAGAGAAGGTTCAGGGGGTCCTGGGGGAGCAGTGGCACGATCTGTTTGTAGCAGTTCGTAGAAGTTCACTTTGGCTGCCAGTGCAGAGAATACCCTGGGAGGGGCCACAGCAGCAGCAGGGAGCCCTGTGGGGAGAGGAGGTGGTGGCCTGGGGCACGTGGCGGTACTGGGGATGGTGAGAAAGAGAGTCAGATTTTGAATATATTTTGAAAGTGCCACCAAATCAAGCAGTCCATAGGTAGGGGTGTCTCTGCAGTAGCCCAGAGGCTGTCTGATGTCATCACAGGTCTGGACACTGTTCATCCACCCCTTCTACTTCCCTCAGTGGGATGAGATTTTCTCCTCAGGCTTCCTACCTAATGGTTTAGAGGTTGCCAAGTTCTGTGCATCACATCTTCACACAACTGCTCCTCCCTTCTGTGACTTTGTTAGAGAAGGACTTCCCTTCCGGAACCTCCCAGCCAACTCCTGTTTCATTGGCTATAATTGGTCGCATGACACCCCTTGCTGCTGAGGATGCTGGGAAAGCAAGCATCTTCAATTTTCAGCCTGGAGTTGGGAGACAAGTTCTTCCAGTAGAGTTGGGCAGGAGGATAGCTCGGGTGGGCACACAAAAGTGCCTTTGGGAATGTCCAATATACTAACCATCCTTGTGCTCGCTGCTTGGGGAGCAAAGTTGAGTAAGATGTGGTCCCAACTGACCAGAAACTCATCATCTGATGGGGTAGGCAGTTCTGTGGACCAGTATGTTCGGTGATCAGCTCTATTCCCTGGAAAAATCTCTTCTTCCATGGGGAGTATTTTCTGATGATTTTTGCTTTTCTTTTGCTTATGTGGCCCTTCTTACAGGAGCCTTTCTAAACATGACATGTTGGGATTAATTCACTAACCAGAATGGTATTGAGTTGTGCTGAGTTCTGCAACTTTAATTTGTCTTTTCCACACAATCTGGACTTCACTGTAGGGACATGCAGGCACCATAGAGCTTCCTGCCTTTTCAGAATCTCATTCCTGAGGTCCTCCACATGCACATTTAACAGTGTTGGTCATTTAAGCTGTCGAGTGAATTGGGTCACTGGATAATTTAGCAGACATTCACTGGGCCACTGATGGGGCCATGTGCTGCAGTAGACATTGTTTTCCTGACAAGACATGGAACTTCCTGAGGGCAAGAATCTTATTTAGAAATCAGACATAAAAAAACAGTAAATTATGATATGGTATGTGATGGTTAATTTTATGTATCAACTTGGTTAGGCTATGGTGCCTAGATGTTTGGTCAAACTTCAATTTAGATGTCACTGTGAAGGTATTGTTTTAGATGAGATTAATGTTTAAATCAGTAGACTTTGGGTAAAAAAGCTGACTCTCCACAATGTGGATGGGTCTCATCCAACCAGTTAAAGACCTCAGGAGAAAAAGGCTGACTTTCCCTATCGAAAGAAGAATTCTGCCTCCTGGTGGCCTTTGAACTGGAGTTGCAGCATCAACTCTTTCCTGGATTTCCAGCCTGCCAGCCTGCCCTGCAAATGTCAGAAGTCAGATTTGCAAGCCCCCACAATTGTGCCAATCAGTTCTTTAAAATAAATCTGTCTCTGTCTGTCTGTCTGTCTATCCATCCATCCACATTCTGTAGATTCTGTATTCTGGGGAACCCTGACTAATACATGGCACAATTGTGGGACAAGAGCATGTACAGGCTTTAGCCCAGGTGGGGAGAAGGAGGGTTCTAGAAAGAGCCAAAGAGAAAAGAGTTCCCATGTACAGCAAACTGTTACACACGAGTTTACTCTTGTCTCCTTGGTGCTTTTGACTCTCTGCAAATGATTATTCAGAAATCGTGTTGAAGATCTGACAGGTGCCACTTTGCATCCTGGTGAGCCTCTCATGCCTGCTTTTATTCTGGAGCCCACGCATCACACCAGCCCCTCACTTCCTCCTTCTCACACTTCCTGGTGGGTCAGGAAGGGAGGATGTTTCATTCTCCAGGCCTGGATTGTATGGTGAAGACTTAAAATTTCCGTTGTCACCCAGGCTGGAGTGCAATCACGTCATCTCAGCCCACTGCAACCTCCACCTTCTGGATTCAAGCAATTCTCCTGCCTCAGCCTCCTGAGGTGGGCACCTGTAATCTGGGATTATACCACACCCAACTAATTTTTGTATTTTTTTTTAGTAGAGATGGAGTTTCTCCATTTTGGCCAGGCTGATCTCAAACTCCTGACCTCAGGTGATCTAACCACCTTGGCTTCCCAAGAAACTCCATCTCAAAATAAATAAATAAATAAATAAAAATTTGCTTGTTATTTGCATTATCTGACCTCTATAAACAATCACGACCAAAGCCATGCCTTTATAAATTTTAAAATAAAATATTACATGCGAAAAAAAAAATTCCGTTGTATGGTGAGAGGAGCCACATGGTCCTGCAGACTGATGAACAGAACTCAGGGCCAGTTCACAGACACAGATCTCAGCCCTTCCTCCCACCTCCACTGTCTTCCCACAGGCCCTTGCTCCCACCCTGCTGCCCTCTCTGCTTGGCACTCACACTATCCCTTAGCATTCCCTTCCTCCAAACTGGCCAGCATGAGGACCCAGACTCTAGGTCTTCTATTTCCTTTCTTATCTGCACTTCCTAAATGGAAGGAAGTGCCAGGCAAAGCCAGGACCAAGATCCCAGAATCACTAGAGCTCCAGGGGCCTGAAGCTGCCCATTGATCCCTGCTGCCCTCCCAAAGGTGGACTCAGGTGCTCCCACTGCCTTCTGGATTTGTCTTTTTCTCTAGAAGGTGGATCTTAGCAAGGCTTTACCTTACTTCTGTCCCTGACCTTCCATCATTCATGCTGGCTTCTTCCTCCACTGGCAACCTTCCAAAAAAAAGGTCTCCAATGAATAGCTTGCATTCTGAACACCCATTCCAGCCCCCACCAGCCAGGATGTTGTGGGGCAAATGATTTTTCCCCCTTGAAGCAAGTTCACCATCTATACCTCCACCTACTCCTCTGATCCAGCTGGAATTGGGCCCCTACTTTGGAGAACTTTCCAGAGGATTGACCAGTTAGTCAGTGTTTATAAGGAGGAGCTCATCCTTACATAATATCTTGGACAGACACAAATTTCTCTTGGGATAGTTACCACCACTGGGAAGTCAGCACAGCGAGCGTTTATGAGAGTGCAAGGCGGCATGGTGCAGCAGAGAGCAAGCAGTTTGAGGACTAGACAAACAAGGGTTCAAATGCTGTTGGTGGATGCACTTTGAGCCTCTGTGTCTTCCCCTGTAAAATGGGCATATTGGTGTCTTCTGATGGGGCTGTTGTGAGAGGTTCATGTGATGGTGTAGTGGAGTGTCTAGCACAGAATCCAATCTGATATTCAATAAATGTTGCTTGTCTTATTGATCAAGGCTCTTTTCCCCCTAGGCAGCAGGGAGCGAGTATGGGAGACTTTAACTGAATGTGCTTTTTGGCAGTGTGTGGCGTGAAGAGTTCTGGCTCGGAGGGGCACCTGTCTGGACACAAATATGGTACTGGGACAAGCAGGACTGTTGTATATACTTAAGTCCCCAGAATAGCTCACCATATGATATCTGTCACTGCTGGTGAATGATGGGATAAGGCCTGGCAAGACTCATGATTTTGCATGACACTCATTCTTCTTGGAAACTGTACAGCTCTGGGCTTAGCACTGACATTGTCTTTGTATTTTCTCTAAGTCTGTGTCTTGTCCTGTTATTGGAAGTTTGTGTGGAGTTGACGTAAAATCAGGCAGCTTAGGTTCATTTGTTAATTTATGATTCCACTCATTTATTCATCTATGCATCTAACTATCCACCCACCCATCCATCCATCCATCCATCCATCCAACATATGGAAGACCAATTTGCTCTGGGCCCTATTCTAGGTACAGAGGTTACAAAAATGAACCAGATACGGTGCCTGCCTTTTAGAATCTCTCATATACATGCAAGAGGCAAAGAAAAAAACAGATCAATAGAGTCTACTCTGAAAAGCATGGTAGGGGAGGACCACCCCTAGTGTGTGGGTGTACAGGGATGGAGTGGAGGATGCCTAATTCAAACTTCAAAAGCTGTGATGCTCTTGTTCTCAAGGGCAGGGTTGACTGGATACCCATATGATTTTTTCCCATCATTTTAGTATGAAAATGTGCAAACACAGTGAAGTTGAAAGAATTTTACGGTAAGTACCTATGTCTTCCACCTACATTCCCAATTAACATTTTATCAAACTTATTTTATGAAATACTTATCCTTCTACCCACACATCAGTCCATCTTATTTTTCGATGCATTTAATAGTAAATATCTGTACATTCCCCCTTAAATAATTCGACAGAGACACTTGCTTATAGTTTTTCCTTTTTTGTTCTTTTTCTTTCTTTTTTATTCCATGCCTTCCCATGGCAATAATTCTTTTTTTGATGTGAGATGTACATACAACAGAATGCACACATCTTAAATTTACATTTGTTGACTTTTGAGAAATGCATACATCTGAATAACCTAAACCCAAACCACAAAACAGAATATCACCACCCAAAAGTCCCCTCCTAACCCTTTACAGTCAAAATGTATCCCAAATTCAACTACTCCATCAATTATAGAGTTGCCTGTTCTAAAATTTAGTATAAAATGGAATCATTCAATATATACTCTTTTGTGTAAAGCTTCATAACGTTTTGAATTTTATATAATTTTTAGCATAATGTTTTCTGAGATTCATTTATGTTGCTTTGTATCAGTATTTCCCCCTTCTTATTGAGGAATAGTATTCAATTCCATTAATATATCACAGTTGGTTAATCCATTTTTATCATGATAGACTTCAGGACTGTTTCTAGTTTTGATTATTTTGTAAAAAGTTACATGAGAATTTGTACAGCAGTCTCTTTATGGACATATGATTTTATTTATTTTGGGTAAACATCTAGGATTGGGAATTTCTGGGTCATAGGTTAGGTGTGTATTTAATTTTATACAAAACTGCCAAAAGATTTTCCAGTGTGCCTGTACCATTTTATTCTCTTACTAAGAGTTCCATTTGTTTCACATCCTTGCCAACATATGATGCTATCAATATTTTTAACTTTAGCTATTCTGATGAGAGTTTGGTAGGATCTCAGTGTGATTTAAACTTACATTTCCCTGATGACTCATGATGATAAGTATTTTTTCATATGTTTAATGGCCAGTTATATATCTTAATGGACAATTATAGAAATTTTGTGAAGTGCCTGTTCAAAACATTTTGCTATTTTTTTTTTGTAAAATAGGTTGTTTGTCTTATTACTGAATTATGGAATACATATCTGGATACCAGTCTTTTGTCAGACATGAGACTATTTTCAGCCAGACTGGTTTACCTCTTAATTTTATTAGTGGTGTGTTTTGGTGCATGAAAGGTTTCCATTTTGATGAGATCTAATTTGTTGGGTATTTTTGCTTTTAGAGTATTTGTTTTATACAATTTGTATAAGAAAACCTGGCTCTCCAAAATATACTCAATTCACAAAGATATTTTCCTACGTTTACTTTCTAAAAGTTTTATAGTTTTAGCTTATAGGTTTAGTCTATAATTCATCTTGAATTGATTTTTTGTGTAGTGTGAGGTAGGATCAAGTTTGCTTATTTTTTTCTTCCTTCCTAGTATGGACATCAATTTCTTGAAAGGGATTTGTTTTGTTTATTGGATTGTATACTAGGCTGTCTAGAGGGACAGAACTAATAGGATATATGTATATATGAAGGAGAGTTTATTAAGAAAATTGCCTCGCACGATCACAAGGTGAAGTCCTATGATAGGCCATCTGAAAGTTAAGGAGCAAGGAAGCCAGTAGTGGCTCTGTTCAAGTCTGTGACCAAAGGCCTGAAAGTCTCTGGCAAACTACTGGTGTAAGTCCAAGAATCCAAAAGCCAAAGAGCCTGGAGTTTAATGTTCTAGGGCAGAAAACATCCATCACAGGAGAAGGCTAGAAGACTCAGCAAGTCAGTTTCTTGCACCTTCTCCTGCCTGCTTTTTCTAGCTGTACTGGAAGCCAATTGGTTGGTGCCCACCCATGTTGCAGGTGGGTCTTCCTGAGGTTGATCTTCCTCTTCCAGTCCACTGACTCAAATGTTAATCTCTTATGGCAGCACCCTCACAGACATACCCAGATACATCCAGAACCAATATTTTGTATCCTTCAATCCAGTCAAGTTGATGCTTGATATTAACCATCACAGATTGCTTTGGGATTCATAAGAAAAAGGAGATGATTTGTATGTCTTCTTCTGTATTCTCAGTTTTGTTCATTTGACCTACTTGTTGATCATTATGCAAGTACCTGCCTGTCTTAATTACTACAGGTTTCTGGTACATCTTAAAATCAGGTAGTGTAAGTCCTCCACATTTATTCTTTTTCAAGATTGTTTTGGATGTTCTAGAGCATCGATTTTCATACGTATTTTTGAGTTGCTTATCAATTCTGCAAAAAACTGTGGGATTACAATTGGTACATTAAATCTGTATATCAATTTGGAAAGAATTAGATCTTAAGAGTAACGAGCCTTCTAACCCATGGAGATGATATATCTCTTTACTTCTATTTATCTTTATTTTATTACGTATCTAAAATTCTATTTTAGTGATGTTTTGTCATTTTTAGGGTAGAGGCTTTGCCCTTTTCTGCACTAACTTTTTTTCCAAATAGTTCATGAAGTTTTTTGGGAAGGACAGGGGGAAGGCACTATTGTAATGAAATTGTTTTTAATTTAGTTTTTAATTGTTTACTACTAGATATAATAAATACAATCTATTTATCTTAATTTCATACCTTGAGACCTTGATTATTAAATAATTAGTTGTAATAGTTGTTTTATGGTATTCTGGAGATTTTCTGTGTCAACAATCATTCCATTTGTTAATAAAAGTAGTTTTACCTACTTTCCCCTTTATTTATGCTTTTAAAATCTTTACTGGAGTAGCTAAAACCTTCAGTACAATATTGAGGAGAAGTCATGTGAGCAAGCATCCTTGCTTTGTTCTTAATTTTAGGGGAAAAAAAGTGTTCACTTTTTCATCATTAAGAGCATGCTTATTTCTAAGTTTTTCAGAGATGCTCTTTATCAAATTGAGCAACTCTTTTCTCAGTTTTAGTTTTCTGGATGTGTTTATCATGTCTTGTTGTTGAATTCTATCAAATACTTTTTCTGCATGGATTGAAATGATCATAGTTTTTTCTCCTTATTCTGTTACTATGCTGAATTACATTGATTAATTTCCAAATTTTAAACCAACTATGCATTACCTAGATAAATCCCACTTGAATATGATACTTTATTCTTTTTATATATTGTTGAATTTGATTCGCTAATATCTTATTAGAGAATTTTACATCTACATTCATAAAAAATATTAGTCTGCTATTTTTGGTAATAGCTTCATCAAATTTGTTTTTAGGGTTATAGTAGTCTGAAACATGAGTTCAGTCATTTTCCTTCTCTATTTTCTGAAAGCACTTGTGTAAAGTTGGTGTTACTTCTTTAAATGTTTGATAGGATTTACAAATGAAATGATCTGGGTATAGAATTTTCTTTCTAGTAAGAATTTTGGCTACAAAATTACCTTCTTTCATAGATATAAGGCACTCAGATTTTGTGTTTTTTCTCATGTTAATTTTAGTAAGTTATATTTTTCAAGAAATTAATCAATTTTCTCCATATTGGCAAATTTGTTCACACAAAGTAATTCATGATATTCTTATATGATCTTTTAAGTTTTTGCAGTGTCTGTGGTTGTAACTCCTCTTTCACTTCTGATATTAGCAGTTTGTCTTCTTTCACTTACTTTCTTGGTCAGCTTATAATCTTAGTTCTTCAAGACAGAACCTTAGGTCATTGATTTTAGACATTTTTTTCTAATGTAAGTATTTTAAGCTATAAACTTTCTTCTAAGGACTGCTTTAGCTACACCTCCAAAATTTGATATGTTGTATTTTGTTTATTATTTAGTTAATAATATTTTATAATTTCCCTTGTGATTTCTTCTTTGACCCATGAATTATTTGGTTGTGTGTTGTTTAACTTACAAATTTTGCTCTTTTCCTAAACTTCTTATTGTTACTGGTTCTAATTTCTTTCATTGTGGTCCAAGGACATACTCCACAATTTCAATTCATTTATATTTATGGAGACTCATTTTATGCCCAGCTTATGATCTACCTTAGTAAATGCCCAATGCCTACTTGAAAAGAATGTGTATTTCAAAGTTGTTAGGTGTAAGATTCAATAAATATTAGTTGATTCAAGGTAGTATTCAGAGCTTCTATGTTATTGCTGATTTTTAAAATCTAGTTGTTTTATTAATTTCTGGACAGTTGTGTAAAACAACCAACTGTGATTGTGAAATTACTTCTTCTTCCTTTAAGTCTGTCAATATTTGCTTCTTATACTTTGAGATTTGTTGTTGGATGCATACGTATTTATGATTGTTATTTCCTCATGATGAATTTTTTCTATTATCATTGTAAAATATCCTTCTCTTTTTCTTCTAGTACTACTTATTTTGAAACTTCCTTTCTTTGAGATTAAAATACCCATTCTAATCCATGTATGCTTACTGAATTCAGACATTTTTCTTCATTTTCTTAAAATGCTTGTATAAAGTTGGTGTTACTTTTTAAAGTGTTTGATAGGACTTACAAATGAAATTATATAGCCATTCTAACCTACTTATGCTTACTGCTTCCATGACATATATTTTTCTATGCATTTATTTTTATTCTTTGCTTTTATATTTAACATTAATTTCTTGAGGACAGCATATAGTTGGGTATTGCTTTAAAAAGAAATCCATTCTGACAATCTCTGCCTTTTAGTTGTATTGTTTGTTTAGTCCATTCACAGTTGATGTAATATTGATATGGCTTTATTTAGGTCTATTGTTTTATTTGTTTTCTTCTTACCTCTTCTTTTTTTTTTGTCTCTGTTTCTTCTTTCCTATATTGTTGTGGATTAATTGAATATTTAAAACTACCTTTTAATTTATCTGTTGACTTTATATGTCCCAGTATTATGTTTTAAATTGTTGATGTAAAGGATTATATTATATATTCTTTTTTCTTCTTTGTTACTTTTCTGCATCAAATAATTTTCTTTTCTTTTTATATTCTTGAAGCATTTTTTTATTGTATTTTGGGCTCTGGTGTACATGTGCACATCCTGCATCCTGCAGGATAGTTGCATGGGTACATACATGCCATGGTGGTTTGCTGTCTCCATCCCCCCACGTCGCCTACATCAGGCATTTCTTCCAGTGTTATCCCCCTCCGAGTAACTTGGATTACGGGCACCTGCCACCATGCCCGGCTAATTTTTGTATTTTCAGCAGAGATGGGGTTTCACCATGCTGTCGTCCAGGCTAGCCTCCTGACCTCAGGCAATCTGCCCACCTCACCTTCCCAAATTTGCTGAGATTACAGGCATGAGCCACTGTGCCTGGCACTTATTTTTTTGATTCTCACCCTTTTTTGGGGGTCTCACTCTGTTGTTCAGGCTGGAGTGTGGCGGTGCAATCACTGCTGACTGCTCAAGTCTAGGGTCAAGTGATCCTCCCATCTCAGCCTCCAGAGTACCTGGGACTATAGGTGCATGCCACCACACCCAGCTAATTTTTTTTTTTTTTAAATATATATAGGAGAAAACTTTCATCAATCAGCCCAGGCAGAGCTTCTGTGGCCTCTCAAACTTTGATTCTTGTTTAAACTGCTCTCTCTCTCTCTTTTTTTTTTTTTAAGAAAGAGAAAAAGGAAGAAAGAGAAAGAATAAAAAAAAAAAAAAAAAAGAAAAAATGAAGGAGAAGAAGACTGAGGAAGAGGGAGAGGGAGAGAGAACTGAGGTGTTGCTTTATTGCCCAGGCTAGAATGCAGTCTAAAAATGGGTATGCCTGTAATTGTGTTTAATAGTAGAGACATGGAAAAAAAAATGAGGGAAGAAAATAACTAACAAGCAGCCAACCAATATTTCATTTAAACCTGTAAATAGGTGTGATGTGGTACTGGTAAAAGTGTATATTTTGTATATTTAAAGTGGAGAGTCCTATAAATGTTAATTAAGTCTACTTGTTCCCGATCTGAGTTCAAGTCCTGGATATCGTTGTTAATTTTCTGTCTCATTAATCTGTCTAATATTGATGCTGAAGTCTCCCACTATTATTGTGTGGGAGTCTAAGTCTTTTTATAAGTCTTATATATCTGGGTATTCCTGTATTGGGTGCGTATATATTTAGGATCTTTAGCTCTTCTTGTTAACATTGATCCTTTTATCATTATGTAATATCCTTCTTTGCTTCTTTTGATCTTTGTTGCTTTAAAGTCTATTTTATCAGCAAAAATTGCAACTCCTGCTTTCTATTTATTTATTATTTTTGCTCTCCATTTGGTTGGTAAATTTTTCTCCATCCCTTGTTTTGAGTCTTTGTGTATCCTTGCATGTGAGATGGGTCTGGATGTAGCATACCAATGGGTCTTGGCTTTTTTTGCCTGTCTGTGACTTTGGATTGGGGGATTTAGTTGAATTAATAATATATGTGAGTTTGATATTGCCGTTTAATGTTAGCTGGCTGTTTTTGCCCATTAGTTGATACAAGTTCTTAATTATGTTGATGTTCTTTATTTTTTGGTATTTTTTGGAAAGGCTGATACTGGTTGTTCCTTTCTATTTGTAGTGGTTTTTTCAGAAGCTGTTGTAAAGCAGGCTTGGTCGTGATGAAATCTCTGAGTGCTTGCTTGTTCACAAAAGATTTTATTTTTCCTTCGCTTACGAAACTTAGTTTGGCTGGATGTAAAATTCTGGGTTGAAAGTTCTTTTCTTTAAGGATGTTGAATATTGGCCCCCACTCTCTTTTGGCTTGTAGGGTTTCTGCTGAGAGATCTGCTGTGAGTCTGATAGGCTTCCCTTTATGCGTAACCTGACCTTTCTCTCTGGGTGCCCTCAGTATTTTCTCCTTCATTTCAACCCTAGTGAATCTGGCGATTATGTGCCTTGAGGTTGGTCTTCTTGAGGAATATCTTTGTGGTGTTTTCTGTATTACCTGGAGTTGAATATTATCCTGCCTTGCTAGGTTGGGAAAGTTTTCCTGAAAAATATCCTGAAGCGTATTTTCCAGCTTGGATTCATTCTCTTCGTCGCATTCAGGTACACCTGTCAAACATAGATTAGGTCTTTTCACATAGTCTCATATTTCTTGGAGACTTTGCTCATTTCTTTTTATCCTTTTTTCTCTAATCTTGTCTTCACATTTTATTTCATTAAGTTGGTCTTCGACCTCTGATATCCTTTCTTCTCCTTGATCAATTAGGCTGTTAAAACTTGTGCATAGTTCGCGAAGTTCTCGTGTTGTGTTTTTCAGCTCCATTAATTCACTTATATTCCTCTCTAAATTGTGTATTGTTGTTAACATTTCATCAAGCCTTTCTTCGAAGTTCTTAGTTTCTTTGCATTGGGTTAGAACAAGTTCTTTTAATTCCCAAGAGTTTCTTATCATCCACTTTTTAAAGCCAGCTTCTGCTAATGGAACACAGTCTTTCTCCATCAGGCCTTGTTCTGTTGCTGATGAGGAACTGTGATCCCCTGTAGAGGGAGAGGCGTTCTGATTTTGGGTATTCTCAGCCTTCTTAGGCTGGTTTCTTCCCTTCATTATAGATTTATCCATCTGTGGTCTTTATAATTACCGTCTTTATAGTTGGGTTTCTGAATGGACGTCCAACTTGTTGATTCCCGGCACTAAAATCTGAGCAACCCACTGTGCCGGCCAAAACAGCGGTGTTAAGATTGATGGTGCTTTTACTCTGCACCAAGAACCGCCGCTCCAAGGCAGCAGCAAAACCGCCTCACCAGCCACAAGAGTCGCGCTGGTGACCCGTGGGGCTCCTCCACTGCGAATCACCTGGTGTGTGAGCAGCAAAAATTGATCTGAGAGTGTGGCGTCCTGTCGCTCTCTGCGCTTTCAGTGGGAGCTACAATCCCGAGCTGCTAGTGATCAGCCATCTTGGATCTCTCTGCAATATTTTACACTTTACGTAAAATGTGTAAACCTTACAAATGTGAGGTTTGTATCTGCCCTTCTACTATAGGTGTCAAATGTATTGCAACTTCTTAAATTATAAATCTCTTAATGCAGTGTTATAGTTTTTGCTTTAAAAATACATGTGTATAATTAAATAGAAATAACTGGAATATATTGTTTGGTATAAAATTTTGCTTTTAAAAATTAGGAGGAAAATAGTTGTTGATATTTATCCATATATTTTTTAAAAATCTAAGTTTCCCTCTGGTACCATTTCCATTCAGCCTGAGGAATTTCTTTAGTATCTTATGTGAGGTATGTCTCCTCTTAATTTATTCTTTTTATTTTATCTGAAATGTATTTATTTCACCTTCTTTCTTGAAGAATATTTCTACTGGATACAGATTTTTAGGTTGACAGGTTTGTTTTTTTTCCTTCCCTTACATTAAAGATTTTGTCTTATTGTCACCTAACTTGCGCAATTTCTGAAGAGAAGTCATCACACTTTGACTTGCTATTATCCAGTATATAATGTGTCACTTTTGGCTCCCTCCTTTGAAAAAGTCCCTTAAAATTTGACTCTTAGAAGTTTACATATGATATGCATAGGTGGAAGCTCTTGACTTAAAAAAATAGTTTTTCTTGCTTTGTTTAGATTTCCTATCTTTTTCTTTATTTCAGTGGTATTGCCCTTTATATCATGTAGCATCGTCATAGCAACTGCTTTATTGTCCTTATGCTAATTACAATATTTGGGTCATCTTAAGTTTCACCTCCACTGATTATCTGTTCTGTTGAGAATGGGTCCCATTTTCTTGGTTCTTTATGTCAAGTAGTTTCGTCTTACATCCTGGACATTGTGTTATTTTGTAGAAACTTTGAATTCTATTGTACTTTCTGAAAACATATTTTTAACAGGCAGTTAACTTGGTGGACGTATATTGCACACTCTGCCTCTTGGGCAGGCACATAAATCTCAGTGCACTTTTTATTTTTTCTTAACTGGACTGTTTTCAGTTTGCTCTGTGTCTGTGATCTTTAGGAGTCAGCAATAGATTTAGTCAGAGGTTATTTACCACATTTTAGGCTCTTCTCTGGATTTCTCAGAAAGAGTTGTGACCCAGTGAAATTAAAAAGTTTGCCCATAATCTCATGAACAGTGGCTGAAATTAAACAACAAGAAAAACAAAAATATTTTAATCTTTTGAGTATTGTCTCATCTTAATGTTGAGATTTCATGGCTTCAGGAAAATTGAGGCATTCCTTTTCAATCCATGACACAGCTAGCATCACAAAGAAGCATACTGCTTTCCCTCCATGCCATTGAGAATTTTGTTCCTGAACCTTTTGGACTCCTTCATGACATAATACCAGATCTGTTAGCGTGTGGCCTCAAGATTTTCAAATTGACTGTAGCCTGTCATCATCCCTTGAAAATTTAATGGATCTTTTGAGAAATGTAAGCTTTCTAGAAGGTCTATTTCTAAATTGCTTTTGGGTTGTAGCAATTTCTTGATGACACACAAATTAATATAGCATGCACACAAATGTCCAGAATTCAGCATGAGGTTAGCTTACTTTAAGGGAATAAAGCATAGCTTTGTTCTGGTCAAAGTGCTAAATAATCACTACCTTTTGTAATAAATGCAGGTGAAGTCTACATGACTGTTATTGAAGTTAAGGTGGAGGGGGCTGGTGTAAGATTAAGAGGAAAACCATCCTTCTAATACTGAATGAGCATTTTGGCTTTGTTGTCTACCTTTGGCAGTTTTGATATCTGGCATTTATCAAGAGTTTTCCAGAAAGACATTTCGTTGTTAAACTATGACAATAGCCTTTGTTATCAGGAATGAACACATGTGAATTCACAGAAATCTCATTTTACTTTCATGCTGGGAGAAGTTGCACCTCCCATGTAGCCCCAAAGTAAATAACTGTCGGCAGTCCATTGATTTTTAGCAATAATTTACTGACATTTTAAATAACCATTTTATGATTAAATTCTGGGACAGTTGAGGCACAGCAGATTAATTTCTATATAACCAGTGGAAACAATTTAGATTTTGGACTCAGGCTGATGCTGATATGTGTTAGTGGTAGATACCTAGGAAAGCAAATTAATTTCTCTGCAGCTTCGTGTTCTCATCTGTAAAATGGAAAGGGAAAGGAGAACCGTAGTACACTGCAGTGGCTACGGTTTTTGACTCTCCGGCATGCTTCTGGATTTCCTTTCCTTATTTTAATAACATTCCCTCCTTTTGAAGAATACCATGCCCTCTCCTGGTCATTGCGGTCCTCTAATGCCCCCTAGATCACTACGTGATGTGTTTGTGCCAGTCACATGGACCACATTCAGCCAGACGTAATGCCTGGTCCAAGGAGTGGCCGTGTGATCCAAGCCCAACCGTTTAGAAATCTTCTGTGGATTCAGAGGTGAAAAACTTGCTCTCAGTTATCATGCACTGTAAGAAAACAGGTTGGCATTTTTTTGGTCATTTTTCTTAGCAATAGGTGAAGACGAAGGTTTTTCTATAGAAGAAAAGAATAAAGCTTAAACAGAAACAGACATACGAGGTAGGTGAAGAGAGCGTTTTGTTGGTAAGGGCTGAGATTAAGGTGAGGCAAGTGAGTTAAACATGTACCTCCCTTTCTTACATTTTGCAAACACAGGCTTGGCACTTGGTTCCTTAAATCTGACACCCTGGGCACATCACTGGCCTCACCCTGGTCCTGGCACTGTCTTCATATGGATTCCTCCAGAAGTTGATTTTGAGAGGAAAAATGTAGTGCAAGCTGTTTATTCAAAGATGATGCCAGGCAATATTTGTGAGAGGGGGGAGTGAGACAGAGAAAGGAATGCAGCCAGTAAAGGGTGTTTGATCAAGCCCCTCACCTGGTGGGCTTCTGGAGCTTACTTCCATGGAGGAAGTCAGGAGACAGTGCAGAGTGTGCATCTGGCGGCTGCAGATGAGAAGCTGACGCATGGAAGCGCAGTTCTCATTCGGTGACGGTGGAGGGGCGCCCATGCAGCATCGCCTCTCTTGTATCTTTGGCTTGCTCTTTGCAGGGCAAAAATAGGCCCTCCTGCAGGGCATTGCAGGTGGCACAGTAAGCCTGAGGTGTGTGGATGTGATGAGAGGGACCTGGGTGGACACAGCAGCACTGCTGCCTTCTCATTTCCCTTGTCCCGTGAGTTACCCAATGTCCTTACCAGCTACAGGAACTAACATCCTTTTCTGCTCAGGTGAGATCATGTTGGGTTTCCAGTACTTGCCACCTAAAGAGTTCCGACCAATCAGAAACTAACAGTGATGGTCCTGGCGACTGGAAACCCATTGTCTCGCTTATCTCCCTAATAGCCCAGTATGCTGGATGTGTTTATCCCCACTTTGCAGATGATGAATCTGAGGCCTGGAGGGGACCCCACTGCCACACACGGCCTATTTTGTTTTTGCATGGCCCTCCCAGATACAGAAGTGACCTTGAGACTGGCTTTCATCACATGCCCATCTGCTGGCAACAAGTGGGGTCAGGTGGAATAATCTCCATCAGTGTCCAATGACACCAGCACATTTGGCTTTGGATGCAACGGGACATAGAGGAAAGGGTACAGTCTTCCAGATGGGGGTCAGAGCCTGTTGCTTCCAGTCCTGGAAACTTGGACCAATCATGTGACTCCTGCAACCCACCCTTTCATATTCTGAGAAAAAGTAATGATTAGAATGGACGTTAGGTTCTTATGTGAGAGTAAAGGGGCAAGCAACATTCAGCCCTCAGCATGGTACCTGGAGTGTGGATGGCCTTTTTCTTTTTTTAATTTTAATTTGGAAAAATTCAACATTCATTGATGAAAAAAGCTCTAAAGAAAGTAGGGCTAGAAGGAACTCTCTCAATCTGATAAAAACCATTTACCAAAAACACACAAACACATTTTATATAATGCTGAAAGATTAAATGCCTTCCCAAAGTAGAAACAAGGCAACGATATGACTCTTGCCACATCTATACAATCAACAAATATTCTAGCTGTTACAATAAGGAAATAAATAAAACCATGCAGATTTACTGTGAATAAACAGAACTGTCTCTATTCACAGACTCGTGTTTTTTTCTACATGGAAAACATCAAAGAAACTACAAGAATGTCTACTAGAATTAAAATATGAGTATAGCAAGCTTGAAGAACAAAGTCAATATACAAAACTATGTTTATACTTTGGAATATTTAATTTTATTAAGATACTAATTCTCTACAAACTTATATACTTACGGGTTTGATTTTGATTCTATAATCAGAGTCACAGAAGATTTTTTGTAGTTATCCATAATAGACTCTAACATTTCTATGGAAAGTAAAGGACCTAGAAGAGCTAAAACAATTTTGTAAAACAGGATCAAATTTTTAGAGGTATATTACCTGATATCAAGATTTACTGTGAACCTACAATGATTGAGACAGTATGTTATAGATGAAAGAATAAGCACAAATAATAATGGAATTTGAGAGTCCAGGGGTAGACTTAGTAATCTATGACTGGATGGCCTATTGCAAATGCCTTCCATGTCTTCTATTTATTTATTTATTATTTTTTTGTGATGGAGTTTTGCTCTTGTGGCCCAGGCTGGAGTGCAATGGCACCATCTCGGCTCACTGCCACCTCCACTTCCCGGGTTCAAGTGATTCTCCTGCCTCAGTCTCCTAAGTAGCTGAGATTACAGGCATGCACCACCAGGCCCAGCTTATTTTGTATTTTTAGTAGAGATGGGGTTTCACCATGTTCGGCAGACTGGTCTTGAACTCCTGACCTCAGGTGATCCACCAGCCTCGACCTCCCAAATTGCTGGGATTACAGGCATGAGCCGCTGTGCCTGGCTGCCTTCCATGTGTTCTTGAAGCCAGCATGGCTAGGATTTTACTTGGTGGCTTGGTGGGTCCTAGAAGGATCTGGGTATCCACATGAAAGGACATACCAGGGAGAAGACCTGGCACTGAGACCCTTCCTATGCCTGGTGCTCCTAGTATCGTCCTTGCCATCTCTCCCACGCAGCGGGGCCAGGCATGGCTTCTAGGCTGCTCATCTGCCTTCCCCATGTGACTGAGACTCTCAAGGGGCTCGGACCTGGTCATGCCCATCAGTATTCAGCTTGGTGCCCGACGTGTGGTAAAGGCTCAGTAAGTGCTGGCTTAGTGAGTGCTTGGGTGAGAGAGATAGGAGGAAAACAAGCCTCAGTCTAGAGAGCAGCCAGGGATGTTCGCAAATCATGAATTAGCTCGCCCGGTTGCTGCCTCCCTCCCACTCAGGATACGCGCCAGTCCCTCTGTGCCAGCCCATGAAGTCATGCAATCTGGCTTGCACCTGTTTTTCTGACTCTGCTTTCCACCACCTATGTCTTCCTGCTCATTCTGCCCCAGATCTTCTTCTAGTCGCTTGGCCATACTAAAGTTATTTCTAACACAGAGTCTTCACATTTGCTCTTCTCTCTACCTTGGTCACCTTTTCCCCAGGTGTTTGTAAGGCTCACTTATGGCATGCAGGGCTCTGCTCAGATGTCCAGTCTACGGTGCCTTCCCTGAATGCCCACCCTTCTTTGTCTCCACCTCAGTTTTCCATATTTCCTTGCCCTCCTCTTCCCCTTTTCTTTAGTGCACCTATAACTACCTGTGATTCTATTATGTGTGTATTCAGCTGTCCTCTTGGTGATGGGTCTCATGCACCAGAACATAAGCTCTTTGAGGGCAGCAATGTTTCCTCTCTTTCCCTCTTTTATCACCAGTTCCTGCTGCACATGCATGCACATACACATATGCAAATATATGTACATTAACATACCTACTAAGCAGTTTATAGGGACACACATAAGTATATGCATATACACATAGACACACCCGCTGATGTGGCTTGGCTCTGTGTCCCCACCCAAATCTCATCTCGAATTGTAATCTCCTCATGTCAAGGGAGGGGCCTGGTGGGAGTTGATGGGGTACTGGGGGCGGTTTCCCCCATGCAGTTCTCACAATAGTGAATTCTCATGAGAGCTGATGGTTTTAAAGTGTGGCATTTTCTTTTTCTCTTTCTCCTTCTGCCTTGTGAAGAAGGTGCCTGCTCCCCTTTGCTTTTTGGCATGATTGTAAGTTTCCTGAGGCCAAATGGAACTGCGAATTAATTAAACCTCCTTTCTTTATAAATTAACCAGTCTCAAGTACTATCTTTATAGCAGTATGCAAAGGACTAATACATCCACTAAACAGTTCACATACATACACAGTCTCTACGCAATATATATACATGTGCATATACATATATACGTCTACATAATATATACAATGACTAAGCAGCACATATACACATAGACCCACCACAAAACACATACAGTACACATATTCATACATACACATGCATCTATACGCATACACACATGTATACATGTATGCGTATACATATACATGAAAGTGGTCTATGTGTACACACACGTACACATAATTATATGTATCTATATATCTTATGTCTATTAAATCTTATACACATATATGTGTCTATGATACAGATAACATATCAATGAATGAATACCATAGAAATAATATAAGTGAATGAAGAACTTTTAACATACCATTTTGACAAATGGTATATAACGATTGACTCAGGGTTAGCACCCAGAGGCAAGTTTCTCCCAGTCCTCTGCATGCAAATTCACTCCTCACAGGCACTCCTACGTCTGCCTGCTGTCCTCCAGCCCCTGCTCTCCACTCTCCATCGACACATCTTGACCCTTTTGATGGCTGAGCCAGCAGAAGTGTCCAGGGTGAAGTGCTCCACTCAAAGTTACCTCCGTAGTCAGCAGGGCTTCATTATTTTCAAGGGAAGGAGGAGGATGCCTTTGGGAGGACTCTGAGGAGTTAGCTTCAAAAGTGTCTTCTTCAATTGGCACATGGGCCGTCTGCTTGAAGAGCTGCAGGGTCAAAGTGAAGTAAACATGGAGTTAATTAAAATTCATGGGATAGCTGGAGGCAGTCTGCACATAAAATGGCGAAAGTGGCACAGTGTTACATGATAATAGCTCTTTATGCCCCTCAAAGGAAGATTCTGGATAAATTTGAGCAAGAGTTGCACAAATGATCATTCCAGACTCCATACTGCCTTATTATGCAATGGTGATCAGTTCCAGACCCCAAGCATATCATTTCTTGTCTCATTCCACATAAGAATGAGGAAAGCCTCATTCCAGGCACTCACAGCTGCATGTGGATTCAGAGTGCGAAAAAAAAGATTTGATTAATAGCAGACTAACCAATTTAGTGTCCAGACTGCAACAAATCCATTTCGGAATTAAGCAGGAATTTGATTGTAGCTATATGTCTGTAAGTTTCAATGTTCAAAAGCATTTGGCTTTTCAGGTTCTTTTTCCTTAAAAATTTATTATTTTAGAATCTTTTTGATCTTTCAAGGTACTGGGTCTCCAAGACTGTGGGATCATGCTGGAATGAACAGCAGGATACTGAGTTTAACAGTAAATGTTCATGGGATCACTGCTCTGCCTTGACCTTATTCTAGCTACCTGTGAGGATGTGGCCAAAAAAAAAAAAAAAATAGGCTGAACAAGATTCCCGACACCACAGAACTGACAGTTCAATAAAAGAAGCAGACAGACATGCAAACAGTAAATGAGCATGATGATTTCCACTGATGATAGCTGATCTGCAGAAGTGTGCAGTGCGATGACCTGGGAGAGTGGGACTGCTTCACTCGGGGTGAGGGCAACAGAGACAGCCTCTCTGAGAGGAGAAATTTGACGTAAGACTCAACTGAAAAGGAAATGGGCCACATGGGGATCTGGGGAAAAGGTCATCCCAGACCAAAGGAGCAGCAGGGGCAAAGGTCCTGAGGCAGGAACAGAGTTGGCAGTGGGACATGTAACAGCCTTCATATATCCAATGCCCAGCTTTGTGTATGCCACAAGAGAGGACTCAGAAGGTGTGGTCACTCTTTGTAGGGAACTGAGTGAGTTAATTCGCTTGGACTCTATTAAACAGCTTTGACTGCAAAGGTTGACAGAGCCAAGTTGGAATTCCGGCCCAGGCACGTGACTCTGGGCAAGTTACTTAACTTCTCTGAGCCTCGAGTTAGCTGCTATTCCTATATAGGGCTCATCTTTGGAATTCTCAACAATGATGTATTTACTACAAGCCTTCATTGTTCGTGCAGACATCTTCATGAAGGATGGAATCCATTTCTTTTTAATGAAATATTTATTCATTTCATGTTAATTAGGTTGTGTTTGGCTTGAGGCATACTTTGGAGGAATGTATCAGCTCATGGGGATTGCTTTATTAGGAGCTAAAGATCACAGGAAATGCAGGCTCGCTCGCGAATGGCTTGCAAGCATCGGCCAGAGCAGGTGATCCATTACTGACCAGCTTGGTGGACCTCATCGCTCATTTGCACTTCTTGGCATCTTCTTATAAGGACGTCTCCTTCTAACCAGCAGCCGAGCATTCTCAGGCCTTTGCCCATCTACAGAGTGTTTCCCAGCTCCCTTTACCCTGAGGGCACCAAGGGTGCCAGTGGGCCAGTGGCACAGCGCTGATCCTGGGGTCTGTGTGCCCTGCCTTACTGTGAGGTTTGCTGGCTGTGATGTCCTCCAGTGTGTGTGAGCAGGGGCATTCACTTATTATTATTATTATTTTTTTTGAGACGGAGTTTCACTCTTGTTACCCAGGCTGGAGTGCAATGGCGGAATCTCGGCTCACCGCAACCTCCGCCTCCTGGGTTCACGCAATTCTCCTGCCTCAGCCTCCTGAGTAGCTGGGATTACAGGCATGTGCCACCATGCCGAGCTGATTTTTTGTATTTTTAGTAGAGACGGGGTTTCACGATGTTGACCAGGATGGTCTCGATCTCTTGACCTCGTGATCCACCCGCCTCGGCCTCCCACAGTGCTGGGATTACAGCATTCACTTATTTTTAAAGCACACCATCACCTCTCGGGATTGCCTGTAGGTTCCCTTCCACCTGCTGCCAGAAAGAGCTCCCCACCCCAAGCCAAATTCTCCATGTTGTTTGTTTGTTTATTCCTTTCTTTATTCATTCCCTCATAATTGTATACCTACGATTCTCTTTTACAACGGCCCCCCCAGTTCCCTCACAACAAAAGTCAACGGTGTTAGTCTGCTTCAGCTCGAGTTGCCACAGCAAAGCACTGCAGAGTTGGGGGCTGAACAACAAAACTGACTTCACAGTTCCAGGAGCTGAAGCCTGAGTCAAGCAATTGGCAGGGTTGGCTTCTTCCGAGGCCTCTTGTCTTGCAGACACCGTCTTCTCCCTGTGTCCTCTCATGGTCATCCCTCTCTGTGTGTCTCTGTCCTGATCTCCTCTTCTTATAAGACACAGTCATATTGGATTGGGGCCCACCCAAAGATCTCATTTTTACCTTAATTAGCACTTCAAAGCCTCCGTGTCCAAATGCAGTCACACCTGAGGTGCTAGGGCTTAGGACTGCCACATATGTATTTGGGGAGCATACAACTTAGCCCATGGCATCAACCCTTTAAACACGTCATTCAAGCCATCTGTCACCTACCCCATCACTCACCTCTGTCATCTCATCTCAGTGACGTCACTTGTACAATGTTGCAGGTGAATGCCAGCAGGCTTCAGCCAACATGGGCTGGCGCTCACTGACAAGGGGCAGGTGGGCACTGCTTCTCAGCTCCCCATGGGCAGGCCTGCTTGGCTGGAGCACGGCTGGGACACTGGGCTGTGCTTTTTTTTTTTTTTTTTGAGAACGAGAGAAAAAAAGAAAAAGAATAAAAAAAAAAAAAAAAGAAAAAGAATAAAGGAAAGGAAGAAAGAGGAGGAGGAAGAGGGAGAGAGAACAGGGGTGTTGCTTTATTGCCCGGGCTAGAATGCAGTCTAAAACTGGGTATGCCTGTAATTGTGTTTAATAATAGAGACATAAAAAAATAAAAATAAAAAATGAGGGAAGAAAATAATTAACAAGCAGCCAACCAATATTTCATTTAAACCTGTAAATACGTGTGATGTAGTACTGATAAGAGTGTATATTTTGTGTATTTAAAGTGGAGAGTTCTATGAATGTTAATTAAGTCTACTTGTTCCAGATCTGAGTTCAAGTCCTGGATATCGATGTTAACATTCTGTCTCATTGATCTATCTAATATTGATGTTGAAGTCTCCCGCTATTATTGTGTGGGGGTCCAAGTCTCTTTGTAAGTCTTATATATCTGTGTATTTCTATATTGGGTGCATATATGTTTAGGATCTTTAGCTCTTCTTGTTACATTGATCCTTTTATCTTTATGTAATATCCTTCTTTGCTTCTTTTGATCTTTGTTGCTTTGAAATCTATTTTATCAGCAAAAATTGCAACTGGGCTGTGCTTACCAAGGGGATGCCCCATGGTGCAGTCTCTCTGTGTTCACTGACTGAGGAAACGTATTTTGGAATCAAGTACCGAGCTGTTTGAGCTTGGTGTGCTCACTCTTTAAGGGATTGTGGAGAAATGCCAGACGCCAGTACTGGTGGCTGCAGTGGTTCCCTTGGCTGGTAGGAAGTTAAATTCAGATGATGAATTCTGATTCTGGCTGGCTCATTGTCAGACATACTGCTCGACGTTCTCTAGCAAAACAGAACCAATGGGATGTAACTGTGTGTGTGTGTGTGTGTGTGTGTATGTGTTTGTATGTGTATAAATAACTATATATATATATATATATATATATATATATATAGTTATTGGAGTTTGTTTGATTTTGTTGATTACATAATTATAGAATCTGCCAAATTCAGATATTTAAGATGTATAGTCGGGCTGGAGATGCAGGAAGGAGCTGAGGCTGCAGTTCAAATCTGAAGGGCACCTGCTGCAGAATTCCCTCCTCCTCAAGAGAGGTCAGTCTTTTACTTCATTCAGACCTCCAACAGGTTGGAGGAACAGGTTGGAGGAAGCCCACACATATTACAGAGGGCAACCCTGCCTTCAAAGTCCACAATTTAATATCAGCCTCATCCAAAAACACCCACACGACACATTCAGAATGTCTGACCACATGTCTGGTCAACCGTAGCACAGCCCAGTTGACACAGAAAACTACCCATCGCAACAGACAACCGTGAGTTTGTTCCCGAGGCCCTTCTTGGGCCACTTTGCCCATCTCCACAATGTCTTGTGCTCTTCAGAAGAGATTTGGATGCTGATCGCACAACCATAACGAACAGCATACTCAGTGCTTACCATGGAGCCTTCATAACTCCCCATTCAGGCAAATCCACTCTTATCCCCATTGTGCAGATGAGGAAGTTGCGAAAAGCAACAACATGTCAACATGTGCCATGGCACGTCTCATCTCTCTGAACTTCCACGGAGGCTGTGCCCTCTCCTGGTAACCCCCTTCCTTCTCCCCATCCCCATACCTCCGTCCTCATGGGACCAACCCTTGGTGACTGTGCTAAGGTCAGATGCTACCTTTTCCAGAATGCCTTTCCCAAATCCCACATCTGCTTTAAGATTCCTCTTCTGGGGTCCCTTAGCCCCATGTGCTCACCTCTCCCATGCCTTTCCTAAATGGTAATGACTCATTCATTCATTCATTCATTCAGCAACAGTTATCAGCTAGGTACCTGCTATGTACCAGACACTAAGGATGATGCAGTGAACATAAGAGAAAAATTCTTGTTGTCATGGGGTTCACAACTCAGCAGGGGAAGTGGACAGTGGATGGACAAACCAGGAAGCATGTCCTGTGATGGGAGCACAGCTGAGAGGGAGGGTGGGGGGCTGGGGAGGGCTTTGCCCCTTCGCATAGGGAGGTCAGAGGTGGCTTAGCTGGGAACATGACCTGTGAGCAGAGCCTGAAGGAGGTGAGGGCCCAAGACCCGTGGGTGCCTGGGAAGAGCATGTCGGGCACAGGGAAGGAGCAGAGGCTGCTGTGGGAAGTAGGAGGGGAACTGGGAGGAAGCCCCGTAGGGCCTGGGGATCTACAGGGAAGGACTGTGGCCTTTACTCCTGTGTATTGTCTTATTATCCCGTTACACCTCAGGCTCCCGGCTGGAGAGTGATATCCTCATGGCTAACATGGTATTGGACCCATGGCAGGCACTTAATACATGTTTATTGAGTGAAACATTCATTCAAATAAGTATTTTTCTTGAGACCAACTTTTGATCCCTCCAACGAGACCACCATTGATCAGCCCACGTGGGATTTACATGCTGTGAAACTCATAATGTGTGTGTCAGTTGAAGTGGACTCAGCAGCAAGGGACAAAAACACCTGCCTTATGGTGGCTTAAACAAAGAGAGGTTTTTTTTTTTTCTTTCTCTCATAACAAGAAATCTGAAGGCAGGAGGCTCTGTGATAGCAGATTCACCATCTCTGAGACTTTCTTGACCTCATGGTCCCAGGGGGCTGCTGTTGCTCCAGACATTACATCCATGTTCAAGGTAGGAAGAACAGAAAGAAAGTTGGAGAGGAGAAAAAGGTGAAACCATCTGTAGTATTCTCTTTTATGTAATTGCACACCATTGCCTGTTGGGGGCTGGAGGGTAAGGGGAGAGCTAGTATTAGGAGAAATACCGAATGTGGATGACGGGTTGACGGGTGCAGCAAACCACCACGGCACATTTATACCTGTGTAATCTGCACATTCTGCATGTGTATCCCAGAACTTAAAGCATAATAACAAAAAAGCAAGACTTTCCCTAGAAACCTCTAGCAGACCAACATCTCCTTGGCTAGAGCTGTGGTTATTGCTGGCTCTAACTGCGTGTAGAACAGATCACATTGCTTTCTTGAAGTAAACGGTCCTGCTCTAAAGGGGAAAAGGGGAGGATGCAGATTGAGTAGTTAAAAACTTCATCTGCCAAAGACAGTTTCCCTCCAGAGAATTACTTGAGCAATGGTAGCCAGCTTGATGATCTCCTTAGTAACCATATTTAATCCTGTTTTTCTTTTTTCCCCCCAAATTGGTCATTTTCCAGAATCTTGCCCCTGCAAGTATCACCAGCATCTTTTAATGTCACACTGTAGCTGTTTATTCATTCAGCAGTATTTGCTAAGTGCTACTCAAGCTGGGGGATGGTGGGGGTGGGCAGCATGAGAAGAACTAGCCTGGTGTCTGCCCTGGGTCCTGTTGATGGGGTAGAGTCAGAACTGCAGCTGCCCAGCAAGCGAGATGAGAAGAGGGCAGCCCAGACTCACCTTTGCACCCCACGGTCCTGGGGTTCTGGCACAGCCCTAGCCTCTCTGTTCTGTGCTCATCTGCCCTCCTGGAGCCTGGGTTGCCTGAGCTGCTAACCAGCAATGAGAGTCCTGACCACAAAGGACGCTGTGAAGACACAGCCAAACCAGGGCTTCTTGAAGATTCCAATCAAATGCTCAACTCTGTACTTCAGCCTTCGCGCGGGCACATCTAAAAAATAAAAAATCCCAGAGCTTTGGGTGTGCTGCAGAATCGGCATTATCAGCCCCCAAATACACTGTGAAGTCAGAACTGCGACCCTGGGTGCAGGTGTGTTGCAGGTTCCGTGTGCTCCAGCCGCCTTCTCCACTGACTCACGACCCATTCCCGAGTTTCTGATGCTCAGTGTACCTTTCTTATAGCAAATCAGCTAAAATCCATGCTAGCTAGCATTTATTTATTTGTCCTATTAAGTTGTCATTAATAATGATGACATCAGGTCCTAATTGAATTAGACTAACGAGGAATGTTAATTGGGTGCTCGCCTTTCAGTAGCAGCTTAGGTGGCTTTGGCCAAATTGCTTGTTCTCACCTCATTAACTGTGATTTCCTATGGAAAAGGACTCTGAGCAGCCCTGCCAAGAGCCCCAAACTTAGGCGAGGTGCCACTTGAGACCTAGCTCTTCAATTTTGAAGTTGAAGGTTGCCAGGACCTGGATAGAGTCTGCTGTTGGTGATGAGTGTTCAGCTTCCTTCTAGAGCACCTGTTGTGAGCTCCTGAGGCCAAAATGCTACATCAGTTTCAGCAGATCCATCAATCACATGGTTGTCATGGGATTTTGAGCAGGGAGGAATGGAAGCCTGTCCTCCTACACTGTAAATATGGAGTCCGTGAGGACTGCTGACCTGCTCTGGGCCATGTGGGACGTGATAGACCCAGCATGTGTGAAATTCAGCTGCTTTGAGGATTCAGACTTGGAGGTCAGGGCCAGAGAAGCACTGAGGTCAGGCAGTGGCGGTCCCTGCAAGGAGTGAGGTAGGAGAAGGCTTGCAGGGAGGGCATTCCAGGCAGAGTAAGTGAGATATACTAACGGAGAGAGTCATGAGTGAAAGTGACACTTGCACGCATGTGAGCCCTGAGCAGGAACTGAGTTGGCATGGCCTTGGTCTTCAGAGTATTGGAGTCTGACTGTCAGATAATAACAGGGCTTTATTTATTTATTTATCTTGAGAAGGAGTCTTGCTCTGTTGCCAGGCTGGAGTGCAGTGGTGTGATTTCGGCTCACTGAAACTTCTGACTCCCTGGTTCAAGGGAGAGGAGTCGATATCCTGACCTCATGATCCGCCCACCTTAGCCTCCCAAAGTGCTGAGATTACAGGCATGAGCCACTATGCCCAGCCCATAACAGGGATTTATAATACAGTGTGTCAAGCCTTACAGTAAAAACAGGACCTATGGCAGCCCAGTGGGAAAGGCTCTGCATACAGCTTCAAGGAATAAAGGGAAGTTTCCTAAAGATGTACTGTCTGGACAGAGATGAAGCTATCCCGGCTGCGAAGACCAGATTGGGTGGCAGTAGGCCAGGGAAGGAGGTAACAAGGGTAGGAGAGGTTGGTGGTAAAGAAACCCTTCAAAGTAATTCTAAAGAGTTTGAGATAGTAGAGTGAAGGCTGTGTGTGTGTGTGTGTGTGTGTGTGTGTGTGTGTGTGTGTGATATGTTGAAGGGGACATTGTCATGGAGGGCTTTGAATGCCAAGACCTTGACCTCAAACATTTTCTGAAGGCAAAAGTATTGCCCTTGCAGGCTTTAAATCTTTGATTTTTCTTTTCTTTTTTTTGAGCCAGAGTCTTGCTCTGTCACCAGGTGCCAGGCTGGAGTGCAGTGGTGCTATCTTGGCTCACTGCAACCACTGCCTCCTGGGTTCAAGCAATTCTCCTGCCTCAGCCTCCCAAGTAGCTGGGACTACAGGCGTGCGCTACCACGCCCAGCTAATTTTTGTATTTTTAGTAGAGATGGGGTTTCACCATGTTGGCCAGGGTAGTCTCAGTCTCTTGACCTCGTGATCTGCCCCCCTTGGCTTCCCAAAGTGCTAGGACTATAGGCATGAGCCACCATGCCTGGCCAAATCTTTGATTTTTGAGACATTCTCACCAGGCAAAAGGACATCTGCAGAGACCAGAGCAGAAGCCAGTTTGGAAGCTATCAATGAATTCTTCCTGTTCCTGAAACTTCAAACATTAAACCTCAAATACCAGAAATCTCTCTGGTTACAGGGACTTGTGGAGAGAGGACACTTTGCCAGAGGCTCAGGGTTCGGGTCCAGGCATGAGTCTGCCCCTCACTCCACCAGCCTGTTTCCTGCTCCCGGACACAGGCTACCTGCTGTGTGCCTGGCTCTTCCCACTCTGCCCCTCACAATCCTGACTGTAGACCTTGGAGGGCTGGTTCTGTTGACCCATTCCATGGTGGAGGAGAGTGAGGACCACAGAGTGGCCAGGTTATTCAGACCCTGGTTGGTGGCAGTGGTGGACCTTTATAGGTTATGATAGTTTTCTAAACCGGGTGGCTTAAAACAATGGAAATCTATTATCTTATAGTTTTGAAGGCCAGAAGTCTAGAATCCATCTGCGGGCAGGGCAGGTTTCTTCTAGAGGCTCTGAAGGTGGGTCTGTCCCATGCCATCACCCAGCTTCTGGTGCCGCCAGCCTGCCTCAGCATTCCTTGGCTTGTGGATTCATCACCACAACCTCTGCATCCGTCATCACATAGCCTCCCTCTCCATGTGTCTCTTTCCCTTCCCTTCTCTTATAAGGACACTTGTCATTTGATTTGGACCCGCCCTAACCCAGGATGAAATCATTCTGAGATAATCCTTAACTCAATTGCATCTGCAAAGACCCTTGTCAAATAAGAGCACTGTCTTAGTCGGCCTGGGTTGCTATCACACATGGCACAGACTGGGCGTCTTAAACAACAAACATTTATTTCTCCCAGTTCTGGAGGCTGCAAGTCCCAGATTAAGGTGCCAGCACAGTCAGATTCTGGAGTGGGCCCTTTTTCAGGTTGCAGGCTGCTAGCTTCACACCATATTATCACAGGGTGAACAGCAGGAGCTCTGATGAGCAGAATGAGGATCAAAGAGGGTGGGCCACTTGCCTGTGGTCACACAGCAAAGATCTGGAATTAAGCCTTGCTCAGAGTGGCCCCTGAGATCAAACTCCCTGTGACTCTGTGACTTCCTGGAAGACCCTTGTCTCCACTCAGTGCGTTAGATTTAGCTTGGTTCTTTTTTTTTTTTTCTTCTTTTTTAGCCTCTCTACTTCCTGGTCAGGTTAATTCAGTTGTTGCCAACTCTGCTTGGTCAGTGAGGAAGCAAGTACAGAAGGGCCAGGGGTTTGTGCACAGCTCCACTCAGCGTCTGCAGGAGGGCGAGGCCGAGCCCAGCTCTCCCGGCCCTGGTCTAGCCTTCCTTGCCCTGTGTTCCTGAGAAACACGGAGTGTTTCCGAGGTGCCTTTTACGGAGGAGGTAGCAGAGGCCCGGATGATTAGTGGATCCCAGCTACACTCAGGGCTCTGCATCAAGCTGGCTGAGACCCCTGATTCTTGGCCTCTCTTTTTGGTAAATCAAAACTTCCAGGGCACATCCAATATCCTGTGCCAACTGCCGGCTTTTGCTTGAATTGAAAAGTCAAAACTTCCAAGCTCTATTGAAATCATTAGCTCTCCTTTGAAAGCCAGTTTTAATTTAATTTTGGAGAGTCACTTCCAATTCCTAAAATGTCTCTAAGCGGAGGTGAGATCCATCCCCTGAAACCCAGGAGAGCCATGGATGTCTTTATCTGAAGGGACGCAGCCCCAGGGACGCTGAACAGACTCTGATCCCAGCCTAAGCTTTTCATGGTGATGCAGCCAGGTGACAGGCCAGGTGACAGCAGGGTCCCAGCCCTGCAGAGGCAGTGCCCGCTGTCTCTTCTGAGAAGGCAAATGAGAAGTCAGAGAGATGACAAATTCTAATTAGTGGGATTATCTTCCCATGCCATGTCTAGCTGCAGATGTGTGTCTCAGGGCCCAGTGCCCGGGCTGCCAGAAGTCTTTGCTTGGATTTCCACAAAGACAGGACCCCCGAGGCAAGTTTGCTCATCACACCTTTGCCTCCTTGCATTTTATATTCTCAAGCTCACTGCTGGAAATGGGTGTTCCATGAGCCTTCAACCTCATGCCAAAAATTTCACTCTTTGTGGGAAAACGTCTTTTTGGGATTTTATGAAACGTGCTATTTAATGGATTGAGATGCAGTTGACATTTATCATCCCTAAGTACTGCCCCACACTCCCACTTCCTGGGCCTGTTTAGTTCCCCTGAGTGCTGCAGGGTAGCTTTTGCTGACTCAGTAGAGATGTTTGCTGAGACTGAGGCCTGGAGAGGCAGCAAGCACCAAAGCCACAGTCGGAATTCAGGCTTCTTCCGTTGTCCTGTATCTGCTTCGAATAGATCTGCAACGTGTCAGAGCTGAATGGGGTCCAATTTCCAACAGAAGAGCGGCCTGTGACGCCAGGAGAAAACCCCAAGCTCCTGCCCTGGGTCCTCAGGCTGACCATGTTCTTGCTGGCGTTTCCCAGCATGTCCTGTTTCTTAGGGAGGCCGCCCTGTGGGTGAAAATGACAGCTGGGGAGGCAGAGAGGCTGGGTTTGAGTCGAGCTTTGAGAAAGCACTAAAACATTTCCCAGCCTCACTTTCCTCTCTCTGTAAAGCAGGGATAGTAATATTCATTGTCCTAGATGGAACGATGTCCCACCCCCTCCAAATGCAGGTCCTCCTGGAACCTCAGAATGTGTCCTTATTTGGAAATGGCATCATTGTAAGTTTAATTAGTTCAGATGAAGTCATACTGGATTAGGGTGGGTCCTAAAGCTACTGTGACTGGTGTCCTTATGAGGAAATGAATGACACAGAGACGTAGGGGAGGATGCCATGTGACAAGGGAGGCCAGGACGGAAGCGCTGCAGCTGCAAGCCTAGAGCACCAGGGTTGCTGGGGCTGCCCCACTCTGGAAGAGGCAGGAGAGGATCCCCTCTAGGAGCCTTCAGAGGGGACAGGCCCTGCTGACACCTTGATTTTGGACTTCCAGCCCTCAGAACTACTAGCTAATAAATTTCTGCTATTTAGCCCCCCAGTTTGAGGTACTGTTATAGCAACCCGAGGAACCCAGGCATTCCCTCCTTAGGGTGTTAGGAAGATTAGCCCATGCAATCCTTGCTAACCAACCAAGGAATCTATACAGTCCTTCCTCAGGTTGTTAGGGAGATTGGGTTATGCAGTCCTTGCTAACCATCTGAGGAACCCAGGCATCCCCTCCTTAGGGTGTTAGGAAGATTAGCCCATGCAATCCTTGCTAACCAACCAAGGAACTTATACAGTCCTTCCTCGGGGTGTTAGGAAGATTGGGTCGTGCAATTCTTGCTAACCATCCGAGGAACCCAGGCATTCCCTCCTCAGGGTGTTAGGAAGATTAGCCCATGCAATCCTTGCTAACCGTCCAAGGAACCCATATAGTCTCTCCTCAGGGTGCTGGGAAGATTAGCGCATGCAATCCTGGCTAACTGTCCAAAGAACCCATACAGCCCCTTTTCGAGGTGTTAGGAAGATTAGCCCATGCAATCCTTTCTAACAGTCCAAGGAACCCATGAAGTTCCTTCTTGGGGTGCTGGGATGATTAGCTAGCTCATGCAATCCTTGCTAACCATCCAAGGAACCATACAGTTCCTCCTGAGGTGTTGGGAAGGTTAGCCCATGCAATCCTTGGTAACCTCCAAGAAACCCATGCAATCCTTCCTCAGGGTATTGGGAAGATTAGCCCATGCAATCCTTGCTAACAGTCCAAGAAACCCATGCAGTCCCTTCTTGGGGTCCTGGGAAGATTACCTCCTGTAATCCTTGCTAACTGTCCATGCCGCATGGTGCATGTCAGCCCTGCTCACTTTTCCTGCCATGCTTGCTGTGTCTCCTTGGCACCATGCCCTCCTTTACAGGGTTCCCTTTCCCTCGAAGCCTCTTCCTTCACCCTTACCATCTTCCCATCCTTTAGAGCTTGCCCCCTGGTTTTGATTCCTGCAGAGAGCCTTCTCTGACAGCTCCCATCCTCCTACCCTGCTCCCACTCCCCGTAGGTAAGGCAGTCACTCAAAAGTGTAGCCCTCATGGATTTGAATCTCCACCCTGCCACTTGGCGGTTTGTTGAACTCTGAACAAGTTAAGCAGTACACTTGGGGCTACAGCTTCCTCATGCTTTATTCATAAGGTTCTCATAGGGATTCAGTGAGATGATCAAGGAGATGATTTTCTCAGGGTCTGGCCTGAAGTAAAGTGCTCAATGCAGGAGCACTGTTATCATAGCTGTCCCAGCTTCTGTGCTCCCCCAGAACCCACATGCCTGAGTTTGGGTTTCCCCAGAATCAGGCTCCAAGGCAAGGATTTGAGGACAGAGCATGGAAGAGGTAAAGAGAACACAGGGAAGGATAGGAAGGAAGCCATCCAGGAAAGGGAGTGCTGTCAAGTCTGTTACCCCATTGCAGGGCTGGGAAAACTTAGAAATTCCAAGAGCTGGTGTAAAACACCAGCCTCAGCCTTATCCCAGGTGATGGGCAAGGGAGCTGGGGTAGTGATACTCCAATTTCTAACAGTCGTGGGGATTGAGTGTTGTTCTGAAGACATTAATTCCCTGGCTTGGCTGGTCTGTTGCATGGGCAACAAAGTGGGCCCTACTGGCAAAAGAGAGTCTTTAAGAAGAGAAATGCAGGACTGGTGGATGGAAGTCAGGCAGGTGTGTGCAGAAGTGGAAAAGGTGAGGAGATTCAGGTGGGCACAGACAGAGTCTGCAACGCTCATGCACACCACACATCTCAGGGTTGTAGTCACTGGCGCTTTTTGCTTGTATGTGTTTACCTTGCGGGCTGTGAGGCCCTGCTTCTTCCACCTCCTGTGTTTGCAGCTCCTCTTTCAGCAGTTAGCACATGGCCACTGCTCGTGTATATATTTTTGTTGTTGTTTTGGGACAGTTTCACTCTTGCTGCCCAGGCTGGAGTGCAACGGTGTGATCTTAGCTCACTGCAACCTCTACCTCCCAGGTCCAAGCGATTCTCCTGCCTCAGCCTCCCAAGTAGCTGGGATTACAGGCATGTGCCACCATGCTCAGCTGATTTTGTATTTTTAGTAGAGATGGGATTTCTCCATGTTGGTCAGGCTGGTCTCAAACTCCTGACCTCAGGTGATCTGCTCACCTCGGCCCCCCAAAGGGCTAGGATTATTGGCATGAGCCACCACACCCGGCAATATCATGTAAATATTTAATAAATGAATGAATCGGGTCCAACTCCTCCATTTTGCAGATGCAGAGAGGCTGTGGCTAACTTAGCAGAGCTTCTCCGCTAGCAGATTTTTAAGAAAAGGGGTGTGATTCCAGAGGTAAAAACGCAGTGTGGAGTGACTCTTCTCCTTTGTCTTCCTTTTCCATTGTTGGCCTGAATGTTCTCCCCTTTGGCTGTTGCTCAGGTATGCATCGTGCAGAAGCGAGACACTAAGAAAATGTATGCAATGAAGTACATGAACAAGCAGAAGTGCATCGAGAGGGACGAGGTTCGGAATGTCTTCCGGGAGCTGCAGATCATGCAGGGGCTGGAGCACCCGTTCCTGGTCAACCTGTGGTGAGTGTGGCTCCCTCTGGGGTTCCTGTGGCTTCCTCTGTGGGAAGCCAAATGCAAATTTGGCTCTGCTGGGAGAGCTGTTCCGAGTTGTAAAGAGAAAGGGATGACATTTCCTGGGTTCAGATAGTCCTAAGTATTTTGTAGAGTACATTTTCTGATGAAGTCTTTAGGCATATGCTTCATTTTAATTTTAATTCTGTCCTCGTATCTGATGAATCAGAGTTGAAAATAGATGGAGAAGAGAAGGGTTTTGTGTATTTGAGAAAATAAGTGGAATATAAGAGAACGCCAAAGATAGGCTACTAAAGGGAGTGGGGAGTTCATTGTTTCAGAAAGTCACACCCATAGAGCTGATGGCAGGAAGGGCCACCGGGAACCAGTATTCTGCCTCAGTACAGATGGCTGCTCAGCACCGACATGCCAAATTCGGAATTCTGAATCTGGCCCCCAAGACCTGTCATGACCCATATATCAGAACTTTCGCTCCACCCCAACCTTGGCTATTATCTTCACTTTAAATTTGCATCCTAGAAACACATCCTGTGGGTGGTTCCCTGCCTCTGTGCTTTTGCATGTGACATCTCTTTCTGAAACACTCACGTCCCCATCTCCAGTGTCCCCTAACCATGTGCCTCCATGGCCAGCTAATTTTGTATTTTCAGTAGAGACGGGTTTCTCCATGTAGGTCCTGCTTGTCTGGAACCCCCAACCTCAGTTGATCCACCTGCCTTGGCCTCCCAAAGTGCTGGGATTACAGGTGTGAGCCACCACGCCTGGCCTTAGGCACCATTTCTTGATCCTCTGTTCATGGTCTCTAAGACACTAACAGATTAGTGATAGATGCCCTTTGGTTATGTGACAGAGCTGGGTATATAAGAAAATTATCTGCAAGTGTCAACCCTAGTGGCTTTGTATTTCCATCATAAGCAAGAAAGGGATGAACCTACTGCTTGACTTTGGAGTCATCTCTCAAACTCTCTGGGCCTCAACTTCCTCACCTGTCACAATGACATAATAATGCCTTGTTTACTGCTAGGACTGTTTTGAGGATTAACTGAAAAGATGGCATGAAAATATGTTTTCTGTAAGTAAAATATTGTTCATTGTAAGAGGTTATATATGTGTGTATGTGTATTAGTTCACTCTCATACTGCTATAAAGAACTGCCTAAGACTGAGTAATTCATAAACAAAAAAAGTTTAGTCGACTCACAGTTTTATATGGCTGGGGAGGCCTCCGGAAACTTAGAACCATGGTAGAAGGCGAAGGAGAAGCAGGCACCTTCTTCACAGCGCAGGAGGACGGAGTGAGGGCCAGTGGGGGAAATGCCAGATGCTTATAAAAGCATCAGATCATGTGAGAACTCACTATCACGAGGACAGCCTGGGGGAACCACCCTCCTGATGTAATTACCTCTCACTGGGTCCCTCCCATGACATGTGGCCATTAAAAGGAATTACAATTCAAGATGAGATTTGGGGACACAGCCAAACTGTACTGTTCTGTACCTGGTCCCTCCCAAATCTCATGTCCTCACATTTCAAAACACAATCATACCTTCCCAACAGTCCCCCAGAGTCTTAACTTATTCCAGCATTAACTCAAAAGTCCAAGTCCAAAGTCTCATCTGAGACAAGGCAAGTCCTTTCCACCTATGAGCCTGTAAAATCAAAAGCCAAGTTAGTTACTTCCTAGATACAATGGAGGTACAGGCATTGGGTAAACACAGCCATTTCAAATGGGAGAAATTGGCCAAAACAAGGGGGCTACAGGCCTCACACAAGTCCAGAATCCAATAGGGCAGTCATTAAACCTTAAAGTTCCAGAATGATCTTTTTTGACTCCATGCCTCACATACAGGTCAGGTTGGTGCAAGAGTTGGGCTCCCTAAGCTTTGGGCAGCTCTGCCTCTGTGGCTTTGTAGGGTACAGCCTCCCTCAAAGCTGCTTTCACAGGCTGGTGTTGAGTGTCTGTGATTTTTTCAGGTGCACGGTGCAAACTATCAGTGTACCTACCATTCTGGGGTCTGGAGGTTGGTGGCTGTTTTCTCACAGCTCTACTAGGCAGTGCCCTGGTGGGGACTCCGTGTGGGGACTCTGCTCCCACATTTCCCTTCTGCACTGCCTAGCAGAAGTTCTCCATGAGGACTCTTCCCCTGCAACAGACTTCTGCTCGGACATCCAGGTGTTTTTATACATGCTCTGAAGTCAAGGCAGAGGTTCACAAACCTCAAGTTTTTATTTCTAAGCACCCGCAGGCCCAACATGACATGTAAGCTGCCAAGGCTTGGGCCTTACACCCTCTGAAGCAACAGGCTGAGCTGTACTTTGGCCTCTTCTAACTACAGCTGGGGCACAGGGCACCAACTTTCAAGACTGCACAAAAAGCAAGGCCGTGGGCTGGCCCATTAAATCGTTTTTCCCTCCTAGAGAAATTGGCTTTTATAACTACAACGTTTAGACTGAGTGCTGATGCCGGTCTTCACTGCCTTCCTCTGCTTTCCCCCATATTAGCTTTATTTTCCAAGTCACGAGTCCCACCAAGCCCTGGCAGGTCCCATTTCTCCTGCCAGCTGAACAGGCCCAGCAGAGGCTGAGGCTGTGGCAGTGACAGACATGGATTGGGTCACACGCCCATTCCTGACACAGCAGAGTATGGGGTAGGAGGTTGGTCCCCTTGAGTCTCATGAACAGGCAATGAGGGACGGGCTCTCCAGAGGGAAATTTAGAGCTGTTTCCAGAAGAAAACGAGTAGAGTCTGTGTGGCCACAGGACCGGTGCCTGCTGCCCACATGCCATGTCCTTGTCCAGGAGACTCCATATCAGCTCAGCCCATTACTCAGACACAGAAAGCAGGGCCCCAAGCAGTTCATTACCTTCCCTGAACCATGCGACTTGCAATTCAGACTCGGACAGCCCCGCCACGCCCAAATGCTTCCAATTCTTACAGGTAACTGACCACTGACCTCTCCTGGGCACTTGAAATGTGTCTTACTGAACTTTTTAAATTCTTCCAGCAGCTATATTTATTTCCTACTATTATCCTACTATTTTTGGTCCCATTTTACAGAGGGAGCAACTGAGTGATGCCACTAGTAAGTGGAGGACGATGGGACATGAAGCCAGGCTGTCTGTGTCCTCATTACTTATGCACATTCCTGCACCCAGCTTGAATTTCTTCCCAGAAAATGGTTTCCAAGTGTTTGTGCTGTCCATCCTCCTGAACACCTCTCTACCATAGCTGCTGTGATGGGGTCCTGGCCCCTCCCTGCTTAGCACCGCACCCCACCTCTTCCTTGATGGATCTGTTCCAGCTGGGCTTCTCTTTGGTGGCCTCTCTTACCCCTGCTGGAAGAGAACACAGTATGGAATTGCCTGTCGGGGTCATAAGGACACCACCACTTTGTATTAATAATACATCAGCTTTTCATCACATTACATGGAGGGTGAATTATTGCAACATTGGAAATCCTGACTGTATACCTTCTCATTATTCTTTTCTGCTGACATGCTCTATAACTGGCACAGGCAAAGGCCTGCATTGACTAGTTTTCATGGCAATTTTGCCACTAAAGAATGAATGATTTGTGCTCCTAAGCCTGTGATGACCGAAGTGGACTTGTTAAGTGCAGTATTTTCACTTGTTCTAATGCAAAGCTGTTTTACTGTCCTGGGTTTAAGGCACCAAAGGCAAAGCAGAGAGGGAAAGAAAAGCTACACCCCAGAGAGTGAGGGTGGTCTGTTAGTGGGATCCCTGGTGGGGTGGGTGGTGGGAGAGGAGGAAAGGTGAGGGAGAAAAGCAGCGGGAGTGTTTCAACACTTTGGCTCTAAGGTCTGCTCTTCCAGGTTCTCATCCTTGCTCTGCCTCTTGACGGCTATGATGCTGCTATGGACCCAATTGTGTTCCCCTGCCTCAAATTCATATGTAGAAGTGCCAGCCCCCAATGTCCCTGTATCTGGAGACAGGATATTTGAGAGGTAATTACAGCTAAATGAAGTCATAACAGCGGAGCATTAATCTGATAGGATTGTGGTGTTAGGAAAAGAAGAGAGGAAGATGGAGAGTGAGTGAGAGACCTCATTAAGGATACAGGGAGAAAGTTGCCCCTGCTGGTACCCTGAGCACAGATGTCCAGCTTTTAGAACTGTGAGAAATAAATTTCTATTGCTGGAGGCCCCAATCTATGTTTTTTTGTGTGGTAACCTAAGGCGACTAATAAAGGTCTCCACTGTTACTGCCATTCCAGGCACACATAGGAAATATTGCAGGTTTGGTTTCAGACCACAAGGAAACAAGTATCACAATAAAGCAAATCACACAATTTTTTTTTTGAGACTTGCTCTGTCACCAGGCTGGAGTGCAGTGGCACGATCTCGGCTGACTGCAACCGCTGTCTCCTGGGTTCAAGTGATTCCTCTGCCTCAGCCTCCTGTGTAGCTGGGACTACAGGTGAGCACCACCACTCCTGGCTAATTTTTTGTATTTTAGTAGAGACATTGTTTCGCCAGGACCATGATGGTCTCAATATGCTGACCTCATGATTTGCCCACCTCAGCCTCCCAAAGTGCTGGGATTATGGTCATGAGCCACCACATCAGGCTGAAATTATTTTATTTTCAATGCGTATAAAACTTATTTACCCTATACTGTCATCTATTAAGTGTGCAATAGAATTATATCTAAAAAACAATGTACATACCATAATTTAAAAATACTTCAAAAAGCTTATTCATCATGATCCAGTAGGCTTCATCCCGGGGATGCAAGGCTGGTTCAACATACACAAGTTTAGAGATGTAATCCACAACATAAACAGAACGAAAGACAGACACCACACAATTATCTCAATAGATACAGAGAAGACCTTCGACAAAATTCAACAGCCCTTTATGCTAAAAATTCTCAATAAACTAGGTATCGATGGAATGTATCTCAAAATAGTAAAAGCTACATATGACAAACACATAGCCAATATCATACTGAAAGGGCAAAACCTAGAAGCATTCCCTTTGAAATCTGTCACTAGGCAAGAATGCCCTCTCTCACCACTCCTATTCAACATAGTATTGGAAGTTCTAACTAGAGCAGTCAGGCAAGAAAAAGAAATAAAGGGTATTCAATTAGGAAAGGAGGAAGTCAAATTTTCTCTATTTGCAGATGGCATGATTTTATATTTAGAAGACCCCATCGTCTCAGCCCCAAATCTCCTTAAACTTGTAAGAAACTTCAGCAAAGTCTCAGACATTCCTATACACCAATAACAGACTAACAGAGAGCCAAACCAAGAGCAAACTCCCATTCACAATTGCAACATAAAATAACCTAGGAATACAACTAGCAAAGGATGTAAAGGACCTCTTCAAGGAGAACTACAAACCACTGCTCAAGGAAATAAGAGAGGACACGAACAGATAAAAATATTCCATGCTTATGGTTAGGAAGAATCAATATCATGAAAATGGCCATACAGCCCAAAGTAATTTATAGATTCAACACTATCCCCATCAAACTACCAATGACTATCTTCACAGAGCTGGAAAAAAACCACCTTAAACTTCATATGGAACCAAAAGAGAGCCCACATAGCCAAGACAATCCTAAGCAAAAAGAACGAAGCTGGGGGCATCATGCTACCTGACTTCAAACTATACTACAAGGCCACAGTAATCAAAACAGCATGGTACTGGTACCAAAACAGAGATATAGACCAATGGAACAGAACAGAGGCCTCAGAGGCAACACCACACATCTACAACCAGCTGATCTGTGACAAACCTGACAAAAACAAGCAATGGGGAAAGGATTCCCTGTTTACTAAATGGTGTTGGGAAAACTGGCTAGCAATGTGCCGAAAGCAGAAACTGGACCCCTTCCTGACACCTTACACTAAAATTAACTCCACATGGATTAAAGACTTAAACATAAGACCTAACACCATAAAAACCCTAGAAGAAAGCCTAGGCAAAACCATTCAGAACATAGGCATAGGCAAGGACTTCATGACTAAAACACCAAAAGTATTGGCAACAAAAGCCAAAATAGACAAATAGGATCTAATTAAACTCCAGAGCTTCTGCACAGCAACAGAAACAATCATTGGAGTGAATCAGCAACCAAAAGAATGGGAAAAAAATTTTGTAATCTACCCATTTGACAAATGGCTGATATCCAGAATCTACAAAGAACTGAAACAGATTTATAAGAAAAAACAAACCCATTCAAAAGTGGGCGAAGGATATGAACAGACACTTTTCAAAAGAAGACATATATGAGGCCAACAAACATATGAAAAAATGCTCATCATCACTGGTCATTAGAGAAATGCAAATCAAAACTACATTGAGATACCACCTCACACCAGTTAGAATGGCGATCACTAAAAAATCTGGGGACAACAGATGCTGGAGAGGATGTGGAGAAATAGGAACACTTTTATACTATTGGTGGGAGTGTAAATTAGTTGAACCATTGTGGAAGACAGTGTGGCGATTCCTTAAGGATGTGAAAATAGAAATTCCATTTGACCCAGCAGTCTCATTACTGGGTATATACCCAAAGGATTATAAATTTTTCTTTTATAAAGACACAAACACATATGTTTATTGTGGCACTGTTTACAACAGCAAAGACCTGGAATCAACCCAAATGCCCATCAGTGATAGGCTGAACAAGGAAAATGTGGCACATATACACCATGGAATACTATGCAGCCATAAAAAATGGTGAGTTCCTGTCCTCTGTAGGGACATGGATGAATCTGGAAACCATCAAAGCAAACTGACACATGAACAGAAAATCAAACACCGCATGTTTTCATTCATAGGTGGGTGTTGAACAATGAGAACACATGGACACAGGGAGGGGAGCACTACACACTGAGGTCTGTTAGTGGGGAATTAGGGGAGGGACAGCAGGGGGTAGGGAGGTTGGGGAGGGATAACATACGGAGACATGCCAGATATAGGTGACGGGGATGGAGGCAGCAAACCACCTTGCTATGTAAGTACCTAGGCAACAACCCTGCATGATCTGCACATGTACCCCAGAACCTCAAGTACAATAAAAAATAAAAATACTTTATTGCTCAAAATGCTTATGATTATCTGAGTCTTCAACAAGTTTTCATCTTTTTGCTTGATGTTGGCGGCTGCTGACTGACCAGAGTGGTGGTTGCTCTGGCAATTTCCTAAAGACAGCAGTGAAGTTTGCCGCAATGTTTGATTCTTCTTTGACCAAAGATTTCTTTGTAGCATGAGATGCTGTTTTATAGCATTTTACCTATGGCAGAACTTCTTTTAAAAATAGAGTCAATCCTTTAAAACCCTGCTGCTGATTTCTCAACTGTTTATGTGATATTCTAAATCCTTTGTTATTGGTTCAAAAATATTCATGGCATCTTCACAGGCAGTAGGCTCCATCCTCAGAAACTACTCTTTTTGTTCATCCATAAGAATCAACTCCTCATCTGTTCAAGTTTGGTCATGAGATTGCAACAATTCAGTGATATCTTCCCCCTCTACTTCTAATTCTCTTGCTATTTCCACCACATCTGCAGTAACTCCCTCCACTGAAGTCCTGAAACTCTCAAAGGCATCCATGAGGGTTGGAATCAATTTCTTCTAAACTCCTGTTAATGGTGATATTTTGACCTCCTCTCTCATGAATCACAGGTGTTCCTTTTTTTTTTTTTTGAGGTGGAGTCTTGCTCTGTAGCCCAAGTTGGAGTGCAGTGTTGCAATCTTGGCTCACTGCAGCCTCCGCCTCGTGGGTCCCAGTTCAAGCAATTCTCCTGCCTCAGCCTCCGGAGTGGCTGGTATTACAGGCATGCACCACCATGTCCAGCTCATTTTGTATTTTTAGTAGAGACGGAGTTTCACCATATTGGCCAGGCCGGTCTTGAACTCCTAACCTCGTGATCTGCCCGCCTCGGCCTCCCAAAGTGCTGGGATTACAGGCGTGAGCCACCACGCCTGGCCTCAGATGTTCTCAATGGCATCTAGAATGGCAAATTCTTTCCAGAAGATTTTCAATTTACTTTGCCCACCTAGGATGGCAAATTCTTGCCAGAAAATTTTCAATTTACTTTGCCCAGATCCATCAGCAGAATCATGATCACTGGCAGCTATAGCCTTGCAAAATGTACTTATTATTATTATTTTTGAGATGGAATATTGCCATCACCCAGGCTGGAGTGCAGTGGTGCGATCTCGGCTCACTACAACCTCCGCCTCCTGGCTTCAAAAGATTTTCCTGCCTCAGCATCCCAAGTAGCTGGGACTACAGGTACCCACTACCATGCCGGGCTAATTTTGTATTTTTAGTAGAGATGGGTTTCAGACTCCTGACCACAAGTGCTCCACCTGCCTCGGCCTCCCAAAATGCTGGGATTACAGGCATGAGCCATCGCACCTGGCCCCAACATTAAATAATGGGATGTGAAGGTCAAGATTACTCCTTGATCCATGGGCTGCAGGATGGATATTGTGTTATTAGGCATGAAAACAACATTCATCTCCTTGTACATCTTCGTTAGAGCTCTTGAGTGACCAGGTGTATTATCAACGAGCAGTAATATTTTGAAAGAAATCTTATTTTCTGAGCAGTAGTATCGTTTTCTCAATGGTGAGCTTAAAATATTTAGTAAAGCATTCTGTAATCCAATGTGCTGTCTTTCAGGCTTCATTGTTCCACTCATAGAGTATAAGCAGAATATATTTAGCAAAAATTTTAAGGGCCCTGGGATTTTCGGATGGTAAATGATCATTGGCTTCAACTTAAGGTCACCAGCCGCATTCGCCCCTAACAAGAGTCAGCCTGTTTTTAAAACTTTAAAACTGGCATTGACTTCTTTCTGGATGTAAAAGTCCTAGATGGCACCTACTTCCAATACGTTTATGAAGTGAGATGGGGGATGGCCAGTGAGTGGAGCATTCAGAACACACACCACGTTTATTGATTAAGTTCACCTTCTTATATAAATATAAGGCTGTTTTGTTTAATTGAAAAACTTGTTGTTTTGTGCAGCCTCCTTTGTCAATGACATTAGCAAGATATTCTGGATAAGTTGCTGCAGCTTCTCCATCAGCACTTGCTGTTTCACTTTGCATTTTTTAAATTATACTTTAAGTTCTGGGGTACATGTGCAGAACATGCAGGTTTGTTACATAGATATAAACATGCCATGGTGGTTTGCTGCATCTATCACCCCCGTCATCTACATTAGGTATTTCTCCTAATGCTATCCCTCCCCTAGCCTCCCACACCCCAACAGGCCCCTGTGTGTGATGTTCCCCTCCCTGTGTCTATGTGTTTTCGTTGTTCAACACCCACATATGAGTGAGAATGTGAGGTGTTTGGTTTTCTGTTCTTGTGTTAGTTTGCTGAGAGTGATGGCTTCCAGCTTCATCCGTGTCCCTGCGGAGGACATGAACTCATTGGAGTCACTTTGCACTGTTATGTTCTGGAGTCAGCTTTTTTTCCCCTTAAACCTCCTGAACCAACCTCTGCTACCTTTCAGCTCTTCTTCTGCAGCTTCCCCACCTCTCTCAGCCTTCATAAAATTGACGAGAGTTAGGAACTTGCTGTGGATTAGGCTTTGGCTTAAGGGGGTGTTGTGGCTGGTTTGATTTTCTGTCCAGACCACTCAAACTTTCTTCATATCAGCAAAAAGGCTGCTTCTCTTCTGTATCATTGGTAAGTTCCCTGGAGTAGCACTTTTAACTTCCTGTAGTAATTTTTTCTTTGCATTCAAAATTTGGCTAACTGTTCGTCAAAAGAGGCCCAGTTTTTAGCCTCCCTTGGCTTTTGACATGCCTTCCTCACTAAACTTAATCGTTTCTAGCTTTTGATTTAAATTGAGAGTCACGGGAATCTCCCTTTCACTTGAGCACTCAGAAGCCATTGCAGCGTTATTACTTGGCCTGATTTCAGTATTGTTGTGTCTCAGGGAAAAGGGAGACCTAAGGAGAAGGAGTGAGATGGGAGGAACGACCCGTGGTGGAGCATTGAGAACACACACAACATTTATTGATTAAGTTTGCCTTCTTATGTGGGTGCAGCTCATTGCAATAGTAATATCATTGATCACTTTGGGAGGCTGAGGTGGGCGGATCACTTGAGGTCAGAAGTTCCAGACCAGTCTGGCCAACATGATAAAACCCCATCTCTACTAAAAACATAAAAATTAGCCGGGCATAGTGGCACACACCTGTAATCCCAGCTACTTGGGAGGTTGAGGCAGGAGAATTGCTTGAACCCAGGAGGCAGAGGCTGCAGTGAGCCAAGACTGCACCACTGCACTCCAGCCTGGGCGACAGAGTGAGACTCCATTTTATTTTATTATTATTATTTTTTTAATTTATTTTATTGCATTTTAGGTTTTGGGGTACATGTGAAGGACATGCAAGATTGCTGCATAGGTACACACGTGGCAGCGTGATTTGCTGACTTCCTCCCCATCACCTATATCTGGCATTTCTCCCCATGCTATCTCTCCCTAACTCCCCACCCCCCACTGTCCCTCCCCTATTTCCCCCCAACAGACCCCAGTGTGTAGTGCTCCCCTCCCTGTGTCCATGTGTTCTCATTGTTCAACACCCGCCTATGAGTGAGAACAGCGGTGTTTGATCTTCTGCTCTTGTGTCAGTTTGCTGAGAATGATGGTTTCCAGGTTTATCCATGTCCCTACAAAGGACCCAAACTCATCGTTTTTGATGGCTGCATAATATTCCATGGTGTATATGTGCCACATTTTCCCTGTTGAAATACCATCTCACGCTGGTTAGAATGGCGATCGTTAAAAAATCTAGAGACAACAGATGCTGTAGAGGATGTGGAGAAATAGGAACACTTTTACATTGTTGGTGGGAGTGTAAATTAGTTCAACCATTGTGGAATACAGTGTGGCGATTCCTCAAGGACCTAGAAGTAGAAATTCCATTTGACCCAGCAATCCCATTACTGGGTATATATCCAAAGGATTATAAATCGTTCTACTATAAGGACATGTGCATACGAATGTTCATTGCAGCACAGTTTACAATAGCAAAGACCTGGAACCAACCCAAATGTCCATCGATGATAGACTGGACAGAGACTCCATTTTAAAAAAGCAAAAGAAGAAGAAAAAGAAAACAAAGATCACTGATCACAGATCACTATAATGAATATCATAATAATGAAAAAGGTTGAAATATTGCGAGAATTATCAAAATGTGACAGACACAAAGCGAGCGTGTGCTGTTGGAAAACCTGTTACTGACCAGCATGCCTGAGTCAGGGTTGCCACACACGTCCACTTTGTAAAAAATGCAGTATTTGCAAAGTGCTGTCAAGAGAAGCGCAGAAAAAATGAGCTGTGCCTATACTAGCACTTGTCCTTTGAGGTTGGCCGCTGGCTGGCTGAGCATCTGAAGTGACATTGCTGCACCTTTCCATGTGACTATGTGTTCTGTCCTCCTCCAGCATCGGACGTAAGGACAGGGACTTTTGGAAAATGTGTCTTGAGTTTTTAATATTAGACTGTTACCCTGATTGAATGTTAGTGGGTTAGTAGTTCATTCATGTGTTTGGGCTGTATTTTCAAAATCCATTTCTACTTACCTAATTGGCTGTATTACTAGACTTGCTGTTCATCTGTTTTGTTTAAAATTGGAGGAGGGAGGCATCTGTCCCTGTCTGCTGCCTGAACAACCGAGAGAATGAATGAACGTGCTCAGGACGTGAACAGATGTTGGAAGTTAGTTTAAATTGTTCTCAGGGTAATGTAGGTTTCTAGAACCGTCTTTGAGTAGCGATGGACCGAGTCAATACACGGATATCTACATTCCAGTTTCAGCCACAAAACAATCACTTAAATCAGTGGCTCAATTTTAAGTGTGGAGAGCTTTGATTAAAATAAAAATAAAATTTGAAGGCAGATCCAGTCTGGCTGAAGCAACAGGGCAGGGAAAGAGACTGGGGGTGAGGACAGAGACCAGAAGGCCCTAGGAAAACCTTTGACAAAGCTTATAAGCCTTACAAACAATTGCTAGATGCTGAGCAGCGTCATTTCCATGGAAGCAATTGTCCCTAGCCTTAACTGTTGCTATAGGCTCCCAACTGGTATTCAATGCCCAGCCAGTTATCCATCACCTGCATAACCTTAACAGGCAGATCTTATCAAAGTGTAAGTCTGTGCCTACCACTCCTCTGCATAAAATACCACAGTGGCTCCCCAAGGCCCTCAGAATAAATGTCTTTCTGTGTCCAGTCTCATCCCGATACCCACCCCTGCTACCATCTTGGGCCATTTTTGTTCTAGTCCATGCTAACTGATTTATGGGTGATCTGTAACACATCCTGTAACACTGTGGGGTACTCTGCATCTCCCTCATCACCACACAGCCCCTTCTTGTGCCCATTTCTCTGACTGCTCTTCATGCTTTCCCAAGTGTCTTCTGTAACCAGCACTCTCTTGGTTGGTCCATGGGGAATTATTAAATTCATCCCACACCTATTCAGTAATAGTAGTACCAGTACCATCTGTCCATCACCTATTATCCTGATTAATCCTCAGTGCCATTGTGCATGGTGGATGATGTTATCTCCAGATTACAGCTGGAAAAGCTGAGGACTAGTGGACTAAGTTATTTGTGCAAATATATAGCTGACAAGAGTCAGTACTAGGATGAAAAGCAATGCAATGGTGTGTTGGTAAATGCTTAACTACCCGCTCCCCAGGGTAGGGGTGTGGCGGGGGCAGAGAACAAGTCCTGTTTGCCAATTGCCATGGTGTAAATAGTTTCTTACAATTGTTGATTTTAAATTAGCAATGTGATGTCAGGCAGCTGGCAACATTTCTGGATATTTAGCATTTGATTATGATAAGCTGGCATGAGCTGGTTCCAGCACAGCCTTGCTAGACTCAGGTCTGACACCAAAGCTGGTTCTCTGTCTTTTTGTTTTGTTTTCCATTAAACTATAAGTTAAAACTGCCACTGGCACTTTGGAGTCCTCATTCTTCTTCTTCTTTTTTTTATTATTGTACTTTAGGTTCTGGGGTACATGTGCAGATCGTGCAGGATTGTTGCAGAGGTACAAACATGACAATGTGGTTTGCTGCCTTTCTATTCTCTTTCTAAACCCAATTTCTGTGAGTTAGGCCCAAAGCTAAGCCTCAAAAATAACAAGATGAATAAGTGATAGACCCTGCTCTGAGGGAGAGGAAGACAGCACGGTGATTATATACTCAGCAGTGTAGTAGAAATGGAAAATGGTCCTTCCTCTTCCTAGGTGTGTACCCTTTGTAAACCTCCGTTACCTTCTCTGCAAAATGGGATAACAGCTCTCTCCTTTTTATGCTTTGTGAGCTTCAAATTAAATGAGACCCCACGGACAAAAGCCCTGTGGAAAGGGTAATTTGTTGGAGCGGTATACATTATTATACTTCCTTCTGAGAAAAACCGAAGTGTGAATAATATCCTATCAATTTGCTGGAGAGTTCAAGTATATGAAATTGCTAGTGGGAGGTGGCGACTGCGCAGATGGAGCCCACGATGCTCAATGATTGAGCAATTTTATGTGAAGCTCACATCCCAGAGAGCCACAAAAATGGTATTCAAATGTAATACATTTTAAGCGGAAGTGTTCACCTGCTGTAGTGAGCTTAATTAAATTGGAAACTGTGGCGCCCTTGATCCTCAAGTGTTTGAAAGTCACATGGCAGCTCCTCACAGTTCCCCTGATGTCAGGCATGCGCGCCCCTTCTCTGCCCGCTGCTCCCGTCCCCTGCCTCCCCCACCCCGCTCAGGTCTTTGCACTGGCTGCTTTCTCTGCCTGGGTGATTTTCTCCGGAAATCTGCAAGGCATACCCCTTGGCTTCCTTCAGATCTCTGTCTACTGTCACCTTACATTTTGAGGTCTTTCTTGGACCTCCCAACTTAAAATTTTACGTTGCTCCCCACCTTGGCTGTCCCTTGCCCCCTTTTGTTGTAACTACATTTTCACTTCAGAACACAATATGCATTTTACTTATCTTCTTTATTTTCTATGCCACTTTCTCCCCCCACACAAAACTAGAAGAAAGATGTCCCTCTATCAGGATGAGAACTGTCATCTTTTTTTTTTCTAAAAAGACTTTATTTACAAAAAAAAAAACAGATGTAAAAGTTCACAGCAAAATTAAGGGGAGATTCCCCATGCACCTGCTGCCCCCCCCATGCAGCACCTCCTCTACCAAAGTGGTATAAGTTTTACCTTTGATGAACCCACGGTGGCACATGATGATCACTCAGGATCCCTGGTGCACAGTAGGGTCCCCCCCTGGACTTGTACATTCTGCAGGTTTGGACAAATGTGTAGTGACATGTATCCACCACGGTAGTGATATATGGAGCAATGTCACTGCCCTAAAACTCCTCTGCGATACGCTGATTTGTCCCTCGCTCCCCTCCACCCTGGAAACCAGTGATGTTTTCAGTTTTTAGAGCTGTGCCTTGTCCAGAATATCACATAGTTGGAATCATACAGTGTGTAGACTTTTCAGATGGGCTTCTTTCACTTAGTTATGCACATTTTAGTTTCCTCTATGTCTTTTCATGGCTTGATAGCTCATTTCCTTTTAGTGCTGAGTAATATTCCATTATCTATATATACTACAGCTTATTTACCCAGTAACCTACAGAAGGACATCTTAGGTGCTCCCATGTTTTGGCAATTGTGAATGAAGCAGCTGTAAACTTCAGTGCGCAAATTTTGCTGTGGACGTACATTTTCAGCTCTTTTGGATAACTACTAAGGAAAATGATGACTGGATTGTATGGTAAGAGTAGGCCTAGTTTTGTAAGACATTACCAACCTGGTTTCCAAAACGGCTGTCCCATTTTGGATTCCCGCCAGTAAGAAGTGAGAGTTCCTGTCGCTCCCTCCACATCCTCGCCAGAACTTGGAGTTGTCAGTGTTCTGGATTTTGTTCACTCTAGTAGGTGTATAGTGGTACAGTTGCGTTAATTCACATGTCCTCTGCATTTTTACCACTCTATTCCCACCATGCAGAACCATGCCTGGCATCTAGTAGGTGCTCAGTAAGTAGTAATTGAATTAACCAATTGAAAGAATAACTGTCCTTTTCTTCCCCACAAATCATGCAAATCATATGCAGAGAGCTGTGCATGATCAGCTCACCTGGTTCTTCACTCACATAGACCCTCACTAAACTGGAAAGCAGAAGCAGAATAGAACACTTTAGTCCTCTAAACCCAACATCACTATTTTTTTTTTGAAATGGAGTCTCACTGTGCCACCCAGAGTGGAGTGCAGTAGCATGATCTAGGCTCACTGCAACTTCTGCTGCTCGGGGTTAAACGATTCTTGTGCCTCAGCCTCCCAAGAAGCTAGGATTACAGGTGCCTACCACCACCCCTGGCTAATTTTTGTAGTTTTTAGTAGAGACAGGTTTCACCATCTTGGCCAGGCTGGTCTTGAACTCCTGACCTCATGATCCACCCGCCTTGGCCTCCCAAAGTACTGGGATTACACGTGTGAGCCACCACACCTGGCAACCCAACATAAATTCTTGGCTAGCCTATACTTTGACTAAAAAACTGGGATTTTGACCTCCATGCCTCTGATCCAGAGTAAGTTTGTGAAGAGAAGAAAGAGAAGTAACCTTGGATACGTTGGTGGGTAATGGGACAATTTTCATAGCTAACATTTAGTAAGCACTCATGGGGTACCTGGCACACTGCCAAAATTTCACGGACATCATCTCATTCATTCTTCACCAAACCCCTGTTAGGCTGGAACTTTGTTTCTCCATTTTGCAGAGGAGACAACTGAGGCAGAGGGAGGTTAGACGACCTATAATAGAGTGGGCCACGTGCCTGACTAGTGCGATCAGAGTGCCCTGTGCCAGGATGCCACACTGCATGTGGGGTCATGAGTTCATGTATTCAACATATTAAGCACCTGCCATGTACTGGGCACTGTCCTAAGTACTGGTGACATATGCAGAGCTAAAGAGTCATGCCTCACCCTGAAGAGTGCCTGCTTTCCCAGTCCGGACAGGGAGATCGGTAAAACTCAAATCATAAACAGAGCTATAATTCAGAATTCTGGCAGGTGAGAAGAAGGATGCTTACAGGAAACTCTGAGACTATGGAGTAAGAGGAACCTTGTCATCCGTTGGAGACATTAGGGGCAGCTCCCTGAAGAAGTGGCACCTCTTGTACTTCATGACACTGAATGCTCGGAGCAGGTCTCCAAGGCAGGTGTTATACAGATGGGAAAACTGAGGCTCAGAGAAGCTAAATGAGTGTCTACTGCCACATAGTTTGTAGGAAGCTGGCCTGCCATTCATAGCCAGCCTTTGTGACTCCAGAACCTGAACTCTCTACAACATAGCACCGCCTGCACTATTCTTCCTAATGGAATAAAAGTTGTTTGAAATTGTAAGGAATTTGAGAGGGAAAACTGAGCCCAGCCAGTGCCATTTTCTCTGCTGTGAACTAAGAACTTTAAGCTTTGGTTTTCCCTGGTTCCCATGGTGCCATCGGGGTCCAGGAAGTTACTTAGGGTCGGGTCACTTGGGGGCCAACGGGGTTGAGTTTGTGGACCAGGCCTCTGCCCTGCCTTATCCTGCATTCCTTTTTTAACCTGTTGGTGTTCTCCATTTGATTTCATTTAAGGAAGAGTTTCTGCTCTCAAACATTTTGACAGGTGGTAGCCTAGATAGTCTCTCCTGCTCAGTGGGTCTGAAAGTTAGCCACCCACAGCCTGCTTCATGGGCTGAGAACTGGACCCAAGCACAGCTGACTTGAGCTGAGATGGATGACTCAGACTATATGACCAAATCAAAAAAGGAATTACGGGCTTAACAAAATAAGCTGCAATTTGTAAAATCAAGGGCAGCACATGAATGGTTAAAGAAAATTGTCCTATTCCAAATCTATTTCAACTACTTTGCTCTCAGGTCAGCGACAGGCACAGGCTGGGAGGCAGGGAATAGAACAGGGGCATGGCACCTGCTCCCTGCAACCCCACACACCTTCCCTGTCCAACCAGAGGCCGCGCAGTGCCTCAGGGCATCAGGACTCATGCCCAACCGTAGAGACATAGAAAACAGCCTGGAGTGAACGTCCACTCCCAGGGAGGCATGCTTCACTGATAAATGGCCACCTGGGCTTCTGTTGTGGAGAACACTTTGAGATGCCACCGCCAAATGACGGGGTCAATTTAAGGTTCACATTGCAAGGTCCTGAGTCTAAAACTATGCTCTTTTCTTAGAAAACCCATCACAAGGGAATGTTGTAGATTCAGGACATTCCTTGTGTTACTGAATTCCCAGCAAGACCCCTGCTGTGTGTAACTACAGGACACCTTCTGCAGCACAGCAGCCTGGTCCTGGGGGCCTGGAATATCAAGCTTGAGACTTTGTCCCCCACACAATAATAATGGTGGTTTTAAATAAAAACATAGCATAAGGTGCAATTTATTTAGAAGACACTAGCACCAGGCTGTTCTGAGTTCATAACATTTACACACACACACACACACACACACACACACACACACACTCACTGTAGAAAGTTAGATTATTAAAGGAAATAATGAAACTGACTCACAGGGTAAGTTTAAACATGATCACAGTAGGCTATTATTTTTAAATGAAACATTTTTTTTTCCAGTTTTCTTAAAGTAGGATTGGCAGATAAACATTGTATATATTTATGGCATCCAAAGTGATGTCTGATATGTGTGCACGCTGTGAAATGATTACCACACTCGAGCTGATTAACCCATCCATCACCTCACGCAGTCACCTTTTTTGTGTGCAGTGAGAACACCAAGTTCTACTCTCTTGGCAAATATCGACTACACAAGACGTTCTTATCAGCTGCAGCCACCATGCTGTACATTAGAGTCCAGGACCTGCCCCTCCTATAATCAACAGTTTATATGCCCTTTGACCAGCATCTCTCCTCCACCCAGCCCCTGGCACCCTCCATTCCACTCTGTACTTCTATAAGTGTGACGTTTTTAGGAACACGCATGGCTGGAAGTACCCAGTCCAGCCTGCGGATTGCCTTTTCTTCCTCCTGTCGGTTGGGGAGGAGTGGTCCCTAGCGCTTCTCAACACCTTTCCTCCCTGCAGCCTTGGAAGAAGAGGAGCCCCAGCTACTGCATTTCCTGAGACTTGGCTGCCCATCCCTGGGGGAGTGAGGGCAGAGAGTGTGGTGACAAGACGATAGATGTGGTGGGCCACCGTCCCCTTGTCCCTCCTGACGCTTTCTCTGAACCTGACCCTTAAGAGCACGTTGGAGTCCGCTCTCAGCTGGTGCCACTGCTGCTCTGCAACACTGGGCCTCACATCCTCTCCCTTGGCAGGTTACGAACCTTCTTCCCCTGCAAATGTGAATGAAAGGGAATGCTGTGAACAGGTAGCTCAGCTTACTAGACGAACAGACTGAGGCCTGGAGAGATGGAGTACTTCCCCCAGTGTCCTCAGGCCTTACGCAGAAGAGTCAATATTTCAACCCATGTCTGTCTGACTCCAGGCTTGAGCATCTCCCACCACAGACCTTGCCTCCCCAGAGCCGTGGAAGCCTCTGCGTCATGCAGCCTGCAGAGATGGTCAGCAGGGATAACAGGTGTGCCAGTCGCTTCTCCTCTGGCTGTGCTTCTGCATCCTGGCAAGGTCAGTGCCATTGTCCTGGCCCCTGGTCTTGTGGAACACCCCATAGCCATAGGGACTTCTTCACAAGTGAGAGTGAATTTTTATTCCCAGCCACAAGTGTGAAACTAGAAGAAATATCTTGGAAGGTGAAGACACGAGGGCCATTGTTCCCAACAAATGTGCAAAGATTTCAGAGCATTTGCTGATTCAGAAGACAAGTGCATTTGCAGGATGGTGGACACATTGAACACTTACAGAGACTGCTGCATTCAGGAGCCCACATCTGTCAGAGACACCTGTGCTGGGCGCCTCCTTCCAGAAGCAGAAATCCTTGCCCACCCCTGGCTCTCTTAGCAGGGTACACGTCTCATGCTCCTGCGCCTCTCAGGTTCTGCTTTGCACGTGTTCTATCTGAGCACCCTTAAAGAGGGTCCACAGTTTACGCATTTCAGGAAGGCCGTCCAGAGCCACCTGGGCTTGTCCACTCACAGGCGTTCTCTCTCTCTCTCTCACTTCCCTGTTTGATTTCAGCACAGCCCTTTTCGTCTGTGATGTGAATGTGTTTTCTTATTTCTTTATAGATTTTTTTCCATCCCCAGAAAAAAAAAGTGAGCTTTCTGAGGCCAACACTCCTGTGTATATTATTCTCTGCTGTGTTCCCCTAAAGAGTATCTGCCACATGTAAGCATTCGATCATATGTTTTTTTATGTTGAATTAGATATTTGTACTTGGTCCATAGCTTAGGATCTAGTATATTCAGAAGTTCAGAAAGAAGAATAGAGTGAAAGAAATGAGAAGCCACCTGTCCTCACATTGGGGAGAGATTTTCAAGGGCAGGGACCTTGCCCTTCGCTCATCCTCATCCTCATCCTCAGATCCCAACACAAGACAATGCCCTTCGCATGGGTGACAAATTACCCCACAACATGCTGAGTTTACTATGCAAATGTATGTTCCAGAGCAATTGGAAGATGAACTTCAATGTATCTTGATCTCAGGAATTCTCCTTAGTTCTTATTTTTAATTATCTTCTCCATTATTCATAGTAGAAGAATGTATTAAGCAGTTCTCGCCCTGCTATAAAGAAATACCTGAGACTTGGTGATTTATTTAAAAAAAGATGTTTAATTGGCTCATGGTTCTGCGGGCTGTACAGAAACCATAGCTGCTTCTGTTTCTGAGGAGGCCTCAGGAAATTTATAATCATGATGGAAGGTGAAGTGTTAGCAAAGTTGTCTTACATAGCAGGAGCAGGATGAAGGAGGGGACGTGCTACACACTTTTAAACAATCAGATTTTATGGTAACTCTTTCACTCACTATCACAAGGACAACACCTAGGGGGTGGTACTAACTCATCCATGAGAAACTGCCCTCTGATCCAATCACCTCCCAGCAGGCCCCCCTCCAACACGGAGTATTACAATTGAACATGAGATTTGGGTGAAGACACAGAGCCAAACCATATCAAAGTGTATGGGTTTTACTTTTTTGGGTTGTTTGCTTTTAGAGACGGGGGAGGGGGTCTCATTCTTCTCCATAGAATGGAGAAGAAAGTCTTAGTTAAAAGCTAGCCTGTCTTTAACACTTTCCTATTCCCTGTCAGTCGCCATTGTAAACAAGGAAAGGCCTGGTCTCAGGCCAGAACTCTGGCAGGTAACAGTATATAGTTAGACTTGAATGATACTGTGTGTAAGTTTCATGATATATACATATATGTTTAGGGTTGCCATCACAACTGAAGATAGTTGTGATGTGAATGACAGCTCTCACTCACAGAATGAGAGACCTATTGTTTCAGGCTGCGGTGCATTGGCACAATCCTAGCTCAATTGCAGCCTCCAACTCCTGGGCTCAAGCAGTCACCTGGCCTCAGCCTATGTTTTCTTTTCGATTGACAGGGCATGTACCTTTGATTTCTCAATATGTTCTTCAAGATAGGGCTATGGCTTGCTCACATAGAAGTAAGAAAATGAGGCATTTATAAAATGTATGATTTGTGGTTGCTACCTCCTCCCCTTCCTCCTCCTTAAGCCAGCAACCTGCTACTCCTTGGTACTTTTCAACCAGTAAAAGAATATTGGAATGACCCTCCAAAGTGATTACCCATGTTCTAGATGATAACTGTTTCTGTGACGTCCTGGAAAAGAAAGCTGGAAAGGCTTAACATCAAGGTGGTCTCACTTGGTCTTATGTGCACTACCTTCCTGCCTGAGAACCACCTGCAGTATTATGGACATGACATTTTTATATCAACTCACTTGCACTTGATTTTTAAAACTTGGTGTTACTGATATAAGTAAAAAACTATCTTTAGGGCTGGACACAGTGGCTCACACCTGTAATCCCAGCACTTTGGGAAACTGAGGCAGAAGGATCATGAGGTCAAGAGATCGAGACCATCATGGCCAGCATGGTGAAACCCCATCTCTACTAAAAATACAAAAAAAATTAGCCAGGCATGGTGGCACACGCCTATAGTCCCAGCTACTCAGGAGGCTGAGGCAGGAGAATCACTTGAACCTGGGAGCTGGAGGGTGCAGTGTGAAGAGATTGCACCATTGCACTCCAGCCTGGCAACAGAGTGAGACACTGTCTCAAAAAAAAAAAAAAAAAAGCAATAAAAAACTATCTTCAGTTGTGATGGCAACCCTAAACATATATATATATATATATATATATATATATATATATATATATATATAAAATGAAACTTACACGGCATCATTAAAGCCTGACTATACACTGTTACCTGCCAAAGTTCTGGCCTGAGACCAGGCCTTTCCTTGTTTACAATGGCTACTGACAGGGAATAGGAAAGTGTTAAAGACAGGCTAGCTTTTAACTAAGACTTTCTTCTCCATACGATCCAGATGGAAGTACAGTTGGAGAAGGAGGGAGTGGTGTTCTTGCCCGGCATTCCACGGGCACCTGGGATCATCCATGGGTAGCACCTTGCAGGGTGGCATCAGCCCACAGCAGGCCCTCAGCGTTCAGTGTCACTGAGGTTGTCCACAGCCTACATCCTCAATGACACTGAATGTTGAGGGCCTGCTGTGGGCTGATGCCACCCTGTGAGGCTCTTTTCTTCTTTCCTTTTCCTTCTCTTTCCTCCCCACTCTGCTTTCTTCATTTTTTTTTTTTTTTGCCCACCTCATAGTTTTGTTCTGAAACATACTTAAAACCAGTAACAAATATTTAAAAATTCAAATAAGAATTTTTACTACTAAGTGAGAAAACAAAAGGAAGGACACATGTTGGGAATGAAGACTCAGCAGGAACAAATCCAGATCCAGGTGAACACAGCACTCCATGGACCTGCATGGCTGCAGCGTTGCTGTTGATGATGACCATCTGTGATGTGGTTAGGGTGGGTGCCATGACAAATATGATGCCCCCTCCTCTCCTTTCAAATCTCTAGAAGCAGCAGGTATCCAGCCTGCCAGGACCTCAATTGGTTTCTTCCCATGAGCAGATGGGCTTTAGAAATGGTCTTCACCTTCAGGTCTTTGGACCCCAGAGCCGTAACATGTTGGGACTCAAAAGCTCAGATGTCTGCAGGGACAAGCAGGTGACAAATGAATGAAGGAGGACAATAGGGAGAGACAACAAGGAGTGGTGGGGACTGTGGCTAGCAGAGAACTCACGTTGTCACATCATCGCTCTGTGGGAAGGGTTCAGGATGGGGTTTGGTGTGGAGCTGGTAAGAGGTGCCCAGCTCTGTAGGTTACTCATGTCTAGGTGACTCTTTGCTGACTTGTCATTCTCTTGGAATCACTTTGCTACATAGCATGACTCAGTTGACCAATTGTTTTCAAGCTGAACTCGATGGAGTTCCTTTAGCTGCTGTAGCAAGAGTGGGGGAGCATATGCAGTGGGCAGCTCTGACAGCTACCCAGTCCTCAATCTGTTCCTCATCACTCTGTATCCATTTCTTCGCAGAGCATATGTCACCATTGGAAATAATCTTGTTCATTTATTTGCTTAGTTCCTTATTTATCTCCACCAAAATGAATGCACTATTTCTGGGCTGTCAGATTTCATCACAAGAATTCATTCAAGAAATATTGGTAGAAGGCATGAATAATCGAATGAAGGATCGAACATATTCTGCTTTTGCAACAGCTATACCTCTTAACTAGTTCGCTTGTTTGATGCATTGATAATCTTTAAATGCTATCCTTTCACTCTTGTTAAGAGATTTTTATCTTTGGAACTGATTTTGAAATGTATCAGACGCTTTTTGAAAAAGTATAAAAATGCTCGGATGTTTTGGTTCAATTATGATTAACGACATTATTCAATTTATCAATAGTGAGCCATCCTACCTGGAATAAGCCCCATTTATGTTTCATGATAAAATGTGTATTTTTTTTCAGCAAATAATAATGATAATATCTAGAATTCACTGCATTTTTTTTCTGCATGGTAGTTTCTCTTCAGAATGCTTGAAATGTGCCATCTCATGCCATACAAACTACCCTCTATGATGAACTGTTCTTATTTTTCCAAGGTAGGAACCTCACAAAATCTACATAAAGTGAGGGCCTGGTGCCTAACAGTGGATACTTCTCAAAGTTAGCTGTTACTATGATGATCAAACTTTGTCTGCATCCCTGATTATCTGCATAGAGTATAAATGTCTAGATGTCAGCCAACAATCTTTCAAAAGGTTTTTGAATCATACTGTGAAATTGCAATTCAGAATTTATGCCACTTGACATACCACCTGTGGAAATTTCCCTTTCACCACATTCTCACCAACTAATTTGTAGTTTGATGGAGCGTGGTGGTGGCAAGGTGGTGCCTTATACTTGTTTCAATACATGTGCCTTTTTTTCCCAATAATACTAATAAATTTTTTCACAAGATTACGGCCCAGTTGTTTAATCAGTGCTTTCTGCATCAAGGTTCAAGTTGGGTTCTAAAGGACAAGGGGGAGAAAGCTGCTAGGCGTCGCCATCTGGAGTAGCTGGTCTGTCTGGTAGGAGTGAAGGGTAGAAATGGACCCCTCTCACTGCCTCTGCAGTACATTTAGGCACATAGCCCACATCGATTCCTGATTATCCATGAGGTGGTGACACCACACTCTCTCTTGAAAGAAGGAGGATTTCAAGGGGCAGATAAAGGAGGAGGGTTGCACCTGGCAGAGGGCTAGACATGCACAGAGGTCTGGGAGGTTGGCATTTGTGCCCTACTGCATCCAAACACTATGTCCTCACGTCATATTAGGTGGCACTGGATGTGTGGGAGTCACAATGGCAGTTCTTTGTGTCAGGCTGGCTGAAAATCCCTGCCACGCACAGTGTTTATGCAGAGGTGGCTGATCCTGTCTTTCCTTCCTAATTATGCACTTTTGTATGAGGTGCAGTGAAAGGAAAAATTAGCCTTAGCCACTCTGGCAATTTCCATTTTGTTCACATCTTTCAGGTGGGTAATGGAAGTAATGCGATTTCTGATGAACCTTAGCCAGTCCCAGGTTTTGCCTCTGGATGTTAATCTCGAGAAGTGCTGGGCATTACAGAGATCCTTTACGGGACATCAGAAAGCAGATTGGTGGACTAGGATGCCCTTCTCAGCCACAGTTCCAGCTAAAGGTACACACATAAATGAGTATTACTTTAATTAAAGATGCAAGGTGGTTGTTTGTACAGAAGCCAGCCAAGCAAGGCAGGTCTGTGCGCATCAACATTGCACAGAAAGTAGAGAGACTAATAAGGTGTAGCCAGGAGTGCTACCACAGGACCACAGGGACCTATTTCAATGAATATATTAAGTGCTTGTCATTAGCATATCTTTGTTGCTATGTGACCATGCACTCCTGAATATTTGAAAACCTATTGGTGTCTTATGTGGCTTTGAACTGCTGCCTCCAATCTTGCTTACATTATAAATCAGCTCTGTGAATGCTTTCTGTTTTTTTTTTTTTTTTCATCTCCGAATCACTGCGTGTTCCACATTAGTGAAGCCCACCTTAATAAGACTGTATTCTGTGTCTTTAAATTTTCTCTTCACTGTCTTTGGTTTTCCAATTTGACTAAGGTTCAACCTGACTTTGTGCTCCATAAACCCTGGCACTTTTGTATCCCCCAACACCAGGTGGTTTCCTACAATTGTCCATGTCTTTAAATGTGCTGTACAATTTTCCTAAATTTTCTCCCACCCCTGCCTACCTGGTGAACTCTGCTCATTTGTGAAGCCTTCCCCACTCCCACAAGAGGAATGCCATTTTTAAATCGAGTGGTTGGGGGAAATACTACTTTTCCTGGGGAACTGGAATGCTTCATCCTTTCTGATAGTGAATCTGTTTGTGTCTGGCTGTGTCCGTCTTCCCCACTCTAGTTGAAAGGAAGCTCAGGGCTAAACAACTTTAAGAGGTCATGAAGTGCCTTAGGAACAGAGCCCCCACAACAGGCAGCCTGAATGTGACTCTCGAGTCACCAGCTGCCTGGCTTCAGACAATTTGTTAAGTCTCAGTTTTCTCATCTATAAAATGAGAAGAATGTCTAGTTCCTACACTCAAAATGTGTGTTATCGAATCAAGCAATGCCCGGTTGCTCTTAACAGGCTGAAGAATCTTAGTACATTCACTGCCTGCTTTGTTTTTGATCTGCATTCCTCTGCCTTTTTGTTTTGTTTTGTTTTTTTAAATTGCCCTGCTCTCTACTTGACATTACAATTCTCTGGTCTAAAATCACTATTCCTATTTTTATCCTCATTTTGTTTTCTACATTTACGGCATAAGCCACCTAAAGTCATTTGCCGAACTGACCAAGATATACTGAAATAAGTGATTCTATTTTTAAAGTGGTTGGAAGTCTCCAGCGTTGTTTGCCAGTGAGTCGTGCCACTCAGTTCCTCCCACATGCTGCCCCTATCTTCCAGGTTCAGGATGGTAGAGCAGGCCCGCAGGGATGCTGCAGCAGATGGAAGAGCACAGCTTTATTAGTATATTGGCAAAACCCCCATGCCTCATTGCACTGTTCTGCCAAAAGCAGGTTTGAAAAACTTGGCTTAGGCTCAAGGCCAAAATGGAACATTATTTTCCAGCTTAAATCTAGTTGCAGGGATCCAGGGACCCAGATGTAGCTACAGAGATAGGAAAAGTCGTGGTACGTGGCGACTGAATGTACTCACCCAAACAGACTTCACCAAGCATCACATCAATGGGAAAGCCTTACAGACTCCGGGTCATGGGTCCCCATTCCTCAGATTTCCATTAACCTGAGACTAAGGTTCAGGCATCAGTAATTGGAAAGTTCCCCAGATGATTCCATGGTGCAGCCAGGGTTGAAACTACTAAGCCACTGAGCCCCTCAGTAGGCTGGTGGTACATATTGGATGGGTGGAGGAAGTACAGGCCAGGGCTCTTGCAACCCTGTGAATGAAGAAATAGCTGGCAATAAAATGCACCAGAAATGGATTTTTGAAGCAGTTGATCCCACTCAACAGTAAAACATGGCTCAGTGATGGAAAGTCAGGCTCTGATCAGTTGAGTGGGTCTCTCTTCCTTTGTTTTGGGAAATGTGAGTGAATGGAAAGGAGAGAGATCAATTATGTTCTTAGCAATATTCTGGAGTGAAGAGGAGCAGGGGCTCTCTCCTGTATTGAAAGTCAACGTTGCTCACAGAGAGGGCTGTGTCCTTGTCCCTAGGACACAGGGGTGTAGTGAGCATCCTGCAGCCCCGTCTTGCCCTGGAAGACCTCAGCCCTGCAGGTTTCCATGGGGCCTGACAGCTTTGTCCAGAAGTGCCACAGGATAGGCACAACCGTGGGAGCTTCCAGCTCAGCATCTTGCTTCAGGAAATGTTTCTTTTGATATTCATACTCAGCTCAGTGATTGAGGGATGAGTTGCACTCCCCAATTAATTGTACCCCACTCCTAAAGAATGAAGAAGGGCAGAAAAAGGAAGCAAAGTGCTCCAATTCCTGACATGTATTAGTCCGTTCTCACACTGCAATAAAGAACTACCTGAGACTGGGTCATTTATAAAGGAAAGAAGTTTAATTGTCTCACAGTTCCACATGGCTGGGGAGGCCTCAGGAAACTTACAGTCATGGCAGAAGGTGAAGGGGGAGCAAGGCACATCTTACATAGTAGCATTGGAGAGAGAGCCAAACAATTTTAAACCATCAGATCTCCTGAGAACTCACACATTGTCTCAATAACAGAACGGGGAAAACTGTTCCCATGATTGATTCACCTCCCACTAGATCCCTCTGTTGAAATATGGGGATTACAATTCAAAATGAGATTTGGATGGAGTCATAGAGCGAAACCGTTCTGCCCTAAACCTCCCAAATCTCATGTTTTTCTCACATTTCAAAACACAATAATGACTTCCCAACAGTTTCCCAGTCTTAACTCATTCCAGCATTAACCCAAAAGTCCAAGTCCAAAGTTTCATCTGAGACAAGGTATGTCTCTTTTGCCTATGAGCCTATATTATCAAAAGCAAGTTAGTTACTTCCAAGGTACAAAGGGGGTACAGGCATTGGGTAGATGCCTGTATTCCAAGCAGGAGAAATGGCCAAAACAAAGGGGTAGCAGGCCCCATGCAAATCTGAAACCCAGCAGGGCAAAGCTCCAATATAGTCTCCTTTGACTCTGTGTCTCACATCCAAGGCATGTTGATGCAAAGGTTGGGCTTCCAAGGCCTTGGGCAACTCTACCCCTGTGGGTCTGCAGGGTACAGTGCCCATGGCTGCTTTCATGGGCTAGTAGTGGTGGAGTACCTGCAGCTTTTCCAGGTGCAAGCTATCAGTGGATCTACCATTCTGGGGTCTGGAGGAAAGTATCCCTCATCTCATAGCTCTGCTAGGCGCAGTGGGGACTCCGTGAGAAGGCCCCAACCTCATGTTTCTTCTCTGCATTCATTACCCTAATAGAGGTTCTCCATGAGGGCTCCACCCCTCATGGAGACTTCTGCCTGGACGTCCATACATTTCCATGCATCATCTGAAATCTAGGCAGAGGTTCCCAAACCTCAACTCTTATCTTCTGCACACCTACAGGCTCAATGCTACATGTAAGCTGCCAAAGCTTGGGGCTGGCACCCTCTAAAGCCACATTTTGAGCTGTACCTTGACCTGTTTTAGCCACAGCTGTAGCCAGAGTGGCTGGGATTCAGGACAGCATGTCCTGAGGCTGCATAGAGCAGCAGGGTTCTGAGCCTGGGCCATTAAACCACTTTTTCTCCTAGGCCTCCAGGCCTGTGAGGGAAGGACCTGCTGTGAAAATCTCTGACATGCCCTGGAGACATTTTTGCTAATGTCGTGGCAATTAACATTTCATTCTACTTACTTGTACAAATTTCTGCAGCTGGTTTGAATTTCTCCTCAGAAAATGGATTTTTCTTTTCTACCACATGGTCAGGCTGCAAATTTTCCAAACTTTAATGCTCCATTTCTCTTTTAAACATAAGTTCCGATTTTAGATCATCCCTTTGGAAATGCATATAACTGTATGATTTTAGAAAAAGCCAGGTCATATCTTGAATGCTTTGCTGCTTAGACATTTCTTCTGCTAGATATCCTAAATTATCTCTCTGTGGAAGTTCAAAGTTCCACAGATCTCTAGGGCAAGGCAAAATGCCACCAGTCTGTTTGCTAAAGCATAGCAAAAGTGGTTTTTACTCCAGTTCTCAATAAGTTCCTTATCTCCGTCTAAGATCACCTCAGGCTGGACTTCACTGTTTATATCACTATCAGCATTTTGGTCACAACCATTCAACAAGTCTCCAGGAAGTTCCAAACCTTCCCACATTTTTCTGTCTTCTTCTGAGCCCTCCCAACTGTTCCAACCTCTGCCGATTACCCAGTTCCAAAGTTGCTTCCACACTTTCAGGTATTTTTATACCAATACCCCAGTCCTGGTACCAATTTTCTCATCTGAGAAAATTGTGTCAGTCCATTCTCACACTGCCATAAATAACTATTGGATAATTTATAAAGGAAATAGGTTTAATTGACTCATGGTTTTGCATGACTGGAGAGGCCTTGGAAAACTTACAATCATGGCAAAAGGCAAAGGGGAAGCAAGGCACATCTTACATGACAGCAGGAAGACAAAGAGTGAGGGGGCGGGGACTGCCAAACACTTTTAAACTATAAGATCTCATGAGAACTCACTCACTATCATGAGAACTCACTCACTATCATAAGAACAGCATGGGCAAAACTGCCCCCATGATCCAATCATCTCCCTTTCTTGATACATGGGGATTACAATTTGAGACAAGATTTGGGTGGGGTCACAGAGTTAAATTATGTCAGGGCATTTGGGGAAAGACTTGTGGGGCTGACATCCTTCTGTGCTGCACAAGCTAACCAGCAAGACACATAGAGCTACCCTAAATATGGGGCTTGCAGGCTTAAAATGGAGAGATCTGCAAGGGATGGTAGCTGCATGGCGGCCCCACGTGTCATTGGTTCCATCTCCTCCATGTCTGTAATTTCAAGAGTCCTTTCTGGGCACTTTAAGTAACATTTAACTATTGATGTGCATCTTGGAAATTGATGACTGGGCATGATGCTACATTAACATGGGGGTGTCAACAGAACTGACTTATTTATTAATATTAACCTCAGCTTAGAACACCCCCCGTGGGCAACAGTACCTTTGTTTGGGAAGCAAGTTCACAGTGTGGAATTGTGGAAAGGGCTTGGGTGGTGGCAAATGGGAGACCTGAAATGAAATCCCAGCTCTTCAACTTGGAAGCTGTGTGACCTTGGGCAAGACCTCTCTGGCTTCAATTTCACTTTTCTCTAAAAAGCTGAAGGTACTTCTTGTTGCTGCAATGAGTAAATAAAATAATGTGTAAATAGTACAGCCTACTTAGGACACAAGTGCTCAACAGAAGATCATCCCCCATCTCCTCTTACTCAAATGCACCTTTTTAGATTTTCTTTAGATGATTTCCCCCAGAGGAATTAAATTACTGAAATATTTATTTCTGATATTCATTCATTCATCTGCTCATTCATTCATTTAATAAACAGTTTGCACAATCTGTTCCCCCTCCCTCAAATGCAGCTCTGTCCCCTTCCCACCCGCTGTAGCTCTGTCTCCTTTACATGTCTTTTTTCAGAAAGCAGCTGACCACCCATTTCCTGACTCCCCCCCCACACATTCTTCCAACACGTGCTGTGTCTCCCTAGTAGTTCTGAGCACTGTTGTGACTGTACAGGCTTTGGGCCCTGCTTTTGATTACTGCCTGTTTCTCATGGTGAGTTCCATGCGGACAACAACAAGTTCCTTTTACTTTGTTATTTCCTCAGTGCCTACCATATTGCCTGGCGCACAGTACTCAATCATTATTCACTGAAACCTGGAGGTTTTCATTCCTAACTTTGTCATTCCCAATTTTTCTATTCTGACCCAGATCCCTCAGATCATTCCTTTGCTTCCTCGTGCTCACCTCCCCCACCTTCATTATGCGTTACCTCCAAGGGCTGTCACTTAAACCTACTTCAGGGGGCGACCCTTGCACTCCTGCAGAGATGCAGGTGCCTGGGATTTCATACGCCCCTCCCAGGAGGCCCCATAGCCAGTGACTGGTGGGCCCAGAACTGTGAGAGCCCAGCTCCCTTGCATTGAGGTGCAAAGTCATAACACATTCTCGAGTGCCCGGTGGGATCAGGCGGAGGCTGGGTCTTGCTGGCGCCACACAGTAGCTTCTTTTCCCTGCTGGTCTCCAAGAAGCACTCCTTAATAAGTCACTTGCAGATGAAGTCTCATCTCAGGGTCTGCATCTGGAAGAACCCAACTAAGAAAGTTGCATATGCAAAAGAGCAGAATCATGGGTGGAATTGTATTAATAGATCTCTCAAACTGGCTGGCATCCTATATATTAACTAGAGATCTCCATAATTCATTTATTGAACATGTGTTGTGTGCTGGGACTGTGCTGGACTGCAGATGGGGAAACTGAGGTGCAGAGAAGGGAAGTGGTTTTTCTGGGGTCACAGAACACATGAGTGGTAGTTACAAGACAACAGAGTGTCATGGGTTTTAAGCAAAATATATGCTCAACTCTGGTTCTTCATCCTCGTTTATGGATCACTCATGGTTGTAGGTGGGGAGGGGCTCTCAAGGCTCCTTTCTCTTTGTCTTTTGATGGCTAATTTTTTGTATTGACTTGACTGGGCTATAGATTGCTGCAGTAGCTGCCAAAATTGTTTCTGGGTGTGTGTGTGAGGGTGTTTCCAGAGCAGATCAGCATTTGAATCAGTAGACTGAGTAAACAAGATTACTCTCCCCAATATGGGAAGGCATCATCCAATCCCTAGAGGGCCTGAGTAGAGCAAAGAGCAGGAGGAAGAGCACATTTTCCCTCTCTTCTTAAGCAGGGATATCCACCTTCTTCTTCCATTGGACTTTCAGAGCTCTAGGTCCTCAGGGACTGGGACTTATACCATTGCCTCTCCTGGTTCTCAGGCCTTTGGACACCACTGGAACTTACGTCATTGCCTCTCCTTTGCCTCAGGCCTTTGCACTCAGACTGAATTACAACACTAGCTTTTCTGGTATCCAGCTTGCAGATGACAATGGTAGGACTATGGAGGCAGTACAGTCTCCATAATACAGTGAGCCAATTTCTATAATAAATGTCTTATAGCTATATGTCTTTTATTGTTTATGCTTCTCTGAAGGACCCTGAATAATACACCTCCCCTCCCTCATTCTCTCCAAAGACAAGGCAAGGTCCAGGGCACAGAGAGACAAGGAGGAGTGGTTGCTTCAGTTCTCATTGACAGCGCTGTGGGTGTGTGGAGCCTGAGGGCCTCCCTGGCTGGCTTCTCTCAGTCTCCCCAGGCTCTGGCCATGGCAGGTGTGATTTTCCATCTAGGTTGAGCTGTATTTCAGAGATTTGGGGTGGAGGGGTAGAGGTGACAGGGCAGTTAGTGGGGTGGCAGCAGTGACAGTGCTAGACCAGGGGTGTGTGTGTGTGTGTGTGTGTGTGCATTTGAGGTTGTTTGAACTGTGTAAGCCTGGGATTGGGCGGTGCCCATGTTCTATACTCTGGGCCTTGGGGAGATATCTGTTCTTGCCTTGGAGTAATTCTCTTTTGTTGATTCTCATCTCCCTTTTTCTTTCCATCTCAAGATACTGACTGGGACAAAAGGTTAGGGCAGGACTCTGGAACAAAGGAATAGAAGAGTCTTTAATTAGTCCACTTGGGCTGCCTCTACCAAGGTTAAAAAGAATATTCTTTGAACCAGGTGCCCCAGCCCAGTCTAGTCAATGTGGGGCCAAGACTTTCCCACTGGAGGTTGAACCTAAAAGCTTTATAGTACTACACCAACAGATTTGGTCTAGAGTGTCCCCTTTGCTGTTTCCTTCTCAAGCCTGTGACAGTGATAGAGAAGTAGTTATGGGTCATAGTCAAATATCTTCCCATGTCATCATACCCAGCAAAAAAGCAAAAACCACAAATAACCTTTATAAGCTAATGAAAGTGATGACTCTTCCCTTAGGGTAATTAATCAGAATTTTCCTTTCACTCCTGATTCCCCTCCACAGTAGGATGGTCCTAGGACAGGCAGTGGCTTACATGGGAGGGTATTTGCAGGAATATCCCACTCAATATTCAACTTCAAATATCCCCCACTGTTTGCCCCTGCTCTGCAGAGCCTCCATAACCCTCAGAAACAATAATGTGGTCAAGAGTTTACGGTGGTTATTGCTTGGGGAGATCACAACAACTCTCCAGTCTCGAGCTAATGACAGAGGCGTGACTTCTCCCAACAACACTCATTACCTCTCAGTAGTGCTGGCTGGTGGCTGGCGAGGGTGTGCCTGGCAGATGGAGAGGCCGGTCAATGGAGGCCTCAGTAATTGAAATGACGAATGGTGAGTCATGCACACACAAGCAGAGTGGGAGTAGCTGCAGAGGGGGATATGAAAAGGCCCATCTGTAAAACATTTCCACAAACCCAGATCTGTTTCTGCTGAAGCGAGACGGCATCTGCCAGAACCATTCTGCACCCACGAAGACAAAGACAAAGACACAACCAAGAAGGAACCTGCCCCTGGGTCTGGGAGAGGACGAGCCAAAGGCCTGGGGTCAGGCTTGGAGCACCTCCATCTTCTCTCCTACTTCTGCAAACCCATCTATTACTTTCTCTTTAACTCCTTCTGTTTCATTCTTCCCACCCAAAGTGCCATTCTAGACTCAACCCATTCTTGACCCAATTGTTTCTGAACCGCTTTAGATGCTTTGGAGCTTTGTTAGTCTTAGGGGGGTCAGCAAACTATGTCTCATGGACCAAATCTGTAGTGCTATCCATTTTAGTAAGTGGAGTCCTTTTGGAACACAGCCACACGCCTTCGTTTACGTATCCTTTGTGGCTGCTTCTATGCTGCCGTGGCCATGCGGAATAGCCAGGACAGAGACAGGATGCCCCAAGAGCCTGAACCAATTCCTTCTGAACCGTATTCCTCTGTATCTGTCCTGGCCCTGTGATATGGTTGGGCTGTGTCCCCACTCAAATTTCACTTTGAATTGCAGCTTCCATAATCCCCGTGGGTCATGGGAGGGACTCAGTGGGAGGTAAGTGAATCATGGAGGTGGGTTTTCCTTGCTGTTCTCATGATAGCGAGTAAGTCTCATGAGATCTGGTGGTTTTGTGGTTTTATGGTTTTATAAAGGGCAGCTCCCCTGCACTTGCTGTCTTGCCTGCCACCGTGTAAGACGTGCCCTTGCTCCTCCTTCACCTTCTGCCATGATAGTGAGACCTCCCCAGCCATGTGGAACTGTGAGTCCATTAAACCTCTTTTTCTTTATAAATTACTCAGTCTCAGGTATTCCTCATAGCAGTATGAAAATGGACTAATACACTCTGGCATACCTGCCCTGCTGCTTAATTACACCCCAGTAAGTGGCAGAGACCAGAGAGGGAAAATATGATTTTCTCAAAAATGCAGTCTCAGATGCAGTCTCAGACACTTTCTTAAAAAAAATGCCTGAGACTGCATCTGAAAAGAAGAAGGGTCCTCACTGGGAGAGAGGACTGTGATCACTTTTGCTCCCTGCTCTGGGAGTTCCATGAGGGAGTTACATGACCTGTGTTGTATGTTCAATATTTCTCTTCTGGAAATTTTCTTTTATTACTTTCTTTTGGTTTTCCTCTCTTTTTAAAATCTCCACTTCCTTCTCTATACATTTATTCACAAAGTAAATATTTTCTGGGTTGCTGTTCTATTACAGGCATGGCTGTATCAGTTAGGATGAGCTAAGCTATGCTGTAATAACCAACAGCCCCCAGTTTTTAATGGCTTAAAAGAACAGAGGTCTCCTTTTTGTTGGACATGCTACAGTATGTCCAATCTGGGCTGGGAAAAGGCCCTGCTCACCAGGTGATTCAGGTATGTAGGTTGATGGTACCTCTGTCCATATTAGGGCCCGGGGGAAAGGGAACTCAGTCCAGAAGTGGCCCACATCCATTTTTTCTCCCCATTACAGTTAGTTACATGGCTTCCTCCAGCCACAAGGAGTCAGAAAATAAATTTCTACCCCTTGCCTAGAAAGGAAGGAGAGCCAGATATTGTTGAGTAGAATGATTGATCATCAAACACTGGTGCTATGGAAGTAAGTAAGAATAAACCATAGTCTGCTCTGGAGGAGAACCAAGTCTCATGTATGATTTATTGAGTTCTTACTGCATACATAATACTTTGTAGTTGTTATGGCATTTGATTTTCACATTACTCATGAGAAGTTTCCTAACTTCAGTTTTAGGGCAGAAAACTTAGTCCCCGTGAAACTGGGACTTTATTCATGACTTTAATGATGTTAATAAATGACTTTATTAATATCACTCAGCTGGTAAGACTTGAAGGCAAAATTCTGGCTTCAAAGTATGAGCTCTGTGTGATGCCCCAAGGGCCCATGGCTCACTACTTGAGCCTTGGATTTCCACCCATGACATCTCAATGCTGCTGGTCAACATGGGAGTCTCAGGGCCTCTTAGATAGTCTGGATGGGAAAGAATTCAGTGATCGCCCTATGGTGGGAAGGGAAAAGATGAGAGATTGATTTGGGTGAATCAATCCTGGCTTGATTCACCCAAACCAAGCCTATCTGGTAAATATGATTGTTTTGTCTTGTGTCAGATAAATGATCATGATGCCTCACAAGCAATCTTTATAAAGCTTCATTCTTCATAAACCTTTTCCCCTCTCTGTGGGGCTCATCAGTGATTCCTCATTGCCTCCAGGAAGAAGTCCCGTTTTCTTTATTTGATTTTCAAAGTCCTGCCCATTTGGGCATGCGCCCTTCTCATGGCCACTTTTCCTTGTCCAGTGTGCTCTGTCTGGAGCTTCCGTCTTAGCTGCCTCTCCTCAGCACTTCTGCAGATGCAGAGATTCAGGTAACAGAAAATTGTGAGTCTGGACTAAGGTATTAACAGTGGGGTGGATGGAAGGGGAGAGATATTGGGAGACTTATGTGTCAGGAAATAAGAGTTTACATTTCTTTTTTTTTCTTTTGAGACAGAATCTTGCTGTGTCACCCAGGCTGGAATGCAGTGGCACAATCAAAGCTCACTGCAGTCTCAAACTCGCAGGCTCAAGTAATCCTCCCACCACAGCCTTTCAGGTAGCTGAGACCACAGGCATGTGCCACCATGACTGGCTAATTTTTTTTGTATATTTGTAGAGTTGGGGTCTTGCTATGTTGCCCAGGCTGTTCTCAAATACTTGGGCTAAAGCCATCTTCCTACCCTGGCCTCCCAAAGTGCTGGGATTACAGGCGACAGTCACTATGCCCAGCCTAGAGCTTACAATTTCTTGAGTGGGGCAACCAGTGATGAAAATTCTGAAGACAGCGAAAGGAAGAATAGTGTACAAGAGAGTTAACTCTAAGAAATTGCTTTATCCCCTCAACTCCATTATGTTTCAAAAAAGCAGAGACCAGTCATTTCTTCTTGTCTCTTGTATATGTGGCATTTTAGAGAACCAGCTCTGTGACATATGGTTCACAGAGTTACTCAGTATCTGGTGTTAAGCTGAACTGAACTGATAATGATGATTTTAGAATCCCAGCAGCTGCCATCTACACCAAGCCCCTCTGTGCCGGTTTCTGTGTTAGATCCCTCACCGTGATTATCTCACCTAATTATCATGAAATGCCTGGCCTAGGAAGCATTTATAATACTGCCATTGACATTTGAGGAAGTAGGTTGGATACTTTAACAACCTTATGCAAAACTGCAACATTGGAAAGAAAGAGAATCAGGATGTGGCCCCACAACTGTCTGCTTCAAAAGCCTCAACGGTTTTCTCAATACCCCTGCATCTTCAAGGGCAGTCGGCTTCCTGTTGCTGACATAGGAATTTAGGTCAAATATGTGAACTTCTAGAGGACAACTGCCTGATTTGGATGTAACAGCACAATTCCTGGAAGGCTTAAATTATGCATCATTGAAGCTCTTCCATTGGAAAGTTAAAATGTCAAACACACACCCACAGCTCAGCACATATGCAATTGAGCAGCCATTTCCTTGAAATTAGCATCTTGTTACAAAGGCATAATGTTGAAGACTGAATCTCCAGCTTGTGTGTGCTACGTGTCCTCTTCCCCTTGTCATCCTCCTCCTCCTCCTCCTCCTCCTCTTCCTCCTCTGCCTCCGCCTCCGCCTCATCTTCCACCTCTTCCTCATGGCTTTCTGTGTGCGGTCTCTGACCACTGTTCACACCTTACCCGCCTGACCTTCTGCCTTTCCTCCTCTCCTCCGGCCATACACAGCAGCCTGGACCTGGTGTTCCCAGTCTTCTTGCCCGTCTTTGTCCCTTTCCCTCCATCCATCTCTGCCCATTCACAACATAGCTAGTCTTTCATCAATATCACAGATAATTCCTTTTCCATGAAGACTTTTCTTGTCCTGCCCTCTCCCAAGACAAACCTGAACTGTTGTACTTTTGTGTCCTCTTATAGTGTGCACTATGAATTCTACTTGTGGGCTTGTGTCTGTGATTCCCTTATTAGACGTCAAATTCCATGAGGGCAGGGACCAGGCGTGAAGTCCACTGTTAGGAGCCCTGCCCTACGGAAGGCATTGGCAGGCATTAAAAAACAGATAAATGGGCATTTAAGCTATTTTAAAATCTATTCCTTGGAAGACTTACTGTACAGTTGCAAGTGTTTTCTATCCAAATACTGGTGAAGTAAAGTAAGTTTTAGAAATACTTTTTTTTTTGGCCGGCTGCAGTGGCTCATGCCTGTAGTCCCAGCACTTTGGGAGGCCGAGGCGGGTAGATCACAAGGTCAGGAGTTCAAGACCAGCCTGGCCAACATGGTGAAACCCCATGTCTACTGAAGATACAAAAATTAGCTGGGCATGGTGGCAGGCGCCTGTAATCCCAGCTATTTGGGAGGCTGAGGGAGAGAATTGCTTAAACCTGGGAGGTGGAGGTTGCAGTGAGCTGAGATTGTACCATTCTACTCCAGCCTGGGCAACAGAGTAACTTTTTTTTTTTTTTTTGAGACAGGGTCCCCCTCTGTGCTCCAAGCTGGAATGCAGTGGTGTGATCCCAACGCACTGCAGCCTTGACCTCCTGGGCTCAAGTGATCCTCCCACGTCAGCCCCATGAATAGCTGGGACTGCAGGCATACATCATGCCTAACTAATTTTTAAATTTTTGTAGAGATGGGGTCTTACTAAATTGCCCAGGCTGGTCTCAAACTCCTGAACTCAAGCAATCCTCTTACTTTAGCCTCTCAAAGTGCTGGCTTTATAGGTTGAGCTACAATGGCCTGCAAGAAATATTTCTTATATCCCCTTTCTTGAAGAGTCTCATGAATTCTGGCATACCAAAGGCTCTGAGAATTCCTGCAGTAAAGAAGTTCATTTTCACTTTTTAAACTGGTAAAAACCAAACTTATTCGTCTATTGGCCTGCTTTTCCACAAATACCCATTACTCCTCAGAACTCTTCCCTAGGTATGCTGTAAGAAATTAAGAAGACTAGGCCTTTCTGGTCCAAGAGTAATGGAAAAGATTTGTAATTCTGGGAGAGAGAAATCGGGGAAGAGTGGGAGCTTCAGTTTCCTGGCAATACAGCTGCCACATAGGGAGAAAGGAGCATTAGTACTGCCCCCAGAGGTAGTCTTGTCAACAACGGGGTGATGAGTAGAGGAGTTACTTCTCCAGGGAAAGAGCCAAACCACTGGAGGTCCCCAGGAGGACCAGGGAGGAGAAGGCGTCTGTGTGCAAGTCTGGGACTCTGTTGGGGGAGGTAGGAATAGGGGAGGGTGGGGACGAAGGCTTATTTGCTTGAGGAATAAGAGGCTATGAAATATGGCCCATCTCCTCCATGCCAGTCTTCTCTCTCGTGTTAACTCACCATGTGCAATGACCCCATGAGGTCAGCATCATCCTCTCCCAGGGAGAAGGAACAAACACAAACAAGCAAATAGTCATGCTTCACAGTGTAAAATGCACGTTTGTTTATTTGAAAAGTAAACAAACTTGCATTTACTTCAGTAAATGGGGCTTTTGCAGTTTGTTGTATAAACTGCCATTTCTTGGGTATTTGCCATAGTATTTTATCTTCTTGACAGCTTTGAGAGTGAAGACTTACCAGTGAAAACAAGTTGAGAGGTAATGGTAATTCATTCAACACCCATGCAGCAAATAATTGTTTAGCGCCTACTGTGTGCCAGGTGCTATTACAGAGCAGGACACCGTGATTTTATTTAATGGTCATATTACCTACTAATCTTTATTAAGCATTTACTGTGCATCACGGACTGCTCTGATGTTTTATACAAGCCATCATTTTTAGTTCTCACAATTAGTAAGCAAGTAGATGTGATTATTATAGACATTTAGAAGGTGGGGAAACTGAGGCACAACATACAGACAAATATATCTAACATGACACAGCTACCAAAGGTCAGAATCAGGATTCAGACCTGAACAGCCATTATTTGTGCAAATAATGCTCAGATGTGACCCCTCTCAAAACAAGTGATTTTTCCCTGCAGCTTGTGGCCTTACTGTCAGCCTTTTAAAGAGCTCTCAAAATGTAAGTCATGATTTTCTGTACTGAGGTGACTATGTGGATCATGTGAAGGGTATGAAAATTGGTGGTGAACCACAGTCCCCACCAAGTTTCCCTGCAGAAGACACCCCCACCCCGTCCAAGGCTGCTTAATCAAAGTACACTGTACTTGTGAAGTCAGAATGCCCTCCACATCCTGTGACTTCATCCAGACTTTCCAATTTTGTTATCTTAGCAAAGGCCACCAGGCAATTTCTTCCACATTTGTCATCATCCCTTAAAACATGATATAATTGGAAATTGCAGTGTTGGTGAGGGTAGGATGACATTTTATGTGCATTCAATTTGGACATAAATGTCATATTTGCACGAGGTTGGGGCTGCTGGCTGTAAGAATACAATTTCATGAGTGATGAGTCGGCCTGCAAGAGATCTCAATGAGTGAGGAGATGCGCTTTTTATGACCCTGGCAGAGAGAGATCAATGATTGCAGGCAGAAGGTTGGCATTGTTTTTTTTTTTAAAGCAAGTATTTGCTCTCTTTGCACTTTCTTATTCTGTAATCTCTGCATCCTCTGTTCTAAAACTCAGATAAAACCTGATCAGCATGAATTCACTCAGATATATGTATTTAAATCATAGATGTGTACATATAGTAATCTCAAGGAACCATTGTGCATTAATACTGCTATTTTCAAGATACTTTTACCCATTATCTCTTTTCATTGTGATTCAATTCTAGGGCTGCTCTTTGATTCCTTCTGTTCCCTCATCCACCACCTCATTCAGTCCACGAACAAATCCTGTTGGCTCTGTCAGCTTCTGATTCTTCTACTCCTGCCACCAGGCTGCCATCAGCTCTGTTCTGGGTTATGGTGGAAGCCGGCTAATGATCATTTTGTCTCCTACAGTCTATTCTCCATACAGCTGCCAGGCTGAACGTCAAACAAGCTTAAGTCAGATCATGTCCCATTTGTAAAACCATCCAGAATGAAATTCAGATTCCTTTCTGTTGGGATTGGAGCCGAATAACTAAAACCCCACTTCCTTTTAGCTGCCCAGGCTTAGACACAATAGAGAAATAAGACTAGAAGTGAAGCAGATAGAGATCAATGTATCATGTGTATTACTCGTGAAGAGGTTGCTGATGAACATGACTTGGGTCTGCTTAAGAGGATTCAAGCTTTTAGTATCAAGTGAAACTTTGCCTCAGATGGACTCCAGGTAGTTTAGGTCATCTATATCTAGCGGTCCTGTGCGATGCTGTTTCTGCCACTCCCTGAATCTCCGCAGCTTCTCTTATGTTGTAGTAAAGCACAATTGCAGCGACGTCGCATCAGAAGAAGGAAGGTCAGCAGAGGTGATGCATGTTGTATGATGATGAGTGTTTACAGCCACCTTCTCCTAAGAAGAAAATTTACACTGGGGTGGGTAGTATTCCATTATGTAGACTTAGCGACTTTGCTAAGTGCTTTTTAGACTGCTTAAAAAATTTTCAAGATTTTAAAAGATGTATAAGGTTAAGTTTGCAAATATAATGGAAATGCTGTATATCTTTTGAAGTGATAAAATCCACGTTGGAATTTTAAAGAAAATATGCTGTAATAATGCTGTTGTAAGTAATATTTTAATGTCTCTTTGCCTGTTTTCTATTTCAGCACATTCATTGTGGTGAATGCTCATAGCATTATAACTGCTTAGCCATTGAATGATAACATTTGTTAGTGGAAATTGGAAAATTTATTTGTGAAATTCTGCAGAATTCATTTTTCTATTTCCAATATTTGCTGAGGTTAAATAAAAATTTTCAAGCCATTGATGTAATAAAAAAAAAAAAAAAGGAAATGAGTTTCTTATATGCACCTTGGTTAAGCTTTCTCCCCTTTAATAGAAGCCTGCTTCTTTAAAATCACAAATTATTCCTTCTTGGAGAAGCTTCTTATCTCATTTCAGATTGTAGCCCTCCCACCTATACTCATGCTGTTTGCCTCTTTTTAAGAAGGTTGCCTTTTTCCTTATTGATTTATGGGGGGATTTATATGTGATGAATAGCTTTTTGTAGTTTGTAGCTTGCATTTAAACTTTATGGTGACTTTTGGTTAAAAAATGTTTTAGTGAGATTAAATTACCAATCTTTATTTGTTAAAGATAGTGATTTTATGTCTGCTTTGAAAAACCACTCCCAATCTTGAGGTCATAGTGATATTTTCCTAAATTTTCTTTGAGCAGTTTGAAGCTTGGATTTCACATATTTAAATTCAGGATTCTGTGCATGGTATGAGGTGCTGATTTTTGTATATGGTGATTGATACGGTTTGGCTCTGTGACCCCACCCAGACCTCATGTTGAATTGTAATTCTCATGCTGGGGGAGGTGATTGGATCATGGGGGCGGATTTCTGTCTTGCTGTTCTCATGATAGTGAGTGAGTTCTCATGCAGCTGGTTGTTTGAAAGTGTGTAGTGCTTCCCCCTTGGCTCTCTCCCCTCCCGCCATGTGAAGATGTGCTTACTTCTCCTTTGCCTTCTGCCATGATTGTAAGTTTCCTGAGGTTTCCCCAGCCATGCCTCCTGTAACAGCCTGTGGAATTGTGAGTCTATTAAACCTCTACTCTTTATAAATTACCCAGTCTCAGGTAGGTATTTATAGCAGCGTCAGAACAGGCTGATACAGTAATGTTTAAGTCCAGGTTGATTTTGTTGCTTATAGACAACTCAATGTTCCAGCATTATTTATTACAGACATTCATGGTCCCCAGTCATCTGCATGCCATCTATCATTTCCTTCTATGGGTGGGTTTGTCAGTTCTGTTTCAGTGCTCTATTTGTCCAACCCTGTACTACAAGCACACTATCTTAATTATTACAACTTGACAATAACACAAGAAACTTAAGAAGAAATTAAAAATCACTCATGATCTCATAATATAAAGACTATCTGCCTCAATTTCTTTGGCATTTCCTTTTAGTCTTTTGCTTATTTTCAGAAGATATTGTGTATACAGATTTGAATTTTCATTTTCCCTTAACATTATATTTTGGCACATATTGACAAATGCTCCACATTTATGTTTTATTGTGAGAGAAGTATGAACAAAGTGTTAAAGTTTTAAGAGGAGGCAAGAGAGCGTTTTTATCTTGGGAGAAATCTGAGATTTTGTGTCTCTAGACTACATAGTTACATAGATATTTTCTTGTTGATAAATGAGCTGTGACAATACATGGAAAGGGATGGATCATTGATTTTTTAAAAAAAACAACACAAAGACATTGAGAATTGATGGATATATTAAAAATATAAACATGTTTTTTCAAGATTTTTAGATGGGAGCAAGCCATTTGCTAAATGGGATTATCATAGAGGTATTAATTTGGGAACAAACAATGACCCAAAAATATGTGGAATCCTTTCCTTTTTGCAGTGAGTCCAAAGCTCTGAGAACATAGTGTTTTAACTGGGTTCTAAGTCAGAAAGGAAGTGTCTGAATCGGCAGGGACAGTGACGTGAACTGCGATTCTCAACAGGTAGTTGATGTGTTGATTATGGTTCGTAGGGAGTTTAAAGATCTTTAGTCGCTTCAGTCAGATATTACATCTGATTTTTATCCCTAATGTGACTACACGACTTCCAACATCATTTTGCCTCCACATGAACCTGTTCAGTCAGCTTCAACTAAGAGCCGGAGGGTAAATGCAGAATGGGCACCTTTCATATGACAACAAGTTCCTTTTGGTTTCCAGTAGAGGCAGTCTCTCCTCTTTAAGTCTCCTGGAGACAGGGGCCTCCTCGTTCTGTCAAATGCCTTCCTATTTGGATTTAACTGGGTTTTTTATTTATAGTCATTTATAAGATTCTTATTGCTTGGCTTCTGCTGGAATGAGGTGGGGGAGTGTTAATGGTTTTTGTCATATTTATGCAACATTAGATGTTGTTTAAACCTAAGCCACTCTGTGCTTTATTACAATCCTTTAAATCTTCAGAGTGGGCAAAATTGTGGCATCTCTAAGAGTCTTAGAGATGGACCGCAACTTAGAAACGGCTCACCTTACCTGAGTCAGGACTCCCTTCTCCATTGTTCAAGTCAATGTCTATTGAGTGCTCTCTCTAGGCCAAAAGATGGACCTGCACAATGTCATGCCTGTGGTGGTCTGCTCACTTTATTCAGTCTGTTTTCTTATAGAACTTTTAATTGTGAGAAAATCCTGCCTGTCCCTTATCCAAAGTTGGCCTGCAAAGAATGTCTACCCATTGGTTCTAATTTTGCTTTGTGTGGTTGCAGGACGAAAGTCTTGTCTATCAGACTGTGAGTGCCTTGATATTCTCAAACCTCAGTGTGCATGAGAATCACCTGGAATGCTTGTTAAAGCCCAGATCACTGGACCCCACCTCAGGGTTCCTGATTTGTGGGCCTGGGTTAGAACTAGCAGACTTGTATTTCTAACAAGTCTCTAGGAAATGCTGATGCTGCTGGTCTGGGGTGCCCTACTTGAAGAACCGCTGTTAAAGACTAAGAGAATCCCTTTATCTCAGTACCATGCACTTTGTTAGGGGCGAAAGATGAAGCAACGGACAGAGCAGACACAGTGCTTACCCTCATGGAGCATATGGTCCAGTGAAACTCATTAGACATATAAACAGTGAAGTGAAGTGTTAGTTATGACAGACAGCAGTTGAGAAGCTCTGAGAATATAAAGGAGGATAACTCATCTGGCCACAGGCTCTGAGTCAGGGAAGCTTCCTTGCAGAAACCTGAAAAATAGGTGTTTGTAAGACTAAAAAGAGAGAGTGGGCAGGGAGAAAAAGAAGCTCTAATGAGAACAGCATGGATGAGGGCACAGCAGAGGGAAGATGGGCAGTACAGTCTGTACAGGCCACAGAAAGACGGTCAGTGTGATGGATGTGCAGAACACAGGGAAGAAGGCTGAAGGAGCTAGAGGTGCCTTCTGAACTAGCTTGAGAGGTTTGGGTTTGTATTTCAAGGTTAATGGGAAGCCATTAAAACCCCACTGGGTTTTAAACCAGGTTTGGTTTGGTGAGTGCGATATGAACAGATTTGTTAGTTTATGAACTGAAATCTTATTTGGCTCTGTTTCCAGTGCCTACCATTGTAAGTGTAAGTGCATGGAGGAGCATACGTGCTCTTTGCCTTGTGTAAGCGAGTGCTCAATAAATATTAATCACCTCACGTGGCATGTGAGTGTGTGTTGAACACGGTGTCATTCTAGGCATCCATGTGTATATGTGTGCCGGTGACACAGGAAATAAATACCTTAGGCTCAGCAAAACTGAACTTACTGTGTTAGCATGGACTGCCAATGCTCAGCTTCCTTGAGGGTGATTATGCACTGCCTTGTGGGTAACACCATGGCTCTGCGCCCCTTACACAGTACATAATTTGAATTGTAGATTAAACTGATTTAGAGGAGGCATAAGTTTTCATGATTTCAGGCTTAGAGGCAGGATTATGATTGACTGATACAATTTAAAGTCCATAAAAAGACCGCTGACCTGTAGAACTGAAATAATTTCAGTTCTTCCTTGCCAGGAGGTCATTCTGTCTTTTATGAGAAAGGAAGTCTGAAGAGCAACGAAGGTGAAGGAGGCATTGGAGGAGGAAACATTAAGAAAAGTGACATTGACCACAGATTTTGCCGTTATCAAAGTGATGCAGGAATGCCAGTCCCCTTTTGCCTCATTAACAGTTTTTGGACAACATTGAGATTTGGAAAGAGAGAATGTGCAAGTGTGTTTAGGGCATTGTTAACATATGGTTTCAATTACAAGATTTGGCCCTTGTACTTATGGGGAGTTTCTTAGGGCAGAACAAATATTATAGTTGTACAATGTGGCACCCAAGAGCCATCTGACTTACTGTTTTAATAATCTAGAGAAAAGAAGATCTCGCCAACAATGGGACTTGTCTCCTAAGTCTAATGTCTGGACTTGGAGAAGAACACTTGTCATAGTCCCCAAAAGAAAGGGAGGAGGACTTGGGGATTTCTCATTCAGGAAGGGAGGGAGGAAGGAACAAAAGTGTCAGCTTCAGTGAGACCTGGATTTGAATGCTGGCTCTTTTTTAATTGAGAAAATTAGTCTATCAGAGCTATAATATTCTCATGTGGCAAAACTACTGTGAACCTCACAGGATTTTGAGACATAATGAAAATTATACACAGAAGGCCTCAGGCTTTCTAAGAATTCTTCCTAAAAGCTGTTATTACTGTTATCATTACTCTTGCTATTTTTTCCTGTGTGATGTATCAGTGGGTCAAGTGCCTCATTACCAACCTTCCAGAACTCTGTAAATTGCTTATATCTATACTCCCGCCATTCAAGACCCAGTCCTGGAAGTCACACAGGGACACTTCTGCTGCATTCCACTGTAGCACAGACCACTGGGCCAGCCAGACTCAGAGGGAAAGTAAACTGATTCCACTTCTTGATGTGAGAAGTGGCAAAAGATCCTGTGGCCATCTTTCATCTACCAAGCTGATTTGTAGTTTTAAAAGATCGCTCTGATTGTTACACGGAGAATGGATTGGGATAGGAAAGCAAGCAGCCTGTTTAGGAAGTTTGTGTGATGGCACAGGAAAGATAATGTCTTGGATTAGGCTTGTCACAAAGAAAGGGATATACTGAAATCTGTTTTGGATGCAGAGCCGGCTAATGAATTGGTTCTTGAGATTAAGGCTGCGAATTCCTGTGGCCAGTTCCTGTAGTAAGGATATAGCCTGAAATGGGGAGGATGCAGCTCCAAGACCCTATCCTCAAACTTAGTGTGTGGCTCGTTCTCATTCCAGACATGCTGGCCTCCCCATTCAAGAGCTAATTTCTGCTACAATATTTTAGGAGCGGTGAGGCGAGGTGGATTCCTGTAGCACCCCTTCTTGCTAATCAGCCTTTCTCCGGAAAAGTTCTAACAAACTTAAAGCAGTAAAGCATTTATTTTCTTTTTAAATGCAGAGTAGAAGGCGGTTTCCTTGGTGGGCCAAGAAAACAGTCAAGTGTTCTCCTGCTTTTGGCATGCTCCTGCCAGGCACGTGGCTCCTGGCCCTCCCTGCTGGCCTGGCTGCTGGGACTGGGCATCACCTGCTCCCCTTTGTCTGCTGGGCCCCAGCCAGGCCGCCGATAGCACAGACCCTGCCGAGCTCCAGCTTGTTTACCTGGCCGGGCGAGGAGACTCTCATTCTCGATGCTGCCCTCCCTGCTCCAGACCAGCCCGAAATTGTGGGGCCCAGAAGGTCCCTTGTTCACTTAGGCCATTGATGTTGCCTCCCACCACAGTGTCTGTTGGCTCTATGCCTTGCAAATGCTGCATCTTTTTTCCGATGTCACTTAGAGAGCCTCTCCAAGGTGAAGTTTGATCAACTTTTCAACCCACAAGGGCTCTCAGCAGCCTGACTGAAGAATGGTTTTCCCCCTACATCTGGGAGGGGCCACAGTCCTGGGGCAGACGCTAGCCTCTGGAGGCCTTGAGTGGCCAGGCCCCCTTTTGGGAAAGGAGTGGGCATCCTCTTGGTGTGTGGAGTTGGGGCCTTCCAGCTCCTTCCCAGCAAACGTGGGCCTGACAACACTACATTTTTTTCAGGTAGTTTTAAAAGTTGGAGGCCCAGAAAAAGTGAAAAAAGTGAAGAGCCTTGAGGAAGGTCAAGCTCTCTGTGTTGTGTTTTACGTGTTGCTTAATTCACTCAGCTCACTTAAGTTGGTGGTGTTTGTGAAGGCAGACAACAGAGTCTCACAGAGGTTGAGAACTTCACCAAAGTCACACAGCAGCTAGTGAGTGTCAGGACAGTTGGCCTGACTTCTCTCTGGGTGCCCTTCTCAGGGCAGTGCCTTTTAGGCCCTATGACCTTGACCCACAGTAAGAAGTCCCTGTTAGGGCTGGGTTGGACCAGCACCTGCCCGTGTACTTATCATCAACAGCCAGGCTTCAGGAAGCAACCCTAGTTAACTGCTCCATTGTGTGCACTCCCCAGGGATGCTGTCGTGTCCATTTGTCAGCATACCTTGGCGCTCAGGATCTGCAGGCTCATTTCTGTCACCAGCTGCTTTTTGGAGATTGTTGCTGTGGTGCAGTCCTGGTAGGGAACCGACCCTCTGGAACAGGACAGTGGTTGAAAGAATAAATGTGTTTGTAGGATAATTCATAGCTAAAGACAGGATGGGAAGGAACCCAAGTTTCAGGTTGTACAAATATGCTGTAATTATAACGCTGTGGACAAGTTCAGTTTTATTCTATACACTAAGGCTTTTAATTTTGTTTAAAAGGGAAAAAAGACCGCAAATTTTAGTCTAAAGGATTTGAGGGATCCCTAATATAAGTTTAGGGTCCCTGCAAGAAGATGTACACTGAGTGTGTGTAGTAACTATTAGAGCCATAGCATGCCCAGGAACTATCCAGGGTCCTGAAGTATTCACTGCGCCTTACTTATTCATCCATCCAGCAGTGATGATGCGTACTAGCAGTATAAAGACCATAGGGCAGAGTCTCAGCTCTCAATGAGCTCACAGTTCTTTTGTGATGATTGGCAAGAAATCCCAGGACAGTCTGATGAGTGCTAAGATAGAGAGTAAACAAAGGGGATGCCTAGGCCAGCATGAAGAGTTCAAATAAGGCTTTTGGATGAAGTTGACCTTTGAACTGACTACTGAAGGATTATTGACAGGTGTCCAGGTTATAAAGAGGCAGGGAGAAGGTATTTCATACACAAACAGCTTGCAGTAACAAAAATATAAAATGCGAAAGGTCAAATGACTAGAATTGAGGCTGGAAAGGTAGGGAGAAGGTCACCAAGGATCTTGTGTGTGAGCCTTAGGAATTTAAATTTCATCCTGCAGATAATGAGGAGGCACAGAAGGGTCTTAGACAGGGAGAGAGACATAGGATGATGTTTACCTTGTTTTCTAGATCTCCATGGCAGCATAGAATTGAGTGGAGGCAGAAAGAACAGAGGCGGGGAGGTCAGTGAGATCTCTGTTGCACTAATCAACTAAGGTGATGGCAGTGGGGATGCAAAGTATGAGGAGAATCATTTTCCCTCTCTCCTCTTTATCAAGTTTACTGCTCAAGAATTTCTGCTGTGAATTCTATTTTTAAAGGAACTTATTGGGGAAAGAGTTGCTACCATCTCTTCTTACCTCTCATAGCCTTATTGAGTTTCTGAGTGATTGAGTAACTAACATAACTTAGGTGTCTTTTCCTTTTTGGAAATAATTGTCATATCGAAGTTGAGTGTTCCTCTGAGGGTGGCTGGCCCTCTCAGTTCTTCAAAGATGTTCTGCCTGGAAGCAGTTGATGGTCGTCTCTCTATTGCTTCCTCCCTCCCCTAGATTGATGGGTTAAGAATCTGCTCTCTGGATCCAACTCTTTTAATGTCACATCCACTTTTGGAAGAAAGTAATAGGTGGCACCTCTACCTTCATAAGTAGAATGAGCTATATTCTTCATACCAATTTTACAGCAATAAAATGCACTCAGCATTTTTAATGGGCATGCATTTCTGAGATATCAAGGAACTAAAATTAACAGGAGTTGGTGGTAAATTCCTGTAGGATATAGGAGATAGGGAAGAGATGGACTCTTAGATAATACCTATGTTTATGGGTTGGAAGGATGGTATTGTTTGGTGGGATGGATATTACAGATGCTAATACAGGTATTGATTGACTTACCACCTATGCAACTTACGACCATTCGACTTTATGACCACAATCGTTAGCCACGACTGCTCCGTGTCTGGCAGCGCAAACGTTGCACAGCTAGGAGCACGACAGTGTGGACCAGCTTCCAGCAGCACTACCTTCTCCACGTGCACCATTTCAACTGTACATATAGCCTACTGAACTTACGACCAAATCGTGTTACGACCGGTCGGTGGTCCCGACAGTGGTCGTAAGTCAAGCACTAGCTGTAATTACAATCTGTCTTCTCAGGGAAGACATATTTAGGTGAGAGAGAAATAAGTAACCTCAGATGTGAAATGGGGATAGAGCAGATGCTGTCAGTGCTTCCTGTCCATGTCCATGCTTGCTTTGATTCCTGCTATGGTTTTAGTGTGTACCCTCAAAAACTCAGGTGTTGTTAATGCGGTAGTATTAAGTGGAACTTTTAAGAGATAATTAGGCCATGAGGACTTCTCCATCACAAATAGGATTAAGGCCCTTATAAAAGAGGTTTCACATAGTGCTCAGCTAGCTTGCACTTCTGCCTTCTGCTATGTCAGGACCCAATATTCCACCCCTCTGGAGGGTGCAGCATCAAAGCGCCATCTTGGATGCAGAGAGCAGTCCTCACCAGACAAATGAACCTGCCAGTGCCTTCGTCTTGGACTTTCCAGCCTCCAGAACTGTGATAAAACTAATCTCAGTGTTTCTAAACCACCAAGGCTCGAGTATTTTGTTACAGCAATGCAAACAGATCAAGACAGAAATTGGTATCAGGAGCGGGATGTTACTATGCCAAATACCTAAAAATATGGAAGTAGCTTTCAAACTGGGTAATGGTTAGAGGCTGAAATGGTTTTGAAGTGAATACTGGAAAAATTCTACAATGTCCAGAATTGACTATTAAGGGCAGTTCTGGGGAGGGCTTAAAATAAGAGAAAAGCTGTAGTGACAGCCTCAGTCTTTATAGTAATTACCTAAGTGGTCATGATCAGAATGTTGGTAGAAATATGGAGGGTAAAGGCTGTTCTGATGAGCTTTTAAATAGAAATGAGGAATATCTTATTGAAAACTGAAGAAAAGACAGCCTTTGTTACAAAATGGTAAGGAACTTGGCTGCATTGTGCCTGTTCCCTGGCACTTTGGGGAAAGCACAGCTTAAGAGTGATGAACTAGAATATTTAGTGGAAGAAATCTCTAAGTATCAAACTGTTCAGAGTGCTGAATAACTTCTCTAAATTCATTAAAATAAAGTACAAAAAGAGAGAACCTATTTAAGGATACAATTTATAATCCAAATGAAAGCTGAATGTAGGAAAATTCTCAGCCTGGCCATGTATACAGTAAAAAAGTGTGGTTAGGAGAAAATAATCAACGGAATGGCCAAGTGATCATTTGATAGGAAGGTTAGTATTGATATAAGGGAGCCAGGTGCTATTCACAAAGACAATAGAAGAATGACTCAGAGATATTTGGGGCAGCCATGCCCATCACAGGCCCAGAGTGCCATGGCCTTCAGGCAGAGTTGTTTTGAGGGATAGGCCCAAGGCCCATGCAAGGTCTTAGAACTTAGGACCATCTCAAGTCTCTGGTCCCCACATTCTTGTACAGCACCCTTTGGCTACTCTAGCTGTGGCTTAAGAAGGCCCAGATGCAGCTTGGACTGCTTCCCCTAAGGATGCAGGTGGTGAGCCTTGGCAGCATCCACATGGTGCTAATTCTGCAGGCTTGCAGAGTGAACAAGCTATGAAGGCACGACTTTTTCCACCTAGATTTCAAAAAATGTCTCAGAGTCTTGAGACTCAGGCAGAGATCTGCTACAGGGGAAGAGCTGCTACAGAGAGCCCCTAATGGGGCAATACCTGGTAGAATCATGAAGGCAGGTCCCTCCTGAAGCCTCACACCTGTAGAGCCATTAGCACAAAGTGGCAGCCTGGGAGAGCTGTAGACTTCAACCTGTAAGATCTAGGATGTGGGTTGTGCCCAGCAAAGCTATGGGAGTGGGGTTTCCTGATGTATTTCATGAACTAATGAGGACTAACACAGAATTGAAGACAAAGACAAAAGGTTCTATTTGAAAGAAGGGATCAGGGGGCTCTTTCTTCTAGTGAACGAAGGCCCTGAGCTTTCACAGCCCTTTGTATTTATTAAGTAAAGTGAATAGGGAGAAGGGGGTGATTGTCAGTCAGCTACTTGATTTATCACAGGTACTTCTTTCCTTGTTCAGCAGGTTCCAGATGTTTAGATAGATAACCTCAGGATCACAGATAGCCTCAAGGAGCACAGGACCTGGGGCATGACTGCCCTCAACATTCCTTCTGGCAGCAGATGCAGTTTGTCAGCTTGCCAACATCCTGCTTTCATGAGGACAGTTTACCTTTTGCTCATATAGCCTCCAGAGGTATATTGAGTTGGTCACACCCCACATTCTTGGGGTTTCCAGCAATCCCCTGGAGCCAGTGTGTACAGAAGGGGGACGGGGAGTCAAAGAAGACTATTCTCCTACTTTTAATGTTATTTACCTTTTGAGTTTTGGACTTATTGGGACCTGTCATTTCTTTCCTTTTTTCTCTTTCTTCCTTTTGGAATGGGAATCTCTAGCCTCTACCTGTCCCACCATTGAATTTTGTAAGCACATAACTTGTTTGATTTCACAGGCTCACAGCTAGAGAATTTGCTTCAGAGTAAATCTCACCTTTGAATCTCACCCACATCTGATTTAGATGATATCTAGATGAGATTCTTGACTTTGGACTTTAATGTTGATTATGGGATGAATTAAGATTTTGGGGGGGCTATTGTACTTTGTGTGTGAGAAGAATATGAGTTTTGGTGTCCCGGGGGTGGAATAGTATGGTTTGAATGTGTTCTCTCCAAAATTCAGGTGTTGCCAATGTGATGACATTAAGAGGTGATTAAGCCGGCCGGGCGCGGTGGCTCAAGCCTGTAATCCCAGCACTTTGGGAGGCCGAGGCGGGTGGATCACAAGGTCAAGAGATCGAGACCATCCTGGTCAACATGGTGAAACCCCGTCTCTACTAAAAATACAAAAAATTAGCTGGGCATGGTGGCGCGTGCCTGTAGTCCCAGCTTCTCAGGAGGCTGAGGCAGGAGAATTGCCTGAACCCAGGAGGCGGAGGTTGCGGTGAGCCAAGATCGCGCCATTGCACTCCAGCCTGGGTAACAAGAGCGAAACTCCGTCTCAAAAAAAAAAAAAAAAAAAAAAAAAAAAAAAAAAAGAAAAGAGGTGATTAAGCCACGAGGACTCCTCATGTAAGCTCCCAATGTACTTAGCTCCAGCTTGTCAGAACCTGTGTATCTTTTTTGGAGGGCTTCTCTTAGCCTACTAGAACCTTGTTTGCCAGATGCATAAAAAGCTGGAATTGCATCTGGAGATACCTGAGTATAAACATGTAAATCCTCCAGCTCCCTTGTAGCCCAATCAAGGATCCTCTTAGAAGTGACTTACTGTCCTGAAGCTCCCCTTTAGTGTTTTGCTGGAGACCTGGCTTGATATCACATATTTGCTGCTATTGTTTTCCTTCCTGGTACCACTTCTCTACTCCTGGTTTTCCCCAGGACAGCTTACTAATCGCTACTGTCAGATGAATCTCAGGACTGTTTCTGAGGAATCAAAACAAAGATTGAGACAATCACTAATGTTAATTAATATGATATTAATTATATTAATTCATCATTAATATTAATCACAAATAATAGATGGTATATTAATTGTATCAACTCTATGAGCATAAATCATATTAACTTATAGAGTTGATATGATTAATGATACTTAAAGAGTTGTGAGGATTAAATACAACATGCTTATTAAGCATTTTATTACTATACTTAGCACCTAGTAAAAATTCAGGAATTGTTAGCTAATTTTTTTAAAGTGAGATTTTAGGAATGCCTATTTGAAGTGTTTATGGTCGTTCATGATCATTCATGCAGGCATGAAATAGGCATTTTAAAGCAATGGTTTTCAAAATGTTTGGCCCAAGGACTTCTTATGCTGTTGAGAATTATTGAGGACCTCAAAGAGATTGTTTTTGTAGAATATGTCTACTGATAATTACATTTTATAAATAAAAACTGGGCCAGGCGTGGTGGCTCAAGCCTGCGATCCCAGTACTTTGGGAGTCTGAGACAGGTAGATCACCTGAGGTCAGGAGTTCAAGACCAGTCTGGTCAAGTTGGCAAAACTCCGTTTCTACTAAAAATACAAAAAGTAGCTGGGTCCCTGTAATCTCAGCTACTTGGGAGGCTGAGGCAGGAGAATTGCTTGAACCCAGGAGGCGGAGGTTGCAGTGAGCCAAGATCACGCCATTGCACTCCAGCCTGGGTGACAGAGCAAGACTCTGTCTCAAAAATATACAATGCAATAAAATAAAACAAATTAAAAAACTGAGAAATTTTGAGAAAAAAATTATTTATAAATGCATTTTAAAATAGCTTCCCCTTAGCAGTTTCACTTTCCATGGCTTCAGTTACCTGCAGTCAGCCAGTCTTTACCTGCTGGTTGGGAAGGTGGGCTACAGGCTCTCCTGGCGACTGACAGGTTCAGAACCATAGCCGGCTGGTGAGTTGGTACCATTTTCACAGCATTTAGCCAGCACTTTCTGTGCCTTGTCCTGTATGTAAAATTATGTGGACATTAGACAGGAGAAGCTTCATATCCTCTTAGCTGGAAGGGCTCAAGGAAGGAACAACAACACCTTTAACCAATGGCATTTTAGAAGCATTTTAGCACCAAGCCAGAACATTTTTCATTTCCACGTGAAAGCGGGAAATAGTTTGGCCCTTTGCTTAGTAATTCTTCGAAAATGAGTGCTTAGGAGCTGTGCTTGACAGTGAGAAGCATGAGAATTTATCCAAAAAACTTTTGGTTCTTGTTTTTCTCTTTCAAATGTTGTCCGTTTCTTCAGACTTCTGTTCTCAAGGTTTATCTCCTTCTGAGAATCTGATAAGACCCAGGCATATCCTCGCTGTGTGTATTATAACTCTAACATTGTTACAAAATGTTCTGCTTTTAAAATCGATTAAACAAGGACATTTTCATTTGTGAAGGAATGCACTCAGGTTCTGAATATGAGGAAGGAATATCATATGTGAGCAAACCAAATTTTAAAATGACATGCTTTTATGTTCTGAAGCTAATGTGCTGACTAAAGCTACAAAAGTTGCTATTTTTTGCAGATGCCATTATTGTCTTAAAGTTTTAATAATTTTTCATCCCTCCCCGTTGCATTTTTCATATGCAATCATTGTATAATCCTTACACACGGACATCCAGGATACAAATACAGTAGTCCCCCACTTTTGGATGGTTTCCTTCCCGTGGTTTCAGTTACACACAGTCAACCCTGGTCCAAAAATATTAAAAGAAAAATTTCAGAATTAAATGATTCATAGGTTTTAAATTACTCACCATTCTGAAAAGCATCACGAAATTGCATGCCTTCCCCATCCATCCCACCTGGGACGTGAATTATCCCTTTTTCCAGTTTATCTGTACCATCTGCACTATCTGCTCATTAGTCACTTAGGAGCAGTCTTGGTTATCAGATCAACTGTCACAGTTTTTCATTGCCTGTTTTCATTTTTTTTTATTCTGACTCATGAATTTTTATTCACTTTAATAATGATTCACGTTTTGATTAAACATAAAATAGCTTGTGTGTTTGTTTTGTCCCATGTCTGAAATTTGTTAAAGACTTTCAGGTTCATGTACAGTCATGCAGTTGGCAGAAGTGTTCTGAACTGCTCCCAACTAGTCTTTTTTTTTCCATTTATTTATTTTACTGCATTTTAGGTTTTGGGGTACATGTGAAGAATATGCAAGATTGTTGCATAGGTACACATGTGACAGTGTGATTTGCTGCCTTTCTCCCCATCACCTACATCTGGCATCTCTCCCCTTGCTATCTCTCCCCAGCTCCCCACCCCCCACCATCCCTCCCCTATTTCCCCCCAACTGACCCCAGTGTGTAGTGCTCCCCTCCCTGTGTCCATGTGTTCTCATTGTTCAACACCCGCCTATGAGTGAGAACATGTGGTGTTTGATCTTCTGCTCTTCTGTCAGTTTGCTGAGAATGATGGTTTCCAGGTTCATCCATGGCCCTACAAAGGACACAAACTCATCGTTTTTGATGGCTGCATAATATTCCATGGTGTATATGTGCCACATTTTCCCTGTCCAGTCTATCATCGATGGGCATTTTGGTTGTTTCCAAGTCTTTGCTATTGTAAACAGTGCTGCAGTGAACATTCGTGTGCACCTGTCCTTATAGTAGAACGATTTATAATCCTTTGGATATATACCCAGTAATGGGATTGCTGGGTCAAATGGAATTTTATTTCTAGGTCCTTGAGGAATCGCCACACTGTCTTCCACAATGGTTGAACTAATTTACACTCCCACCAATAGTGTAAAAGTGTTCCTATTTCTCCACATCCTCTCCAGCACCTGTTGTCTCTAGATTTTTTAATGATCACCATTCTAACTGGTGTGAGATGGTATCTCAATGTAGTTTTGATTTGCATTTCTCTGATGACCAGTGAGGATGAGCATTTTTTCATGTTTGTTGGCCTCATGTATGTCTTCTTTTATAAAGTATCTGCTCATATCCTTTGCCCACTTTTGAATGGGCTTGTTTGTTTTTTTCTTGTAAATCTCTCAATGCCTGTTTTCAAGTAACCTTTATTTTACTGAATAACGGCCCCAAAGTACAAGAGTAGTGAAGTTGGCAATTTGAATATACCAAAGAGAAAGCAAATAAACGACAAAGAGAAATCGTTAATCTCTTACTGATTCTAATTTATAGTGTACACTTTACCGCATGTATGTATGTATAGAAAGAAACATAGTATACATAGGGTTTGGTAATATCCGCAGTTTCCGGCATTCACTGGGGGTCTTGGAACATATCCACCATAGATAAGGTGGGACCACTGTAACACAGTGTTGACATACTTGCCAACATAAATAACATTTTAATTAAAAATATTTTTTTCAAAATGAAAATACAGCGAGGAAATGTCATTGTTTGCATTTTTGCAACTCTTTCTAATATCTGTTTTTATTGAAACCAGTATTCTTATACCTGCTTCATCATGCATTCAATTGTAATGTCATGTTTTGGTTGAACTATACGGCCAACATGGTGAAACCTTGTCTCTACTAAAAATATAAAAATTAGCTGGGCTTGGTTGTGGGCACCTGTGATTTCAGCTACTCAGGAGGCTGAGGCAGGAGAATCACTTGAACTATATGAAGAAAACCTAACTTCTGACAGGTTTGTAGTTGAAGATGTGAGAAGTATTTAATAGTTTGTTTTTCCAGGTCATTTTGAATATTCTTATTTGATAACACGCCAAATCCCAACAAGTAGTAGTTTCTTGAAGATTATTTGTGATACAGAATCCAAAATCATGTCAATGAGATTTTTCATTCTCTCTCACATTAAAATATTTTATTCTGTCTTGGAATTTAAGTGGTTTCTTTCCCCACACATGATTTTGTAACAGAATATATTGGTAATTTAGAAAATAGTCACTGACCTATCTAGACCTTCCACGTGTTAGCATATTCCATTATAAAAATTTTTCAATTTAATTTATTAATACCACCACTGAACTCATTAGAAAAGTGTTTAAATAATTGAAAAGTTGTCCCATTCATGTGATAGACACAAGTTTTCTAAAAGACGAATTTTCGTTTGCAAACTCAAATTTTATTGGCAACAAATACATTCAGATGTTCTTCTTGAAATGACAGGCTTCTTTAATTCATATTCAAGTTTATAGGTCACTCATTCTGTGAAGCAAAAATGATGTACTGTACAAAAAGTGTCTAGTTCAGTTCACAACTCAATTGTAAAAGTGCTTTGTTCCCCCCGGAGAGAAGTACTTTATATGTACTTTCTATTTTGTCACACAGAATATTAAAAAGCATAGTCAAGGATGAAAATTCATAAAGTTATTTTTTATCTTGATTCATCTGTGCCAATCTGAAGTGAAATTGGCTTTTATTTATCAATTTGAGGTAATGAGAAATCCGATGACTACCTGGAAAGCAGTTTGGTGCCACTGCTTGAATTTGTGCAAAGGAGCCAGCAGTTTTGACCGTCACTGAGTTCATATTATCTGGGAGAACATTTGTTTTATCATTTATTCGTGGAATAAATAATATCCAATATCTGGGAGAATATTTGTGTTATCAATTTTTCTTGGAATTTGAGATCAAAAAGTTATTCATCACCGTGAATATTTCAGTACCACTGTGTTTGTTGCAAGGTATGCATGTAAAAGGTCTTTGGAGATTAGTTGCTGCTGATACCGGACAAACACAAGCAAAACTGCAAGTCCAGTTGTATCTGTAGGTTTGTCCATTTGTAAGACAAAACTGCAATGCTACAATGAGTGATTGACTCAGTCTTCATGTTTGCAATTAAATCTTTAATCGGAAGGGTGGCTCTATGTCAGTATCATTGGAAACTGGCCATGCCACAGTTTCTTCTGCTGACTTTTCACCCAGCAGGGGCACCCACATAACGGTTCGTCAGCCTCTGAGCCACCCTTTGAGCTTCTTCAGCCAGTGCAATGGATAGCTTATTCTGTAATAGGCTTCAGTGGCTTCTTTATTGATAGTTTGAAAAGCTGTAATAAAATTTTTTCATCTTTTATGGAACTTGTTTTGTTTGTATTTAACATAGAGGCATGCCTTGGAGATGTTGCAGTTCAGTTCTAGACCTCTGCAATAAAGGGAATATCACAAGAGACTGTTGGTTTCCCAGGGCATGTAAAACTTATGTTTAGGTTGGGTGCAGTGGCTCACATGTGTAATCCCAGCACTTTGGGAGGCCGAGGTGGGTGGATCACCTGAGGTTAGGAGTTCAAGACCAGCCTGGCCAACATGGCAAAACCCTGTCTCTACTAAAAATACAAAAATTAGCTGGGCGTGGTGGTGGGCACCTATAATTCCAGCTACTCAGGTGGCTGAGACAGGAGAATCGCTTGAACCCAGGAGGTGGAGATTGCAGTGAGCCGACATCATGCCGTTGTACTCCAGCCTGGGCAACAAGAGCGAAGCTCAGCCTCAAAAAAAAAAAGTTGTGTTTACACTATACTGTAGTCTATTAAGCATGTAATAACATTGTGTCTAAAATAAGTACATACCTTAATTAAAATACTTTATAGCTAAAATATACTAACAAAGTCAGCACATGTCTTTCGAAGATAACACTGGTAGACTTGCCTGATGCAGGATTGCCAAATACTTTCAATTTGTAAGAAAACGCAATGTCTGCGAAGAAAAATAAAATGAGGTGTGCCTATATTTAGTTTTTTTTTTACCTTTTAAACTCTGAAAAATTGGTCTCAAAATGATGCCAGAACTTAACTAGTACTACAGTATTATTCTAAAATGCACTGTTTGGGTTATTGCTACATTAGAAACCCAGACTTCACCACTATGTAATATATCCATGTAACAAAACTGCATTGGTACCTCTCAAATCTGTATAAAATCTTAATGAGATAAATTATTAATATCTATGCTGCTGGAGGAAAGAAGGTAGTTTTCTGATGTGGTTTCTTTGGCATGGCTTCCTCTACTCCAAAGTCAGAACTCTCTGATATGTCAGTTTCACCTTTTCTGTCACCATTAAACATGGATGATACAGCTTTGGGCTACAGAAGCAAGTGTTCTAGATTTTCTAAAGCTAATGAACTGTCCTTCAATATGAGAAAAATACACTGTAAATACATGTTCATTTATTTTAAAGTAAAATTTTTTAAATTATAGAATAATGGTTTTAGGCATATTTAAAATTATATTTATATTATATTTTCTGGAAGTTATCTTGAAATTATTTTCTAAATATTGACACAAAACAAGATGGAAAAATACATTTCACTTTTGTGTTTCTAAGTGAATATAAGGAAAGTTTTAGAATTTCAAGCAAATAGTTTTTGGGGGTGATAATGAGGTAACAGAGATCAAGTAGGTACATTGAAGATGGCTAATAAGGACACAATCGAAGTTCTGAGAACAATCTGAGACTATCTTTGAAAATGCACAGGCTTATGCCTCAAACCTACTACTTTATTTTATTTTATTATTATTCTTTTTGAGATGGAGTCTCACACTTGTCGCCCAGGCTGGAGTGCAATGGCACAATTTGGCTCACTGTGACCTCACCTCCTGGGCTCAAGCGATTCTTCTTCCTCAGCCTCCTGAAACCTTGTACTTTAGAAAACTCTAGCAAGCAGAAGAACACTCAAGCATGCATTCCATTTTTTTTTTTTTTTGAGACAAAGTGCTGTTCTGTGACTCAAGCTGGAATGCAGTGGCACGATCTCGGCTTACTGCAACCTGTGTGTTCCGGGTTCAAGCAGTTCTCTTTCTCAACCTCCTGAGTATCTGGTAGTACAGGCGGCTGCCACCATGCCCAGCTAATTTTTGCATTTTTAGTAGAGATGGGGTTTTACCATGTTGGCCAGGTTGGTGTTGAACTCCTCACCTCAGGTGATCCACCTGTCTCAGCCTCCAAAGTGTTGGGATCACAAAGGTGAGCCATTGTGCCCAGCCACATTCCACTTTTACAGGACATCATCCTATGTCATGCAGCCTCTGGAAAACTCCATTATACAGTCACGAGAGTATGAAGGTTTTGGCAAATGAAGCCTTAATATTATGAAAATAGTTTTGAACTTCTGGACATCCTGGAAAGGTCTGCGACAGCCCCAAAAGCCACATTTTGAGTGCTGATATTACCACACTTTGGGCTGGAGATGTGGTGTTGAAACAGTACCTGTGTGCATGTACATGTGGAAAACAGCGCAAATGCTGGCATAGAGCACTCAGGAAACCTTAGCTGCTACCATTACAGAGGGATGATGAATCCACAGACAGTTTCCTCAGAACAAGATGAGGATAACAGAATAAGATGAGAAAGTGCCCTGAATGGAACCTTCAGGACCTTCAATATTTACTGAATTTATCGGATGTCCCAGAGATGGGTGTAAAATTGGCAACAGACAATTTAGAGTCTATGGAAAAGGATATGGACACTTCTGTAGACAGTGACAAGGAAGCAAGTGATAACCTGCAGATGTAGGTACGGCTCAGGTCCCGCAGAGCTCCCTGTGGGGTTGTGCAGTGGCTCACATCACCTGCCAGAGTGAGGACCCCACTGCGTGTGAGGAACTCCACCACCACTCTCACAAGGATTTTATGCCCTCATTTGATAATCTTTCATCACACTTGCTGTTACCTGTTTGACGTCTGCCTCCTGGAGCTCCAAGAGGGAAGAGCCCGTACATGACTTCTTCCATGCTCTGACTGCATCGCCTCCATGCAGTAGACAATAAATATCAATTGGTCAAATGAATGGATGGACCTGACCTTAGAAAGAGTAGTTCTCAACCAGGTGCAGTGGCTCATGCCCGTAATCTCATCACTTTGGGAGGCTAAGGTGGGAAGATTGCTTGAGGCCAGGAGTTTGAGACCAGCCTGTCCAACATGGTAAAACCCGTCTCTACTAAAAATACGAAAATTAGGCTGGTGTGGTGGTGCATGCCTGTAATCCCAGCTACTTGAGAGGCTGAGACACAAGAATCACTTGAACCTGGGAGGCGGAGGTTGTAGTAAGCTGAGATTGCATCATGGCATTCCAACCTGGGTGACAGAATAAGCCTCTGAGAGAGAAAAGAAAAGAAAGAAAGGAAAGGAAGAAGGAAGGAAGGAAGGGAAGGAAGGAAGGAAAAGAAAGGAAGAGAAAGAAGGGAAGGAAGGGAGGGAGGGAGGAAGGGGAGGAGGAAGGGAGAGGAAGGAAGAAAAAGAAAGAGGAGAGAGGGGAAGGAAGGGAGGGAGGGAGGGAAAGAAAGAAAAGGAAAGAAAGGAAGAAAGAAAGCAAAGACAGAAAGAAAGAAAGAAAGGAGAGAGGGAGGGAAAAGAAAAAAGAGTAGTTCTGAATGGGTTGAAAAAGAAAAAGTAGATGACCAAGGGCTGAGGACTGATGGTCAGGGAGGAAGTAGAGGATACAAGGGTGACAAATATTTTGAGGAATCTGACTGAAGAATTGAAGAGAAAGAGATCAATAGCCCACAAGGATCAAGGGACCACAGGGGCTATTTTTTGAAGAGGGGAAGAATTAGCAGAGTCTTATGCTGAGATGAAATAGCCAATAGAGAAAGACAGGACAAAGATACACAGAATAAAGGTCTCCATAATGAATGGTAAAAATTCCTCCTTCATTCAGAACACACTAGCTGAGTGCCTGTCCTGTGCCAGGCCTTGTGCTGGTTGCTTGGGGCAGAGGAGTGAAGAGAGGCACGTCCGTTCCTTCACTGAGCCGACAGCCCAGCCCAGATGTTTCTAGACAGCTGTGCCCTGGACCTTTTTGATAGTCTAGTGAAGGCTGTGGGTCCTCTCTCAGAGTGATGCTTTTAATTATATATAATAGAATGTACAGAATTGCAAAGGAAATCGATGATGGTCTATTAGATAACATTATTAAAATATTTAAAAATAAATCTGTGATTTCATAATATATGGACTTCGATTAATGCATTAAATAAGAGTATCTAAGAGCATGGCAAAGTAGCGATGACATATTTAGAAATATGTGTAATAAGTATAACGTGATATGAAAATATCTGCACTTTGAACTCTACAGAATCACAGACACTGCTAATGCAACTGTGGTTTGTTTCTTTCACAATTGAACAACATGATAACTTCAGTTGAATGTGAAAAAATACATCTTTATTTTCTGTACATTCGAAGTTATGGGACTCATTAAATTCTGTCTAAATATCCGAGGACTCCAGGTCAGATATGGGATGGAATATCCCTGGTGGGGCAGGGGATGTACTGCACCTGTTCACCAGGCCTCGAAGGGAGACCCTTCAGGATGGACAGGGGTGGTTCAATGGTCAGTAAGTCGGGGAACAGTGAACTGTCCAGCACACAGGCCATCCCTGCCATGCAAACCCTTGGCAAATGACTTCATTTCCATGTGAAGCTGAAGATGAAGTCATTTGCCAAGGGTTTGCATGGCAGGGATGGCCTGTGTGCTGGACAGCTCTCATTTGCCCCGTTAGGTCTGCCCTCCACCTGGCTGCTTCCTGCCCTGTGCCCCACACCAATAGACTCTATTTATATCTCCTTCTGTTTGGGTCAGGCCAATGGGAATACCAGCAGGAGACTGAGGTGGGAAGGAGAATGGGATTGGGACACTCATACCCCAGCTTCCTGCATCTGAAGGTCACAGCAGCTTTCTCCATACAGCTCCCTTTGTCCCTGAGTAATCGTGCATCCTAGTCCCAGGTGATGGTGTACTGCTTGTGGTTTTCCTAACTCTGTCCACACCTTTGTAAATAGTACTTTTGCTAAAATAACCTCAGATGGCCTAATGTGATGCATCCATCTGTGACCTTGACTATACGGCTGTGGAGGCTTACAAGGACTTGTGAAGGTTTGGAGTATCAGCAGTGGAGAATGGACAGGTTTATGGGCAGTTCTCATCTCTTTAATTAAGCTGTGGACTGCTGATTTATGCTAAGGCAAGGTTATATGGTATTCTGCAGTAGTGTTAACCTGCAGGATGTCATTTACCAACATCATGGGATTGACATGTGCTGAGGACTTCTATGGAAGTGTGGCAGAAAAGGAAGGCATGAACAAGAGAACAGTTGACATGATGGACCAGGGACTCCAGACAAATAGGAGAGTTTTTTAAAGTAAGGAGACAGCTGACATACTGGAACATAGCAGAGTGCTTAAAGATGGGAAGTCTCAATGAGGTCCAAGTTCAAGTACAGGGGAAGGAAGGCTGTAAGGGAGTTAAAAGGATAGAAGCTGTGAAGAATTCAAATTTAATATTTCAAGACTGGAGCAATTACAGTAGATGAAGAATTTGAAATTGTGGCCAAGGATAGGTGGAGTGGAGGAGAGAAGCTGGGATGGCGGATGGGGGCATCTAGTAAGCCAGAGACCAGAAAGGTGGATAAGCCATTCACATGGGAGGCTGCGGTCACCCATGCTGGAGGGGGGACTTGGGATAGAGAGGAAAGTGGAGACCAGGAGCTGAGGTCCAGTAACATAACATGGAGGTTGGTAAGTGGCAGAAACAAGAAGTGATAACAGATGGGTCAGCCAGCAGGGAGGTCTCCAAGCAAAAGAATGTTTATCAAAAGGTGGAGGAGCAATATCTGGAAATGAGATGGCCAGAGTGTGCACAAGTGCCCCCTTCTCTGAACCTGATCTAGCCTGTCTTGCTCTCTGAACCTCTGTGGGACTTCCTCTTGCCCTGACCTCGTTCTGCCCTGACTCCAGCTAAATCTGACCTGCCTTGGCTGACCTCATGTGATCTGATGAGGTTGGTTCTGTTCTGGACTATCAGTCAGGTTCTTGACCTGGTTCATTTACAAATATAAATCATACTTCAGTAGGAAATGAGATTAGATTATTGGAAGCAGTGTGTAGTACAAGTGCCCACTCTTTTGAATCAACACTGCTACTAACTAGCTTATATACAAGTTAGAAGCTCATATTGTTCATGTTTTTTTGCATCTGTAAATGGGTATAATAATAGCTATGTCTGAAATGAGCTATTCTATGCCAAGTGCACATTGCACTTTGCCTGGCACATAGGAAAATTTTGGTAAATGAAAGCTGTTTCTCAATGCCACATCTTTTACAGATACTGGTCTAGACAAGGTTAAGTAACCTTCATGAGGATGGGGACTTGTCTCTCTTGGTCACTGCTCTATTTCCTCACTCAGTGCCTGGCACATAGAAGGGGCCCAGTAAAAAATACTGATTAAATCTGTACCAATCATAGCTCATAAAATAACTATATAGGCTTATAAACGCCATCCTTTTTACTTTGTAGTATAAGTGGAAAGGAGGGATGTGGGATGAAATGCTACTTTTCATTCTTACAGACTTTGTTGTTTATTTTTTCCAAGCACTTTCACCTGAGCTTTGGTGTTAGGGCCACAGCCATCTGTATGACTTAGCCAGGGAGGATATTCCTATCATCTTTGAATGGGAAGAAATTGGAAGGGCAAAGTCGTATTTCTTGCCCAAGGGCACTCAAAGCATAAATAGTTGAGTTGGGTCTCCCAGTTAGGATACATTTTTCTAAGAAATCTTTGTGCCCCGTGAGTTGAAATAATTTGGAAATACTTTCAACTCACAGATTGAATCAAAAGAATGAATGTTAACAAGACATAATCAGAAGGGAGGGAAGTGCCCTCACTGAGGGCTTTCTATAAACCAAACACAGTGCCAGGAATTTTTACATGACAGTTGAGTTCATTATGAAGTTAAATAAACCAGAGCATTTCATTTCTCAAGCAGTCTTGCCATCGAATGGGAAATGTGTGGTTTTGGAGATGAGATAGACTTAGATTCACCCTTTATTAATGAGTCACCTTGGGCAAGAAGCTTAGTGTCTACAAACTTCAGTTTTCTTGTGTATGAAATGGGGATGGTGTGGCCGGTTGCACATGGTGGTGTGAAACATGCGGCACCCACTGCGCAGCGTGCATGCAGCAGGCCCTGGGCAGCAGAGTGCAGTGGTCAACACCGTGTTCTCAGGAATCTCAAGAGCATGTTCTCAGGAATCCATGATTTTGAATTCCAGCTTTATCATTTACTGGCTGTAGGACCAGGGGTAAGTTAACCAACTGTACCGTCCTCCATTTCCTCGTGTTGGAAAGAAAATGACAGTGGTGCGCCACTCTTGCTGCTTTAGTGAAGATGAACTGTGTTAGTATGTGGCAAGCACTTAGAATAGTTCAAGATGCACAGATTTTCCAAGATAGCTTATCAAACTAGCAACTTTATCTGAGGATTTCAGATAAAAAGAAGGTTACATCTGAGCCAAATATATCAGAAATTTGCCTATCCTTAAAAAATTGGCATCCTGCTTTAACAAATCCAAGTTACAACACGACTTGTTACAGTATTTGTCATTGTGGAAGGGAGGCTGCTCAGCACAGTCTGCTGCAGCTTCATTTTGCTAAAAATAGAGTCTTCAGCTTGAACCTTTGAACCTAGCAGCACTTCAGACGCTTAACAAGGCTAACAACACTTAACAAGTTCTCCTGTACAACTTTCTCCTCCTGCAAGTGAAGATGCAGAAGTGAGGACAGAGAAGTCTGTAGTCACATGGAAGTAGAGATGGTCTTTCTGGGGGAGAGGCAGCTTGCTGCCCATTGAATACCAACTCTTTAAAGCAAGCAGAGGAAACTGAGCTATCCACACGGGGGACAAGCAAGAGGGGATGGGAGGGGATTAGACTTCAGGAAAACAAGATCTGATGTAGCCAGAGCAGCCAGAAGGGCTGGGTGCCTGCAGGGGCAGTGTCTAGGAGTACCTGGACTCTTACTGGCATGTCAGTTGTGGTGCATTGGTGGCAGAGCTGCCTCTCAGGGTAGCCTAGCTTGCACGAGGAAAAATCCTAATTCTCAAAAAGCTCACCCTACACTGAGCTGCCTGTGTCTCCCCGTCACTCTCACCATGTTCCAGCTTTACTTTTCTGAACTTCACGCCTTCCACTGGGCACTCACTCAGATATGTAAAGACCTACTACAGTCAGGCCTCCCCTCCAGGATTCTCCTTTTCCCCAGTGAGTAGCTCACGCCAGAGTTTTTTTTCAAAGTACCTGTACTTAAAAAACTTAAATACATACAGAAAATTGCACTTATGATAAGTGTACAGCTTAATTAATTTTTAAACATTGAACACACTCATGCACAAACAGGAGTAAGAATCAGAACATATCAGCACTGTGAGAAACACCTTCCAGGCTGTATCGCCCAGAATCGCTACCGCGGTGACTCCCAGCTGCATCAGTTAGCTTTGCCTGCCTTTGTACTTTATATAAATGCAATCATACAGTAGGTTTGAGATGCACATGAAGTACACACAGCGCCATGCCTGGCACAAAGAACAAAGTGACAAGGGTCTTTGTGTCTGGCTTACTTTGTTCAACAGTGTGTTTGTGAGATTCATCCAGATTGTCACAGGCAGCTGTGGATTGCTCACTTGCAGTGCTATATGGTATTGTGTTGCACAAATACGCCACAATTTATTTATTTATTCTACTGTTGATGGGCTTTTGAGTTCTTTCCAGCTGGGGGCTGTTAAAATTATTGCTGCTAGGGATGTTCTAGTATGTTTTTTGATGCAAACATATACATCTTTCTGTTGGATTTACACCCAAATGTAGAATTACTGGGTTGTAGGCTGTGCTTCTGTGGAGTTTGAATACATACTGTCAAACAGTTTGCCAAAGCAGCTGTACCAACATCCTCTGTTCTTTTCACCATTTGTCACTGATTTTGCTGCACAGGAAGCTTTCTGACGAACCTGGTTTGTAGGAGGACAAGTGGGGCACACAGAGAAAAAAGATTATCTGGAACCTCCGGGAGTTTGCCAGGTGAGAGGCTGAAATCCAGGTGGAATTAAGGCTAAAGTCTACAACCCCTGAAAGTCCCGGAAAGGTTGGCTAGGCTTGGCCATGCACCCATCCCTGAGCCACTCCCTGTGATGGGAGGGAGGTACCATCTGATTGGCAATGCCAGATTCCTACTGCTCTCCTGGGTGGAACAGGTTGACAGCTGCCTGCAGGGGACTATTGGGCACATCAGATGAGGGCTTGGAGGGGAAAATGCTCAGTGAACAAGGAAAACACTACAGATGTCATTATTAATGCCCTGTTTCCATCTCATTTATTATTGTGAAGAGTTTTCATACTCGGGAGATTAATAAGAAAGAAACCCAGCTTTTTCAATGAGGTCTCCAGGCCCAGCTGGATTTAATTGTTGGGAAATAAAGAACTTGCAGATGTTTTCTCTGAGTCCTGATCAGAAATATGAAGACAACACATCAGGATGAGGGAAATGACTTATTAAAAAGAGAAATGGAAATCTACAGGAAATGAATGTGAAGCTTAATGAGCATGGATCATTGCAAGATGGTGTGTGCCCACAGAGATGCAGAGAGCCAGTGCCTTTTCATCAAGAACACACCGTGACAAAGCAGCCTCCTCCATGAGGGCCATCTCTATGTGGCACAGCATGTGTGTTCGATATCTCTACTGCCAGGCGTCATGTGTGAGGATGCTGGAGATCGACAGTGAGTTTTCTGGTGAAGGCCCTAGGACTCTCCTTTTTCCCATCTGACTAATATTTTTCAATATTTATTGAATGGATAAAACTGAAACAATCAGAATTCCTGGGTCTGGATCACAGTTGGAGACCTTTTTTTTCCCCCTCTAGATTTCAGTTTTCGTATTTGAAAATGAGAGAGTTTGTTTTAAAAATACCCAGAATTGCTCTTAAGCTCACATTCTATGATCGTGTGATTCTTTGGTGAACACATAGGAGGCATAAAAAGTTGTATTTGTTTCCTACAACTGCCAGAACAGATGACCACAAGCTGGGTGTTTTCAAACAACAGAAATGTATTCTCTCGGGGTTCTGGAGATCAGAAGTCTGAAACCAAGGTGTCAGCAGGGCTGTGCTTTCTCTGAAGGCGGTGGGAGAGGCTCCTTCCTTACCTTCTGCAGCTTCTAATGGATGGCTCTAGGAATTCCTTGGCTTGTGATGGGATCACTCTAATCTCTGCCTCCTTCTGCATAAGGCCTCTCTGTTTCTTCTCCCCCTCCCCCGCCACGACTTTTTTGTCCTTTATAAGGACACATCTTAGAATCAGGGCCCACCCCAATTCAGTATGATCTCATCTCAAGATCCTAAACTTAATGCATCTGCAAAGACTCTTAATTTTCAAATAAATTCACAATCACAGATTCCATGTGAACATGACCTCTAGGGAGTCAGCATTCAACCTGCTACAGAAGCTGGATTTAGCCTGCTACAGAAGGGGATTGTTTAAACCACGGATGGAAAAACTATATATATTTGTATCTGCTCCGGCTTAAATTCTGGGTTCAAATCTGACAACTTAAAATTTAGTTGTGAAAAATATAAAGGCCACCATTTAGAATCAGATCTGGTAGGTGGGACATGATAAATTTTTCATTCACTCACTCACTCACTCAACACCACGCACATCAGCACCACAGGGTACACAGATAAGCATATGCCAGTGTTCCTGTCCTCAAGCAGTTTAAAGCCCTGTGGGAATATGGATGAGAAAACAATTTAAAAGTAATACATTGAGTGCTATAATAGAAAATAAAAGAGGTACTATGGAAAGTAGAAGAGTAATTGCTTAACGCTTTTGGAGAGATGTGGGAGTACATTTTGAAGGATGAAGGGGTAGAGATTAATCAGAAAAGTCCTCTGGAGGAGGGATGCATTCCAGGCTGCAGGAGCAGTGCATGGGAAGCCCTGAGGTGAGAACGCAGTGAAGGTTGGTGTTCCTGGAGCCCAGCATTTGAGAGGGGGAAAGCGGGACAGGAGACAAGAGTGGTGAGCAGGGGAAGGTGTTTGGATTTCATTCTGCGAGGCCACTGGAGGGCTTGAACTAGCACAGAGAGATATTTTTGTAAAAATTTCTCTGGCTGCTGGGCAGATAATGCATGGGTGGGAGTGAGGTTATCCTAGTGGGGAGACATCCAGGAAAAGCCAAGCAGTCAGTGGAATTGGAGGCCAGCAGGAGGCCCGCACCATGTCTGTCCAGGTGATTTGTCCTCTACCTGCAGACCCCTGCTTGTGGCCTGAAGGTGAGGGATGGTTGCAGGGAACAGGATTCAGCCCCTTGGCAGCAGTGTGGCTGCAGGAAGGTACCAAGCTCTGGCTTCCCCTAAATGTGAGGGAGATGCTGGGTCTGGAGCGAGAGGCTTCCAGGACACCCAGATGCCGGCATGAGCATGCGCCCAACTGATGCTGGGCAGGGCTGAGCTGCAGGCGGTGTGCGTTCTCAGGAAGTCCAGAGGCATGACAGGGGTTGTGGAAAGAGACTCAGAGGCAAGTTTACAAGATGGGTGTTAGCTGTTAGCTTTGTTTATATGGCTACAGTAAATAAGAGTCAGAGTTTGTTTTTTTTTTTTCTGGAATGAATGACTAAAGGCTAAAATCTGGTCCCTGGTTTCCAGCTTCACCCCCCAACTTTACATCTGGGACCCAGTAATATGAACCACTTGGTCAGTTCCGAATGCATCATTCACGCTCCATGCCTCATCTCTGCTGTATCCCTGCCTGGGATTCCCCATCCTCTGCAAGGTTAACTCACCTCACTCTTCACCTCCTCCTGGAGGCTTTCTCACCCTGCCTTTCCTGGGTGCTTCATCTGTGCTCCCATCCCCAGCTGTGTTTCTCTCCATCACAGCACTTAGCAGGTGGCGTTGAAAATTTGTTTACTTCTCTGTGACCTGCTAAACTAGAAGCTCCCCGGGGACAGGGACCATGACTTACATTTGCGGCTGGAGTAATGATTCAAGTAAAGGCTTTCAGTGAATGTTTTTGAATATGTGAGTGAATGAGGGATTGAGAAAGTGAGGATATAATTGAGTGAATAAACCCAAAAGCAGTGCTGACATTGTGTTATATGGAGACATCTTTCTTCTGGTATTAATAAAAGACCTTTTCATGGGCCCATCTGCCCTGGATGAAAGTGGGCTTCCTATATCTGGAGATCATAACTATGCACTGGGTGGCCATGGGCCGGTGAATTTCTACCTTAAATGGGAGGATGGTTAACAAGACCTTTGTCTTTCTTTTAATCATGAATTATTTTATGTTTTGCAAAATGGGTCAAATCTGGAATTGAATGTTGTGAGAATGACACTTTACTGATATTTTTAAATAATGAGATCAAAAAAGGCCATTTTTAATGACATCTATCCATCAGGAAGCATAGAAAAATGAAGTGGAGAAATTTTGCCTATCAAACATCTCCTGGCCCAGATAATCAGATTAATTCATATGTCATGATTTTATCTCTAACAGGTTAATCAATCATATTTTTAATACTTGTAACGTATTTTTAATATATTATTCTCTATAAAAGGTGAATGGTAGAGGTTTTTTTTCCTGAAAGTCTAAATTTGCATTATTTCTGAGAACCCAATTATCAAATCAACAGATATTATGGAGTATTTATGTGTACCATGTGCTTTTTCATGCATCCTCTCACTTAAAAAGTCATTCTTCTATAAATGTGTACTTATTCCAATTCAGACTTGCAAAAAATACTCACCTGTACTCATCACCCCCCTTAGGGGTAAGCGAGTGCAGATACCATCAAACACTACCACAGACCCTCCCCAACTGTAATATTTACATTACTTTCTACATAGGGATTTATCACTAAACAACATGAGGTATCTTTTGCATGTTTTTAAATGTTACATAAATATTATCATATGCATGAAACTTTTGAGACTTGCTTTCTTGTTTTGTGCTGGGAGGTTTATTAATATAAACCTTTTGACTGATGTACTTTTGACTCTAGTTGATTCATTTTTATTACTGCTTTGAAGATTTTATTGTATGAAAACGTGACAACAAATTTATTCATTCTGCTGGAGAATATTTGTGTTGTTTCCAGATTTCTATTATTAAAAATAATTCTGTTATGAACTTTCTTATACATGCTGTTTGGGTGTTGTGTATTAGTGTTTCTCCATGTTTATGTTACGTTATGTAAGTAATATTGCTCATACAATGCAGCAACTTCTAGCACTACCAGATTCATCCCAGTGCCAACCCCCAAAGTGGTTCTACCAGTTTGTATCACTTTTAGGATGATCATAGTTCCTCTTGCTCCATATCCTTTCCAACATGTGCTGCTGGCACATTTGAAATCATTTTGCCGATCAGATGGCTGTGAAATATTTTTGTTGTTATAAATTGCATTCTATCATCTGTGAGATTTTTGTATTTTGTTATTGTTGATTTGTAGAAGTCCATTATATAGTCTGGAGATGAGTTGTTTTTCAGATATACTGCAAATATTTTTCCTTCAATCCTTGGCTTGTTTATTTTCTTGGTGGCATTTTGATAAGAATACATTTTTAATTTTGATGAAGTTCAAATTTATCATTATTTTTCTCCTTTGCATTATTGTTTTTTGTGTCCTGCCTAAAAATCTTTTCTTTTCCTAAAGGCTCAAAAATGATCTCCTATGGGTTCTTCTGTACTCAGATCTATGACCCATTAGTTTTAAATAGAGTAATATATTTCTCTGTTTATTTAGGTCTGCTTTAATTTTTCTCAAAATTTTAAAATAGTTTTTGAGAAGAGGTCTTACACACCTTTTTTAGACTTACTCCTCTATTTCTTGTTTTTCATTGGTATTATATGTTGTCTATTTTATTTTTTCTTTATTTTTTATTTTTTAATTTATTTATTTTACTTTAGGTGCACACTGTATCTGGCATTTCTCCCCATGTTATCCCTCCCCACTCACCCCTCCCTCTCTACTTCCCATTGTCTCTCCCCTATCTCCCCCAGCTGTCCCTTGTGTGTGATGCTTCTCTCGCTGAGTCCATGTGTCCTCGTGGTTCAACACCCACCTATGAGTGAGAACATACGGTGCTTGGCTTTCTGTTCTTGAGTCAGTTTGCTGAGAATGATGGTTTCCAGATTCATCCAAGCCCCTACAAAGGACACGAACTCATCATTTTTTATGGCTGCATAGTATTCCATGGTGTATATGTACCACATTTTCTTTGTCCAGTCTATCATTGATGGGCATTTGGGTTGGTTCCAGGTCTTTGCTATTGTTCGCGGGGATGCAATGAACATACATGTGCATGTGTCTTTATAGTAGAACGATTTATAGTTCTTTGGGTATATACCCAATAGTGGGATTGCTGGGTCAAATGGAATTTCTATTTCTAGATCCTTGAGAAATCGCCACACTGTTTTCCACAATGGTGGAACTAATTTACACTCCCACCAACTGTGTAAGAGTGTTCCTATTTCTCCACATCCTCTCCAGCATCTGTTGTCTCCCGATTTTTTAATGATCGCTATTCTAACCGATATCTCAGTGTAGTTTTGATTTGCATTTCTCTAATGACCAGGGAAGATGAGCATTTTTTTCATATGTTTGTTGGCCTCATGTATGTCCTCTTTTGAAAAGTGTCTGTTCATATCCTTCACCCACTTTTGAATGGGGTTGTTTGTTTTTTTCTTGTATATCTGTTTTAGTTCTTTGTAGATTCTGGATATTAGCCCTTTGTCAGATGGGTAGATTGCAAAAAATTTTCCCCATTCTGTTGGTTGCCGATTCACTCTAATGGTGGTTTCTTTTGCTGTACAGAAGCTCTGGAGTTTAATTACACCCCATTTGTCTATCCTGGCTTTTATTGCCATTGCTTTTGGTGTTTTAGTCATGAAGTCTTGCCTATGCCTATGTCCTGGATGGTTTTGCCTACGTTTTCTTCTAGTGTTTTTATGGTGTTAGGTTTTATGTTTAAATCTTTGATCCATCTGGAGTTCATTGTAGTATAAGTGACAGGTAGGGGTCCAGTTTCTGCTTTCTGTACATTGCTAGCCAGTTTTCCCATCACCATTTATTAAACATGGAGTCCTTTCCCCATTGCTTGTTTTTGCTGGGTTTGTCAAAGATCAGATGGTTGTAGATGTGTGGTGTTTCTTCTGGGGTCTCTGTTCCATTCCATTGGTCTGTGTCTCTGTTTTGGTACCAGTACCATGCTGTTTTGATTACTGTGGCCTTGTAGTATAGTTTGAAGTCTGGCAGTGTGATGCCTCCAGCTTTGTTCTTTTTGCTTAGGATTGTCTTGGCTATGTGGGGTCTCTTGTGATTCCATATGAAGTTTAAAGTGATTTTTTCCAGTTTTATGAAGAAGGTCATTGGTAGCTTGATGGGAATAGCATTGAATCTGTAGATTACTTTGGGCAGTATGGCCGTTTTCACGATATTGATTCTTCCTAACCACGAGCATGGAATGTTTCTTCATCTGTTTGTGTTCTCTCTTATTTCGTTGAGCAGTGGTTTGTAGTTCTCCTTGAAGAGGTCTTTTACATCCTTTGTTAGTTGTATTCCTAGGTATTTTATTCTCTTTGTAGCCATTGTGAATGGGTGTTCACTCTTGATTTGGCTCTCTGTTTGTCTGTTATTTGTATATAGGAATGCTTGTGATTTTTGCACATTGATTTTGTATCCTGAGACTTTGCTGAAGTTGCTTCTCAGTTTGAGAAGATTTTGGGCTGAGATGATGGGGTCTTCTAGATATACAGTCATGTCATCTGCAAATAGAGACAGTTTGACTTCCTCCTTTCCTAATCGAATACCCTTTATTTCTTTTTCTTGCCTGATTGCTCTGGCTAGAACTTCCAGTACTATGTTGAATAGGAGTGGTGAGAGAGGGCATCCTTGTCTAGTGCCTGATTTCAAAGGGAATTCTTCCAGCTTTTGCCTGTACAATATGATATTGGCTTTAGGTTTGTCATATATAGCTTTTTTCATTTTATGATACATTCCATGAATACCTAGTTTATTGAGAGTTTTTAGCATGAAAGGCTGTTGAATTTTATTGAAGGCCTTCTCTGCATCTATTGAGATAATCATGTGGTTTTTGTCTTTGGTTCCGTTTATGTGGTGGATTACATTAATGGATTTGCATATGAGCCAGCCTTGCATCCCTGGGATGAAGCTTACTTGGTCGTGATGGATCAGCTGTTGCAATCTGTTTGCCAATATTTTATTGAAGATTTTTGCATCGATTCTCATCATGGATATTGGCCTGAAGTTTTCTTTTTTAGTTGAGTCTCTGCCTGGTTTTGGTATCAGGATGATGTTGATCTCATAAAATGAGTTAGGGAGGATTCCTCCTTTTGTATTGTTTGGTACAGTTTCAGAAGGAATGGAACCAGCTCCTCTTTGTACCTCTGGTAGAATTCGGCTGTGAACCCATCTGGACCTGGACTTTTTTTGGTTGGTAGGCTATTGATTGCTGCCTCTACTTCAGCCCTTGTTATTGGTCTATTCAGGGTTTCAGCTTCCTCCTGGTTTAGTTTTTGTAGAGTACAAGTGTCTAGGAATTTATCCATTTCTTCCAGGTTTACTGGTTTATGTGAGTAGAGCTGTTTGTAGTAATCTCTGATGGTAGTTTGTATTTCTGTGGGATCAGTGGTGATATCCCCTTTATTGTTTTTTATTGCATCTATTTGATTCTTCTCCCTTTTCTTTTTTATTAATCTGGCAAACAGTCTGTCTATTTTGTTGATCTTTTAAAAAAAACAGCTCCTGGATTTATTGATTTTTTGAAGGGTTTTTTGTGTCTCTGTCTCCTTCAGTTCTGCTCTTATCTTAGTTACCTCTTGTCTTATGCTAGCTTTTGAGTTTTTTTTTATCTTGCTCCTCTAGTTCTTTCAATTTTGATGATAGGGTGTCGATTTTAGATCTTTCCGCTCTGGTAGGCATTTATTGCTATAAATTTCCCTCTCGATACTGCCTTAAAGGCGTCCCAGAGATTCTGGTAAGTTGTATCTTCATTTTGGTTGGTTTCAAAGAACATCTTTATTTCTGCCTTCATTTCATTGTCTATCCAGTCAACATTCAGAAGCAAGTTGTTCAGTTTCCAAGTGGTTGTGCGGGTTTGAGTGTGTTTCTTGATCCTGAGTTCTAGTCTGATTGCGCTGTGGTCTGACAGACTGTTTGTTATGATTTCCGTTCCTTTGCATTTGCTGAGGAGTGATTTGCTTCCAATTATGTGGTCAATTTTAGAGTAAGTGCAGTGTGGTGCTGAGAAAAATGTATATTCTGTGGATTTGGGGTGGAGCATTCTGTATGTCTATTAGATCCACTTGGTCCAGCTCTGCATTCAAGTACTGGATATGCTTGTTAATTTTCTGTCTCATCAATTTGTCTAATATTGATAGTGGAGTATTGAAGTCTCCCACTATTATTGTGTGGGAGTCTAAATCTCATTTTAGGTTGTTAAGAATTTGCTTTATGTATCTGGCTGCTCCTGTGTTGGGGTCGTATATATTTAGGATAGTTAGCTCTTCCTGTTGGATTGATCCTTTTACCATTATGTAATGTCCTTCTTTGTCTCTTTTTATCTTTGTTGGTTTGAAGTCCATTTTATCAGAGATGAGGATTGCAAACCCTGCTTTTTTTTGTTCTCCATTTGCTTGGTAAATCTTCTTCCATCCTTTTATTTTGAGTCTATGTGTGTCTTTGTATGTGAGATGGGTTTCTTGAATACAGCACACCGATGGGTTCTTACTTTTTATCCAGTTTGCCAGTCTGTGTCTTTTGATTGGGGCGTTTAGGCCATTTACATTCAATGTTAATATTGTTATATGTGAATTTGATCCTGCCATTTTGTTACTGACTGGTTTTCTTTCTCATTAGTTGACTCATTTTCTTCATTGCATTTTTGGTCTTTGCCAACTGGTTTGCTTTTGCAGTGACTGGTACTTCTTCCTTTCCATGCTTAGTGTTTCTTTCAGTAGCTCTTGTAGGGCAGGTCTGGTGGTGACAAAATCTCTCAATAATTGCTTGTCTGTAAAGGATTTTATTTCTCCTTAACTTATGAAGCTTAGTTTGGCTGGATATGAGATTCTGGGTTGAAAGTTCTTTTCTTTAAGGATGTTGAATATGGTCCCCACTCTCTTCTGTCTTGTAGAGCTTCTGCCGAGAGATCTGCTGTGAGTCTGATTGGCTTCCCTCTGTGGGTGACCTGACCTTTCTCTCTGGCTGCCCTTAGCATTTTTTCCTTCATTTCAACCCTGGTGAATCTGACAATTATGTGCCTTGGGGTTGCTCTTCTTGAGGAATATCTTTGTAGAGTTCTCTGTATTTCTTGAATTTGAAATTTGGACTGCCTTGCTAGGCTTGGGAAGGTCTCCTGGATAATATCCTGGAGTGTGTTTTCCAGCTTGGATTCATTCTCCCCATCATATTCATGTACACTGATCAAGCGTAGATTAGGTTTTTTCACATAATCCCATATTTCTTGGAGGCTTTGTTCATTTCTTTTCACTCCTTTTTCTCTTGTCTTGCCTTCTCTTTTTATTTTATTGAGTTGATCTTCAATCTTTGATACCCTTTCTTCTGCTTGATCGATTTGGCTATTAAAACTGTGTTTGCTTCATGTAGTTCTTGTGCTGTGTTCTTCAACTCCATCAAGTCATTTATGTTCTTCTCTAAGCTGGTTATTCCAGTTAGCATTTCGTCTAACCTTAGGTTTTTGGTTTCTTTGCATTGTGTTAGAACGTGTTCCTTTAGCTGTGAAATATTTGTTATTATCCACCTTCTGAATCCTGTTTCCATCAATTCTTCGCATTCCTTCTCAGTCAAGTTGTGATCCTGTGTTGTTGAGGAGTTGTGATCCCTTGAAGGAGAAGATGTATTCTGGTCTTTGTTGGTTTCACCTTTTTTGCACTGGTTTTTTCCCATCTTTGTGGATTTACCTGGCTGTGGTGTCAGAGAGCTGCTTGATGAGGTTGCTGGTCTGCCTGTTGGGGAGCTACTGGGTTTCTAGGGACTCCTTCAGGTTACTAGGGAAGCTTCCTGTGTCTTTTTTGTTTAATCTGGGAGAGTAGGCCTGCCTCTTCCAGCTTGTCAAGAAAGCCGATGCTATGTAGGCTTCCTGTGATTTTTGTTAAAACATGTAGCCCAGTCCCACCCCTCTAGTGGTGGGTCGTGCCCTTCCTCCACTGGGCTGGATCATTCAGGGTTCATCTCAGACTGTGGCGCTGGCTACACAACCCACTAGAGTCAGAGCTTCAGCCCTCTGGGGTTTGTGGGGGAGATTAGGGACCCGCTCAGCCGTACCAGGCAGTCTCCCCCTTTCAGCTTTCTCTCTCTCTGGTCATGGGGTAGGGGCCGCCCATCTGCTCCCGCTTACAGCTCCCTCTCTCCCTGGGTGGGGAAGAGGGGGCAATAGCTCAGTCTGCAGACTCTTATTTAACTCCGCACTTGTAATTCCCAGTGCTTGCCTGGCAAAGATCCCCTGTTCTGTGTATTGCTGAGGCTTTGGGGGAAGTGCTGAATCTGGACCGGAGTGCCAGAGGTGGAACCTCCGACTCAGGGGTCAGATGCACTTTCTGGGTGAAGCAGCACCCCCTCCCCACCTCGGTCTGCCCTGAGTGGGCTTTGCTCACCCTTGGACCAGACCGGTTGAAATGCACCTGATACCTCGGATGGAGCTAGAAGATCTCTGGGTTTCTGTGTCTGTCTCGCTGGGTGTAGTGCACTGGAGTTGTGTCTAATTCGCCATTTTGGATCCTCCTGTCTATTTTAGCTCACTTTCAATTTTTGTTGCTAGTATATAGAAATACAATTGACTTTTGAATATTGCCCTTGTATCTTTCAAACTTTCTAAATTAACTTATTAGTTCTAGCTTGTGTGTGTGTGTTTAATTTCTGTAAGATAGGCTTTGTTTCTTCTATAAATATTTTTTTCAACTTACCTGTGAAGCCATCTTGTCATAGAAGTTTCTTCATAGGATTTTTAAAAAAATTAACAATTACATTTGTTTATGTAAGTAGATATTTAGGTTTCTAATTCTTCTGGTGTCAGTTTGGCAAGTTATATATTTAAAGAAATGTGTCTCTTTTATCTAAGTTGTCAACATTATTATGTAAAGTTGTTTACAATAGTCTGTTTGTTTGTTTGTTTAATGTCTGTAGGATCTTGGTATCCCTGTTTTATTCCTGGTATTGGTAATTCTCCCTTTCTGCTTTCCTTTTATCTTGTTCAGTATTTTGAGGAATTTTTCAATTTTATTTTTCATTTCAAACAAGCATCTTTCTATTCCATTTTTTTCTTCAAGATTTCCTTTCTCTTCTTACTTTGGGTTTAATTTGCTCATTCTTTTTAATTTCTTCTGGTGGAAACTTAAATAATGGATGTTATACTTTTCATATTTTCTAATGTAAGCATTTAAAGCTGTACATTTTTCTCTAAGCCCTGCTTTAGTTGCATCTCACAAAGTGAGGTGTTGTGTTTTCATATCATTTGCTTTAAAATATTTACATTTTTTCTTGTTATTTCTTCTTTGTATAGTTGAATAGTTGATAAAAGAATTGAGTCTATCATTTAATTTTAAATATTTGGGAATTTTCCAGATTACTCTGTTATTGCCTTTTATTAATAATTAATTGTCTTGTGATCAAAGAATACAATTTGTATAATTTCAGCCCTTTGAAATTTATTTAGACTTGTTTTATGGTCTACAGTGTGATCCACATTGGTGGATATTTTATGTGTAGTTGAAATGAATAAGTGTATGCTGAGTTGTTGTATATAGTATTCTAGAAGTGACAATTAGGTCAAGTTGATTTATTATGTTGTTTGAGTCTTTTTAAGCCTTATTGATTACTTTTTGCTCTACTTGCCTTAAGAAGTTATTGAGAAAGGACTGTTTCAAAATCTACACATATTTTGTGGGTTTGTCTATTCCATCCTCTAATGTTGTCATTGTTTCAAACACTTTGAAGTTCTTTTATTAAGTACATAGAGACTTAGAATTACTATGTTTTCTTGAAGAATTGATTGTTTTATCATTCTAAAATGCCCCCTTTTCCCAGGTAATATTCTTTATCTTTAAGTGTACATTTTCTGATATTATTACAGCCACTTCATAGATTTGCATGATGTATATTTTCTACCCTTTGATTTAAACTTTTCTTGTCTTAACATATAAAGTAAGTTTCTTTTAATCACCATGTAGTTGGGTTGTGTTTTGTTATTTATTCTGATAATTTCTGGCTTCTAATCAGAGTCTTTATTCCATTGCATTTAATGTTGTTATTCATATGGTTGGGTTTCAGTGTCTCATTTTGGTATTTGTTTAATGTTTATCCCATGTGTTCATTATCTTTTTCTCTTTTCCTCTTTCTCTTGGGTGAATTACATACAGTTTTTTTTCCCATTTATTTATTTTATTGCATTTTAGGTTTTGGGGTACATGTGAAGAACATGCAAGATTGTTGCATAGGTACACACGTACAGATTTTTTTTATTCCACTATATCTTCTATGACTTTTGAGCTATACCTTTTAAATGGTCACTGTAGAGATTACATTATATACTTTAAACTTATCACAGCCTACCTTCAAATTTTGTTACATTCTGAATGGAAAATGTAAGACTCTTATAATTTTAAAATATCCCTTATCCCTCCTGTCTTTAACCCCTTGTTATCTAATAGTATGTTTCTGTATGTATTCTCTAAGTCTCATGTCTTATTATTTCATTTTAAATAGCTACTAACCTAAAAATATACATACATGGTATACTAGAAAAAGTCATGAAATTATTTTGAAAGCAACTTTTAATATATTCTGTATCTACTTATATATATAAAATGTTTTTCATTCCTTCTTTCAGATATGGTCTTCCATCTGTATAATTTCCCTTCACTCTTCTTATAATTTTTTTTTTTTTTTTTTTTTTTTTTTTTTTTTTTTTTTTTTTTTTTTGCGTTTCCTACATGCAGGTCTGCTGGCGATTCATTCTCTCAGCTTTTATCTGGGAATGTTTTTCTTTCACGCTTACTTATAAATGATATTTTTACTGGCTAAACTTTTTGTTGGTTTATATTTCTTCTTTGAGGATGTTAGAACTTTGTTCTTCCACTGTTCTTAGTGAGAAGTCAATCACCACTCATACGAGGGTTAAACTAACTATACCTGACTGTCATTCTTTCCCTGTCTTTCTCTCTCCCTTTTTTCTCTCTCCTCTCTCCATTTCTCTTCCTCTTTCTCTCTCTCTCATATTTTTTCTTTATCTTCGAATTTGACATGTTTGACTTTCATGTGCCTAAATATGATTTCTTTGTATTTATTCTCCACGGGGTTCATGGAATTTTTTACTCATCTCTTCAAATAGTTCCTCTGTAGTATTCTGTCATCCCTGAGACTCCTAGCACACATATGTTAAACCAATTGATGTTTTCCTTCATATCTTGAATCTACTGTTTTTGCCTTTTCACTTGTGTGTGTGTTTCAGTTAGGATATGCCCTATTTCCTCATCTTAAAATCACCTGTTTCTCTCCCGTAAGTAGTTTAGCCTGGTCTTAAGTCCATCTAATTTAAGCTTTATTTCTGATATTTTATCATTATTTCTTCTGACATTTCATTATTATTTCTGATATTTTATGATTCATGTCTCACATGTTCACTTATTCTCTTTTGAAGGTTTTAGAACTCTGTTGAAATTTCTCATCCCCTCACACATATTGGCTATCTTTTACACTAGATTACTTAGTACTGTTAACATAATTATTTTAAAGTGCATATCTGATAAAGCAATGTTGGTATTTGGATGTATAGACAATTTCCTCAACCATGAATATTATAGTTTTTTATGTGTTTTATAATTTTTATTTCATTCTGGAAATTTTGTATTAAAAAAACAGTAGGTACTGGATTAAGTAATATTTATCTCCAGAAAGAAAAAAAGCCTGTCTCTTCTTGTATCAGGCCACCAGAGTCAGAGAGTAAGGCAATCTGGTTTCTAGTTGACCTGGTATGAGCTTTGTTGCAGCTTTAATTTGACTTAATTCATTCTTTATTTGAGTGAGAAATAAGGATTTTCCCTTTTGTTGTGCTTGGAGTGAGTGAGATTCTGGAAATTCTTTCTGCTTCACAGCTGAGGTGCTAGCTTCCTGACCACAAGGAGAGTTCTCTTTTTGCTTTACAGCCTGGTCACTCACTTCTGGTATCACCAAGGGATTCTCTTTGCCCTCAATTCCCACCCCAGGCCTTCTGTCCCTAGGAAGACATCTTTCCATCTTGAATACCTCAGAGGGGCTTCTTCTAGTTCTATTTCCCCAACCCCAGCCCTTGGAAATTAAAGCCCAACTTGCCTAGGATTGTTCTATCTCAGCTCTCCTGACCTGCCACATTCACAGATCCACCATAATGAACTTGGGGAAGGTCCTGTGTGTCTCCTTTCAGCTGTCATCTTCTGTTGTCCTGTGCACCTTTGACATACACCTCGGTGAAAGAGTTGGTGTGCAGGTGCAGACTTGCTCTATGGTTAGTGCTCCCTAGAATTCTAATCTACTTTCCCAGCTCACACACTACTGCCGTAAGTTCATTAAAGCTCTAGCAAGTTTCATCCCACTCTAGGCTAGAGTGGATTCCTCTTTCTCTTGGTGTTCTGTAGGGATGAGCACAGCTGTGTCGTTTTCTTCTCTTGTGAATGGCTCCTCACTTTCTGAATTTAGTTCACGTACTTTCTTTACCACTCAGCTCTCCATGATGCATTTAGAAAAATGCATATTACAGTGTTTCTGGATTGTTGTTGATTATTGGGTTGAGAGATGTCTTCCACGACTTTCTATGTCCAACTTGAAAGAGCAACTTCCTTAACATTTTTGATATGCTTACTTGCTGTTTAGGCTTACTCTTTTGTGACTTACTCATTTTACACTTTTAATTTTTTCCTCAACCATTTCTTTTTTAAAAAAATTAATATATAGAATTCTTTATGCAACCTAGGTATTCATCTTTTGTCAGTTACATGCATTGCAAATATGTTCTCTGAGGCTGTGGCTTAACTTTTCACTCTCTTATGATACCTTTTGACATGTAGAAGTTTTAGGGGTTTGTTTGTTTTTCTTTGAGACAGAGTCTCACTCTGTTGCCCAGGCTGGAGTACAGTGGCGTGATCTCTGTTCACTGCAACCTCTGCCTCCTGGGTTCAAGCAATTCTTCTGCCTCAGCCTCCCAAGCAGCTGAGACTACAGGCATGCACCACCACACCCAGCTGTTTTTGTCTTTTTGGTAGAGATGGGGCTTCACCATGTTGGCCAGGCTGGTTTTGAACTCCTGACCTCAGGTGATCGAGCCGCCTCAGCCTCCCAAAGTGCTGGGATTATAGGCTATGAGCCACTATGCCTGGCTTCATACAATCAAGTATCAGTTTTCTGCTTTGATGATTGTGCTTCTTTGTATCTTTCTTCCCTGAGGTACAAGTGCCACCTCTGCCATTTGTCATATTTCCGTATTTGTGTGGATCTGTATGTGAGCTCACTAATCTTTTTATTTTGTGTCTTTGTCTATCCTTCTATCAGTAGCTCACTCTCTTACTAATTTTAGCTTTATAGTAAATTGTAGGTTCTGTGAGTAAGTCTTTCCATCCTGTTCTTCTTCAAGAAAAACTTTCTTATCAGGTTAATTACTAGTACATAAATTGTTATTATTATGAATGAATATGGAATTTTATTGTATATATTTTTACCTCATCTGTTAAAATTTTAGTTTTTTAAATTTATTCTGCTAATGTGATATATTTCATTGGTGAATTTTTTAATATTAAACCAGCTCTGCATATCTGTGGCAATCTCAACTTGTTCCTGATGTATTATTTTTGTCTACACTGCTGTTTTTGATTTCCAGGTCAGGGATTTGTTTTTGTTAATCATGCTTATAAATCAGGCTGCGCTTATCTGGGTTTTGGTGTCAAGATGATATACCAGTGTAATAAAAAGATTTGAGGATCATTCCCCCATGTCCCATTATTTCCTTCTACAAAAACTTATGTCAATTGAATAATAATTTTCTTTAACATTTATTTGTGACAATTGCATAATAATTTTCTTTAACATTTGTCCCTACAAAAGGTATTTGTGGTTGGATCTGACCAGCACCTGCAATGCAAGCAACTGAGGGCAACTTTAAGTAAATTCTTGAGCCAAGATCATGCAGGTGGAATCCATTTGAATTCCAAAACTGTAGAGTCATAGGTAGGTCTGTGATTATAAATTCTTAGGGAAGCCTTTTTTTCTCCCACCCAGAGCCCTGGTCAAAGAGGATGATTTTCTTTCGTGTCTTTTGTTTTTTTATTTGTTTGTTTCTTTTTCCCATACTGCCCTATATCTGAGACAGTAGCTCTAAGAGATGCCTGGCTTTACAGAGCCAGGTCTCGGTTACAGCTTTTCTTCTTGCACAGGCCCAGGGCCTTGGCTAGTTTCCTTAGGGTGATTAAAACACACACCTCTTTTTTACTGATATTAGCAAGTATGCCCAGGGCAGCCATGGGTTAGCTTCAACTTACCACTCATGTTTTCAACTCTTCCTTATTGGCAACTTCAGCTGTGGGTATGTTTATTTCATGCAGCATGTGTACGGTAACATAGTGGGTGTTTCCAGGATATGCAATTTGCTATATTGCTGAAAATTCAGGTCCTAGTGTTCCCATTTTATAGATGAGAAAATGAGGTTTGGAGTGACATGAAGTACCTGCTCAACGTAACACAGTTGTGAGTGGAGGAGCTGGAACTCAAAGGCCTCCGAGATCCTTGCTGTCTGTAATACATGTTGTTTTCTACAGTAACAAATTCAAGCATGTAGATGCCCCAGGCTTTCAGCTTTAGTAATGCCCCAAGGACATCTGTTTAGCTTTCCAGAGCTTATATGTTACAAAGAAAGGGACCTGGAGACAGGATGGAATGTATTCTCTTCCGGGTCCACAAGGGGGTATAGTTTCAAGGGCAAGAACTTCCCAGTGCCCCCTCCCCTCTCTCCATCTGGGAGACTTAAGGGTATTTGTTTAAATTTTCTTGGGGGCGGGGCCAGGAAAGGACCAAAGGTCAGTCACTCCAGCAGAAGTTTAAAGGAACTCTTTTCATTGGCCAGGGGGCTTGCAGAAGGTGGGAATTCCTCCCAGGTTAAAAGTCCCCTTCTTCCACACCCCTTCAGATTCCATACTTGGGTCCCCTTCCACATTCTTCGTGGAAGCTCTCTCTCTCTCATCTTTTTCTCTCTCCTTTTTCTTTTTCTCTGTTTAAATAAATCACTTCTTTGCAAAAACCCTTAGGGATCCAATACAGTATTTTCTTATGGGCACACCCTCCGTGGTCCCCTCTCCCATTCTTGGGTGAGTGAGAGACCAACAGCCTGGAAAAACATCCTCTCAGGGGAGCTGAGCACTCCCCTGTACCCCAAAACCTGGCAATAATAATGAACCCTGATGTGTCTTATGGTAGATGTTCCTCATTTTGCTAAGAAAGAAACATATATTTCCTTTTGCTTTCTAAACATAGGGCCACCATTGCAAAACTGTGCTGGTCAATTTCACCCCTTGTGTTAGTCAAATTGGATACCTGGGAGACACTCATCTTTTTATGCAATGAGTATTATTGCTGGACTACTCAGTGACTTATTTGAGAGGTTTTCCAAAAGATGAGTATAAAGATACCATGCCTTTCTGTATCAATACTTTTGTAGTGTGCTAACACCATTGCTCTCCTGCTGCAATTGCTACAGGCAAGCATTTTACTGAATTTTGTGATTTACAGATGGTTTCTACCTTCATTAACTCAGTTCTCAAAAGAATTCTGGCCATCGGTTGCTGTTGCTCAAATACAAGAGATATATAGAATGGGGTTCAGAGAAGTTAATTTTATTAAGGTTGCACAACTAAGAAGGCTCAAAGTCGAGCGTCAAAAAGCTTGTCGAATACATAAATTAGTTAATGGATTATGATGAGATCTGGTGTCTGCCTGACCGTCCGTCCTTTCTCCCTTCCTTTATGCTTTTTTTCTCTCTTTCCTTCTTTTCTTTCTTAATTATACAAGCATATGCAAGGGTTAACAAAAACCCAAAGCATAACAGAACTCATAGTGAAACATAGGTTTAACATTTATTAAAATAATTTTCTCAGCATAATTTTATTCTTTCTTGATCCAGATATCCAAAACAGTGGTAGATTAAAAGCCCTATTTCCCAGGGTCTGAAAAACCCAGATTCTCAGTCTGGCTCCCTCTTAATTTTTTTTTTTTTTTAACTTTTAGTTTCAGAGTTACACATGCAAGTTTGTTATTAAATAGGTAAATTGTGTGTCACATGGGTTTGGTGTGCAGATTATTTCATCACCTAGGTAAGAAGCATAGTGCCTGATAGATAGTTTTGATCCTCATTCTCCTCCCACTCTCAAGGAGGTGCTGGTGTCTATTGTCCCCTTCTTTATGTCCATGTGCCCTCAGTGTTTAGCTCCCACTTATCAGTGAGAACATGCAGTATTTGGTTTCCTGTTCCTGGGTTAGTTTGCTTTGAGCAATGACCTCCAGCTCCATCCATGTCCCTGAAAAGGACATGATCTCATTCATTTTTATGGCTGCATACTATTCCATGGTGTATATGTGCCACATTTTCTTTATCCAGCCTGTTGTTGATAGACATTTAGTTTGATTCCATGCCTTTGCTGTTGTGAATAGTGCTGCAGTGAACATACACGTGCATGTGCCTTTATAGTAGAACAATTTATATTCCTCTGGGTATATATCCAAAGGTAGAATTACTGGATTGAATGGTAATTCTATTTCAACCTCTTTAAGAAATTGCCAAACTGCTTTTCACAGTGACTAAACTAATTTCCTTTTCTACTGGCGGTGTATAAGCATTTCCTTTTCTCCTCAAGCTCTCCAGCAGGTGTTATTTTTTGACATTTTAATAACAGCCCTACTGACTGGTGTGGATGGCATCTCACTATGGTTTTGATTTGCATTTATCTAGTGATTAGTGATGTTGAACATTTTTTTCATATACTTGTTGGCCGTGTGTATGTCTTCTTTTGAAAAGTGTCTGTTCATGTCCTTTGTCCACTTTTTAATGGGGTTGTTTCTTGTTTGCTACTTTAAGTGCCTTACAGATCCTGGATATTAGACCTTCATCAGCTGCATAGTTTGCAAATATTTTCTCTCATTCTGTAGGTTATCTTTTTAACCTACAGAATTGTTGATAGTTTCTTTTGCTGTGCAGAAGCTCTTTAGATTAATTAGGTTCCATTTGTCAATTTTGTTTTTGTTGCAATTGCTTTTGGCATCTTTGTCATGAAATCTTTGCTAGGGCCTATGTCTAGAATGCTGTTTCCTAGGTTTTCTTCAAGGGCTTTTATAGTTTTAGGTTTTACATTTAAGTCTTTAATCCATCTTGTGTTGGTTTTTGTATGTGGTGTAGGGAAATAGTCCAGTTTCTATCTTTCTGGAAAGGGTCCAGTTTCAATCTTCTGTATATGAATAGTCAATTATCCCAGCACCATTTGTTGAATAGGGAATCCTTTCCTTATTGCTTGTTTTTGTTGACTTTGTTGAAGATCAGATGGTTGTAGCTGTGCAGTTTTATTTCTAGCCTCTGTATTCTGTTCCACTGATCTAGTATTTTTGTACCAGTGCCATGCTGTTTTGGTTACTATAGCCTTTTATAATAGTTTGAAGTCAGTTAGCATGATGCCTCCAGTTTTGTTGTTTTTGCTTAGTATTCCTTTAGTTATTCAGGCTCTCTTTTGGTTCCATATGAATTTTAGAATTTTTTTTTTAATTCCTTGAGGAATGTCCTTGGTAGTTTGATAGGAAGAGCTTTGAATCTGTAAAGTTTTGAGCAGTATGGTCATTTTAACAATATTGATTCTCCCTATCCATGAGCATGGAATGTTTTTCCATTTGTTTGTGTCATCTCTGAATTCTTTCAGCAGCCTTTTGTAATTCACCTTATAGAGATCTTTCTCCTCCCTGGTTAGCTGTATTTCTAGGTATTTTATTTTTTTTTCTCTTAATTTGTTTTGTGGCATTCGATAACATGTCAAACTGCATCCTGGCACCAATTTCTTCATCTTGGATGATCATTCTTTCCTTGCTGCTTCTCAGCAGGTAATGCAGAGATAGGACAATGTCCGTGAAAGCAACTTGAGAGGGTAGAGTTGTAAATGGATATGTTTAAGGATTATGTTAAGAAGTTCACATTCCTTGAACTTTTCCAACTCAAAGATCCCCAATTAGCCTTTGAAGAAATTCAGCTCAGGCAGCAACACCCCCCATCAGATGTTTTAGTTGAGGCACTTCTAGGAAGAAAACTAAAAAAGAGTAGTTTCTCTGATGAGATACCTTTTCTATGCCCATAGTCACTACTCTTTATCCCCTATCCCACTGATAAATTCTTGCCAAAGACTTGTCATTGTTGGCCATAAAAGCATTATTCAGTGAGTATCCACCATGTGCCAGGGCCAGTGCTAGATACACTGGATAAAGAATCTCCAATTCTTATAAGAACATTGTGAGATCAATTACAGTGTTCCTGTTTTACAAGAAAATAAAGCTAAAGCTCATGGCACAATGTCTCATTAGTTGTTCCCACTGAAAGAAGCTGGACCATCACTGGTATCCATTGGAAATGATTATCAGTGCTGCTGTACATCATCCCAGAGTGCATTACTGGGAAGGCAGATGATGAGTGGCCCCATCTGCAGGTCTTTATTTCTGTGTCCTTCTCTTTTGTCCCTTGCTCTTTGGTCAACCTGTTTTCCATTCTTTCCACTCTATCATGCTTAGCCATCCCCTCTACCCTCGGCTGTCATTGTCACTTACCTACTTTTAGGAGAAGGAAAAAGGGTAAGGAGAAAGAACCTATGCTGTTTGAAGTCACACCTGGACACAGATCCCACTAGTACCACTTCTAACCTATGTGGTCATAGGTAATCTTTTTAGCCTATGCTTTGATTTCCCCATCTGCAAACTGGAGGCAGTAATACCACAGAATCAACATGAGAGTTACACACAGTGATTAGTAAAGGGCCTGGTATGTTGCCTGCCATTTAGTAGGGGCTGAGTGTATGCGAGATTATTTCTTCTTGTCTCACCAGGATTGTTGTGACCTGTTCACTGTACCATGTTTCAGTCTCTCTATTTGTCACTTCTAATCTTTCTGCCACTACTGCCAACTTAGTCTTCCTAAGGGCTTATCCTTGCTCTGCTCTGTGGCCCCAAATGATCTACTAAAATAATTCCAGACTCTTCATCCTTGCTGGTCAGGATTTACAAAATTTGGCCTCAATTCTTTCTTCAGGAAGTCTCTCGGAAGCCCTCCAGCAGCATTGGGTTCATCCATGTGCTCTCTTGCTTACTGGGTTGAGCTTACCTTGCTCCCTCTGCCTAGAGGGAGCTCCCCATCAACTCTGCTTGAAGAAAGCCTACCTAAAACCAAACCTGGCCCTCCAACTAGACATATATTTGAGACCAGGTGTTCTTGGGCAAAGGTGGTTGCTTTTTCATCTGAAATTTTCAGAATCTAGCAAAATGTTTATAATCTTTTTTTTCAGACAGGGTCTCATGCTGTCACCCAGACTGAAGTGCAGTGATACAATCTCAGCTCACCATAACTTCCTCCTCCTAAGCTCACATGATTCTCCTGCCTCGGTCTCCCAAGTAGCTTAGATTACAAGTGCGTGCCACTACCGCCTGGCTAATTTTTGTATTTTTAGTAGAGATGGGGCTTCACCATGTTGGCCAATGTTGCCTCAAACTTTTGACCTCAAATGATCCACCCACCATAGTCTCCCAAGTGTTGGGATTACAGGCGTTGACACACTGCATCCAGCTCAATCTTTTTTTTAATAGAAGGACTACTCGGATATTCTATTTTTGCCTATGTTAATTTTGGTACACTATGTTTTTCTAGAATTGTTAAATTTACCTGTATTTTCAAATGTATACCTCTTTATATATTTTTAATGTCTGTATGCTCTGTAATGTCCCCTTTTTCATTCCTAGTGTTGTTTGTGTCTTCTTCCCATTTTCTGTATCAGTGTTCCTACAGGCTTATGAATTTTATTGGTGGTTTTTGAGAATTTGCTTTTGGGTTTATTGGTCCTCTATGTTGTATATTTATTTCTATTTCATTTATCCGATCCCTTAAAAATTATGTCCTAACTTGTCATTTTTAGTGTGCTTTTCCTAATTTACATATAAACATAGGTACATACATCACTGATTTTCAGCGTTTTTTTCTAACAATGCACTTAAGGCAATAATTTTCTTCCCAGCGTTAATTTATCTCTGTCGTATAAGTTTTAATATGTCGTATATTCATTATAGGTCAGTTCAGATGATTTTCTAATTTCTATGGTAATTTCCACATCTACTAATTTTTCAGAAGTATATTATAAAATTTCCAAACATTTGGAGATTGTTTAGTGTTTTGCTTATTGAGTTCCAGCTTAATTTAACTGTAACCAGAATGTAAACTGTATGGTTATGGTGGACTTAGCCAGAGTCAGGTCTTGTTTTCTGGCCTCACAGGTGCTATGTTCTTTGACACCATTTTTTAAGTTTTACCCATACATTTTGTAAGGTTATAAAAAATGAAAAAGGATGAGACTCATGAATAAAGTAGATGTTCTTTGTTTTTCTCTTGAGTTATCCTCAAGCCTCAATAAACTTTTCATATACAGGATTCTTAGCTTATTACTAGTAGGTATCATTCACTAAAAAATATATGTCTATTGAGCATCTTATGCACATAGGGCATTAAACTAGATATTGGGTATTTCACAATGATGAAAATCAGACATCACCCCAGACCTCACAGCTCAGTAGGGCAGATTGATATTGATCAATTAAACAGCAGAATGGTGTGCTACTTTAAACTGAGATGAATGCTCTGAGAAAAATGAGCGTGCTTCTCTGAGAGCATATAGCAAAGGAATCTTGCTGGCAGAGTTTTGTGAGGACAGGAAGGCAGTTCTCTTACCTATGTATCAAGTTGTCATTGCATGTAGAAAATTTAATGGGATTTGATGTCTAAAAGGTGAGATTAATTGCTTGCATCTGCAAAGCCCTTGTATTATTTTTAGATTATCACAACCATCTGATTTTCTCCTATTGATAAATATTTGTCTTATAGGTTTTTTAAATTTATTTTTTACTGAGGTAACATACATACAGCAAAGTGAATTAATCTTAACCAGAGAGCTCAACACATTCTTTACATATGTATGCATGTCAGTGATAACCACCCAAATCAAGATGCGGAACATTATCACCCTCATGCCCCTTCCCAGTCAATGGCCCACCAAGAGGCTACTACTGCTATTCTGATCTCTAACACAAGCCATTGGCGTAAGCTCTTTTCAGCTTAATGTGAATGGAATCATATAATAAATACTGTTTTATGTTTGGCTTCTTTCACTCACTCACTAATTCACACACACCTTCATATTCCCTCACTTATTCATTCATTCACTCACTGACTTATTCATTCACTCACTCATTCATGTATTCATTCACTCATTCGCTTATTCGTCCACTCACTCATTCACTGGGTACCTGCCCCATGCTAGTTGCCGAGGAGCTCGTGGAGTCAGTGCAGCCCCAGTTAGCTGAGCTTGGCTCTGCGCTCCTTTCAGCATAATGTCTTTGAGATTCATAATATCATTGATATGCTATTGTATATAATAAATTTATTGTTTTTCATTATTGCCCACTATTCTACTATATGAATGTACTCTAATTTATTTCATCATTTTACTGCTGATGGACAATTGGATTGGCATCACTGAGAAATTCTATGAATGAAGTTGCTCTGCACATTCTTGTCAATGGTGAACATATGCATGCATGTCTCTTGGTTATTTTATACCTCATAAAGGTGTTGAATGGAGTGACACACACAGAGTCTGTAATGTGTGAAGCTGTCACATGCCCCAAAGCATTATGTTGACTGTACTGAATGTAAGTGGTTACCCTGGTTGTCTAATACTCTGAGATTAGAAGAAGGAAACTGTGGGACTTGAGCCGTGGGGGTGATGTTTGATCTTATCAGACCTTCCCATCCATGTTAGAGATGCAGGTACCGAGCCCAGAGAGAGGACATGCCCTTCCCGGGACCACACAGTCATCCGTCGCCTCTGATCACCACATGGGACCTGCAGATGTTTCACCTCACTGGCTTAGCGTCTTTTAAGCCAGAGACCATCTTTCATAGATGTGGGAAATTTACTTGACAGAAAATTGTGTCATAGACTTAAAAACTGTTGACAGGATGTTTAAGCTTGGGCTTCCAGGAAAAGGGCTTGAGGTCATCTAAAGAAGTGGTGGTTGCAGGGCATGGAGCTGGGAGGCGTTTGGTACTTAAAAGAACACCCCCACAGCAAACATTCTTCAAAGAATTCTTGCCTGGATCCAGCTTTCCACTTTCTCACTGCATCCGCCGGTGAGTGAATAAGCCATATCCAACAATGCAAACTCAGAGCATCATTTGCTGTCTGAACCCTCAGCCAGGTTTAAGCACAAGCTGCCCTGTCTGTCTAAATGCTCCTCCACTGCTTTTCTAGTCTTAAGGCCTTAAGGCCTGGGAAGGCTTCTCCTGCCTCCTGTCTGAGCCTGAGTAACTGACTCTCTGTGTGTTCCTGAAGCCTTTTATTAGCTGAACTTGGCTTTGGACACAGGATGGACTAGGCTCCTTGTGTATGTGCTCCACGGAACCCTGAACATCTTAAAAATGAACTATGTTAAGTGTGTTTCTTGTCTGCTTTCCTGGTGAGATGGAGCTGTAAGGATAGATATTGGGGCTGCTTTGACTCCACTAGCTCCTTGACAACTAGTATGCAGCAGGTACCCAGTGAATGAGTGAGTGGATGAATAAGTGAGTGACTGGGTGAAAAGTGAATGAGTGAATGAAAGAATGTGTAAGTGAATGAATGAATGAGTGAATGAACAAATGAGTGAGTGAATGAGTGAATATGATGGTGAATGAGTGAATTAATGAGTGAGTGAGTGAATGAGTGGGCAACTGAGTGAGTGGATGAGTGAGTGAATGAGTGAGTGAGTGAATGACTGAGTAAGCGAGCAAGTGATTGAGTGAGGGAATTAATGAGTGAATGATTGAGTGAATGAGTAAGTCAGTGAGTACGTGAGCAAATGAGTAAGCAAGTAAATAAGTGAGCAAGTGAATGAGTGAGCAAGTGAGTAAGTAAATGAGTAAGCAAATGAGTGAGTGAATGAGCGAGTGAATGAATGAGTGAATGATTGAGTGAGTGAGTGAATGAGTGAGTGGATGGATGCAGAGCACTGTCCAGAAATGGCACCTCCTCCCCCATTCACCATAACCATCTCACCAGCCACCATCATCAGCCCTGTGGGTCCCCTTGCTTCTACTCTTGGGCTTCTGGAACCTCGGCTCACAGCAGCTAAAGAGACCCATTTCCATCATATCACGTCACTCTCCTTCCCTGATCCCTTCAGTGGCTCCCAATTCACTTAAACAATACAGCGGGGGCTTGGCTTTTCTCGAAAAGCTTACTGGAAAAGATTGCTGAATACAGCAATTCACTTAAACAATGCATGGTGGCTCTCGCCTGTAATCCCAGCACGTTGGTAGGCCAAGGTGAACGGGTCACCTGAGGTCAGATGTTTGAGACTACCCTGGCCAAAATAGTGAAACTCTGTCTCTTCTAAAAATACAAAAATTAGCTGGGTGTGTTGGCACATGCCTATAATCCCAGCTGCTCGGGAGGCTGAACTAAGAGAATAGTTTGAACCTGGGAGGCGGAAGTATCAGTGAGCTGAGATCGTGCCTGTGCACTCCAGCCTAGGAGACAGAGCGAGACTCTATCTCAAAAAAGAAATGACAACAACAGCTACAACAATACAGTGGGGAAAATGTGGGCTGTGGCCAGTCTTCCCGTGTTCAAATCTCACTCCATCATGTGACTTGCCTCAGTTATTTCACTGTCTGTGGCTGTGGGTGGCTCACGGAATGCTAAGTGGCTCAATTCATAGGAAACACTCAAAACAGCACCTAGCCCATAGTCAGGGACTTCATCACTATTTATTATTAGTGTTGCGAGGATCAGAACGAAACAAAAAATTATGGTGATATTGAGAAGTGACACATCCAAGTTAAGCATGCAAGGGGACCAGTGCCTGGGTTCAAGCCTCAACGTGTCACTTACTACCATTGTGCCTTCACAGTACATTGGGGTGATAATAGTTTGTTAGGTTTTGAGACAATTATGTGACTGAATGTATGAACATAATTTGAATAGTACCTGATACACCCCCAGTTCTCAATAAATGTTGCTGGCAAGTGTTCATTTCATTAGGCTCCACAGCCTCTCAGGGCTCACAGAGCCTGCACCCTGCCTCCCTGTCACAAACTTTCCATGCTTAAAGCTAAGCTTTTGACCGCTCCCAGAACTGCTCCTCCCAAAGGTACCCCTGTCTCAATAGAACCAGCTCCATTCTCCCCTGTGTGAGCCCCCCAACATCAGTGATCCGTTTTTCTCCTCTTTCTTTCCCACCCCACTTCTAATGCATGAGGAAATCTTGTCTCCTCCTTCAGCACATCCAGGATCCAGCCACTTCTCAGCACCTCCCCAGCTTCCACCCTGGTCCAGGTCACCGTCACCTCTCTCCTGGGTGATGGTAACAGCTTCATGCCTGGTTGCCCCAATTGTCCGTTTGCCTCTGTTAGTCAATTCCCAGTTCAGCTGCAGGTGGTCCTATTAAAGCCTCAGCCAGGTCATGTCATTCCTCTTTTCTCAGCCAGCCGAAGGTTCCCCACCTCACTTGGACAGAGGTAAAGCTAGATTTCCAGCAGTCGTCCACAAGGCCCGATGTGGTCTGGTGCCTGTTATCTCTCCAGCCCCACCTGCTTCACTCACCTCTTTCCAGGCTCGTCAGCCTGTTCCTCAGGCACCTGCCTTTGGGCTTGTTGCACCTTCTTCCTGGAATGCTCTCCACAGAGTTTTACATGGCAACCTCCCTTTCTCCTCCAGGCTTTACTCAAAAACCCCTTCTCAAGAAAGTCTTTCCTGGCAACCTCATCTAAAATTGCCACTCTCAAAAATTACCCACGCACCTCCTATATTTTTTTCTATAGCAAGGATCAAACATGACATATTTATATTTATGTTTACCTTTTTATTTACTGGCTACCTCATTTAGAGTGTAAGCTCCATGAGGACAGGAATTCTTAGGTCTGTTTCTTCTCCAAAATGTTCTCGGCACCTAGAGCTATGCTTGGCACATAGTAGGTGCTCAGAAAGTTTGTGTCACTTCGTGGATATTCACAGAATGCAGGCAGAGGCAGGGTAGCTTTGTGATTCAGAGCCCAGGCTCTGGCATCTGACTGCTAGAATTTGATCCTGGTTCTACCACCTAGTGACTATGGATTTCAGTTAAGTTACTCAACATCTTTGGACCTCAGTTTCCTCACTCTCTTTTTATAAAGCAGAATCACAGTGCTATGTCACACAGTTACATAAACATTTAATGCGTTGACATTCATGAAGCTCTCATAATATTGCCAGACACACAGTAAAGGCTCAGTGAGTGTTACCTTCACTATAATTTTCAAAACCTGTTTTCTTCCTCATTCTTTCTAATATAGCCTTTAGGATGCCAGGCCGAAACCATGTGCTGGGATGAGAGATATAAGGCCCACCTCTTTCTTTAAGAGGATGCACTCTAGTGGGGGAGACAGACCCACCAGACTATTTTAATGCAGAATAATAAGGGGTATATTTAAGAGGGTCTCAGAAGACAGAGTTTGGAGCTTATAATCCTGCTCACAGAGGTCAGGAAAGGTTACTGGAGAAGATGCTATCTGAACAAGGCTCAGGGGTGTGGTAGGTGAGGATGGGGTAAGAGTTCCCACACTGAGAAGCCTAAGTGTACAAAACCGGGGGCGTGGTGTCCACCTGAGGGGGCGGGGTCAAGTGGGACTGACCTGCTTCTTATAACTCGTAACCTCCAATGTGGAAACCATACACAAACATATATACACATGCACACACACACACACACACACACACACACACACACACACACAGAGCCATAACACTAAAATTTATAGCTTCACGAGATTTTCTGCAAGATCAAGTGAAAAAGGGAGAAAGCTGCCAAATGCTTCATGCTCTGAGTTTCCCCAACACTGCAAATTAGCAACACCCTTACCAAATGTTCATTAAGTTTCCAGCACTGGGCATGGCAAGATTTTCATACATTAATTAGAAATTTGCTAAGCTCCTGACATGTACCAGACCCCAGCTGAGCATTGAGATGATTGAGATGGGGCCAGAAGAGCACACAGCTAGTGTGGGCAGCAGACAGCTAAACAGATGACAATACAGTGAGGTCAGTGCTTGCAGAGACACAGACAGGCCCCTCAGGACACAAAGGACCCAGCTTTTAACTCTGCCTGGAATGATCAGGGGAGGCTTCCTGGAGGAGGCACCATTTGATCTGAACATTGCTGGGGGAATAGGAGTATACTAGGCTACTAACTTTGAAATGGCCTGCTGGAAAGGGAGAGAAACACAAGTGAAGGCGGGGATCTGAGAAGTGAATGGCTTATTAGGGAAGGAAAAGACATCTGGCACAGGTCAGACAGGAGAGGTGGTATACCAATCTGGAGAAGTAGCCTGTGTTGTAAGTTAGTTTCTTAGGAAGCAGACTCTGAGGTGGAAATTAGCAAGAAAGAGGTCTACTAGGGGTGCCTAATCAGGAAGTGCCCTAGGGACCAACATCTGGGGAAGGCAACGGAAGGGAAGGAGGCAGAGCTGATTAGAGGGCGTAGCTGGCCTTAGTGCAGTCTCAGTCAGGCTTCAGTGGACTCCAGGGTGGTCTGAAGCTGGATGGCTCTTCAGAGTTGTCCTGATTTGGGGTGAGGAGGCCAGGCTTTTATACACCCATGTCAATCAGCCAGTTGCTGTGGGCTGCACAAGGAAGGGGGACACATTGGTCAAGGCGGCTCTGTAGTGGAGGCAGCTCCAAACATGGCTGGTAGCTGAAGGCTGTCTCCTCTCAGTACATCCAGCAGCTGGGGGATGAGCCTGCAGTCCTATTAGGGGCCTGGGTAGCACATCATGGCATCATTCACTACAGCTTGGCCCTGCTCATGAAGGTGGCTGCAAGTGAAGGCTTCATGCACCACTTGGGTGGCTTGGAACTAATCCTGAGGCCGCAGAGAACCATCAAAATTCTATGAACATGGAAAAGATATGTATCCAGATTGTGTATTAGGAAGACTCACTGTGTGTCAGCTGGAGGAGAGAGGAAGGAGGCAGCAACACCCGTTAGGAAGCTATTGCATCAGTCCAGGTGAGTGGTGGAGAGGCCCTTAGCAAAGATAGTAGCAATGGGGACATGCAGGATTTGTGGGTAAAGGAGAGTAATGACAATCATCATTTATTAAGGCCCGGTCACACACCAGACTCTTTAACGTATTGTTTGTAACCTGTCCAATTGTTCTGCAAAGTTTGCATTCTTACACATAAATTGAAGATCAGAGAGATTTAATGACTTGCCTTACTACATAGTAGTAAGGAGTTAAGCTAGAAATAAACTCCAATTTTATCAGACTTAAAATTCTGCACTTTTTCTTATGAACCAGCACCTAGGACAGCTCCCTCAAACACTGGCCCCTCAGAATGGTAGTTGTTATTACTATTATTATTACTATGACTACTACTATTACCAATATTATCTGAATAAAATCAAGGCCCTGGGTACCAGATCTGCATTTTATTAGCAGAAGCAGCACTGAGGACTGCTGGCAGCTAATGATAATCTTGACAGTATGAGCAGCAGAAATATTCAAATGCAATTAAAAACTTCAAATATAATAATCAAATGTAAATGAGCAGCAGCCAACAATTACTGGTGCATATACAATTAGCACATATGGTAATTTAGCAGGAGGCATAACTCGCTCCATTTCATTGCCTCTAACAAATTGCTGATTCTCCACCCTCCGCTCCCCGCCTCCCCTCCTCTTTGCTGCTAACAGTTTCCTCCCCTTGTTTGCCTGCTCTCTCTGTTGGCAGACACAAGTCTAATTAACTGGACTCTCTTGGAGCCACGATGCGTACGTTTGCGGCTCAGAGGAAGGGTAGGTCCCATTGGCTGTCTGGAGCTGATGGGCAGGCATAAGTTGAAAATGCAGCATCCTCTCTCCCTTGCTGAAAAATAACTAAGCTCATAAAATAGCTTCCAGTGTGGAATTCTACACAGCCATTAAAAATGGCAGTGTGGCGGGGGAAAGGGGAGGGAGAGCGGGGGGTAGGGAGTTGGGGAGAGATAGCATGGGGAGAAATGCCAGATATAGGTGATGGGAGGAAGGCAGCAAATCACACTGCCATGTGTGTACCTATGCAAAAATCTTGCATGCTCTTCACATGTACCCCAAAACCTAAAATGCAATAAAAAAATGGCAGTGTGGACGCATACAGATACGAAGAGATAGCCACAATATATGGTTAAGTATTAACCAATTTTTTAAAAGCATATTAAAGCAGCATGTAAATGTGATCCCATTTTCATACTAAATGCACAGAGAGCACTTTGCTGACAAGAAAGATACCATTATGATCATTGCAGAGCTTATCTCTGAGTGATAAATTATTGGTTGGTTGATGTTCATTTAGTACTCAGTGCTTTTTTCTATTTTATATGTATTTTTCACAGTGAACATTTATTACATTAATAATTAAAGTAGGTCGGGTGCGATGGCTCATGCCTGTAATCCCAACACTTTGGGAGGTCAAGGCAGGTGGATCACCAGAGGTCAGGAGTTCGAGACCAGCCTGGTCAACATGATGAAACCCCCATCTCTACTAAAGATACAAAAAAATTAGCCAGGTGTGGTGGCAGATGCCTGTAATCTCAGCTACTTGGGAGGCTGAGGCCGGAGAATCGCTTGAACCCGGGAGGCGGAGGTTGCAGTGAGCCGAGATCACGCCACTGCACACCAGCCTGGGGGACAAGAGTGAGACTTTGTCTCAAAAATAATAATAATAATCAAAGTCAAGTCATTGGGTTGGAAGACTTAATAGCTCAAATATCAACTATACCCTGAAGCCTTCCCTGGTCACCCTCCCACCCATCTCAAAGACTTGAGGGTCTCTTGCTTATACCTCTATTCAGCATCTTATTTTATTAAATTGGTTTGTAGCACTCTCTTTCTACTAGACTATGAGCTCCTAAAAGGCAGCACCCAACATCAGTAGGGGCTTAGATAATGTTTGTGGATAGAAATGGTTGCTCTCTAAGACAATGCAAAAAGAGGGACATCTCACTGGAGGACAGCCCACGTGTATCAGTGCAATCCCATATAATTCATATGTATCATCAGGGAGTATCGGAGACTTCATTTGGTTTTCACTGGGCCAGTGGTCCCAGCTGACGATAAGATCACATTCTGCCCAGTCTCCAAAGCCACAGCAGGGGTGTCATCCCCTGTGTTCCCATTAGCCTCTTCCCGCAGAACTCTGTGAAATGTTGACAGTCTGTTGGAGCATTGATGTCCATCCTTGTAGTAAAATGCAGCGGATTTTACTACATTGAGACCAGCCTAGTGAACACAGTGGAACCCTGTCTCTACTAAAAATACAAAAATAAATAAATAAATAAATAATAGCCAGGCATGGTGGCAGGCACCTGTAGACCCAGCTACTTGGGAGGCTGAGGCAGGAGAATCACTCAAACCCGGGAGGCAGAGGTTGTATTATTCCCAAAATGCAACCTCCATTCCACCTATGCAAAATCATCTGGCCTGGAAAATCGTCACACTGGCTAAGAGTGATCAGGAAAGCATGTCTTGTGTTGGCTGGCTTCATTCTTTTCTTTTCCCTAAACTGTATTTCACATATTCTGATATGCAGACATCTTCGCATCCTGTTTAATTTTGACATATATTCATTTGATCAGTTTTGACAACGGACCGGTTTTGACACAGGTGCTCTTGTAACTCACAGTGACTTTATAGACTCTTTCTATCATACCCCAGATTTCTCTGATGCACCCTCCTTGTCAGTCCCTATCACTATTATCCCTGCCTTCCAGGAAACCGCTGTGCTTGTTTCTATCACCATACCTTGGTTTTGCCTATTCCAGAATTTTATATGAACGAAAAAGTTGTGCCTGGCTTCTTTCGCAAACATAATGTTTTTGAGACTCAAGTATATCATTGTATGTAGGAGCAGTTCATTTCTTTTCTTCTTTTCTTTTTTTTTTTTCCTATTTTTTGGGGGGGGGGGGATGGAGTCTTGCTCTGTTGCCAGGCTGGAGTGCAGTGGTGCAATCTCGGCTCACTGCAATCTCTGCCTCCTGGATTCAAGTGATTCTTCCACCTCAGTCTCCTGAGTCGCTGGGACCACAGGCACGTGCCACCACGCCTGGCTAATTTTTGTATATTTAGTAGAGATGGGGTTTTACCATGTTGCTCAGGATGGTCTCTATTTCTTGACCTCATGATCCGCCCACCTTGGCCTCCCAAAATGCTGAGATTACAGGTGTGAGCCACTGTGCCCAGCCCATTTCTTTTTATTGTATAGTATTTCACTGTATGAAAATGCTGCAATTTGTTAATTCAATCTTGGATAGATAGATATTTGGGTTGCTTTTGGTTTGGACTATTATGAATAAGGCTGCAGTGAACAATCTTATGTAAGTGTTTTTATGAGCATATGCTTTCATTTCTCTTGAGTAAATACTTAGGAGTGGAATTGTTCGGGTATAGAGTAAACATCTTTTTAGCTTTTAACTGACAAAGAGTTTTCCAAAAATTATCATAAAATTTTACTAGAGTTCTGGTTACTCCATATCCTTACCAACATCTGCAGCTGTCAGTTTTCTTAATTATAGCCATTCTAGGCATTGTGAATTGGTATTTCTTTGTGGGTTTAATTTCTTTTTCTCCAATGACTAATGATATTGGGCACTTTTCATCTAATTATTAGTATTTATGCATCTTCCTTCCTTCCTGTGAAATATATGTCTAAGTCTTTTGCCTACTTTTAAAACTGTTTTAAAAATTTCTTTTTAGTATTTTTAAATTTTTTAAAAAATTCCTGATAAAAGTTCTTTTTCATGAACGTATTTTGTGAATTCTTTATCCCAATATATGGCTTGCTTTTTATTTTATTAATTATGTCTTGATGCCATTGTGAATAAGATTTTAATTTGGATGAACTGACATTTTTCTTCTTCATGTTTATTGCTTCCTATCCACTAAGAATTATTACCTACTTCGTATCACAAAGGTAGTCTTCTGTGCTCCTTCTAGAAAATATATTTAACTAATAGATCCATTATTGATCTCAAATTATCTTTGTGTATGGTGTGAAGTCGCCATTGATATTTTTAATCGCATACAGATAATCAGTTGTTCCAGTCCTAAATGTCAGAAAATCTTTTTCTGATGAATTTCTTTGGTCCTTCATTAGAATCTGGACAATGGCTCAAAGCAAACCCCCACCTCAGAATTACACCACCTGTGAGGTGAGAGTGTGTGGGCATTTCTGTAACTCCTGAGAGTAGCTGAAGACTGCTCCTTGGAAAGCGCTAATTCTTTGTTCCTTTTAACCCGCTGCATACATGGGCTTCTGCAGGTCCAGATAAATAGTCTCAGACACAGAAATGTGATACCCATGTGGAAGAAGACTTAGCTCAGATGTCAACTATGCCCCGAAGCTTTGCCTGACCACTGCCCATCTCCATCCACTTCCAGTTGGAAGCACTTCAGAGCTAACTGAAATGATGGGGTCCCAGGTTTATGGACAGGCACTGGCACATTTGCTATAGAGAACTACTACTGCAAATATTCCAAACCACACCAAAAGCATCATGATGTTTCTAAACTATTTTGAGTTATGGTAGTCCCACTTTTATTTGTTGCATATTTATTACCTTAAAATTGAACATGCAAATAAACCTTTCCACACCTTGTAACTCTGAACTGACCGTTTTCATTTTTTCCCTGTCATTTCAGTCTTTGGCCTACTTTTATATGATCTAATTGTTGTAAATTTTACATTTTTATCCTCTTTATTTTTGGTTTCATATTTCAAGTGCGTTCCTTGTCATAGCATAGTGTTGATTTAATAGCACATAATATTCCGCAATACGGATGTACCAAAATATATTTACTCACTGTCCTATCTTTAGATCATAGAATTAGACAGACCAAATATTTGATAATATATTAAAAAATGAGCATCTTTGTATATAAAAATTTTCAGTTATTTTGTTTCAGTTCTTAAAGGAAACTTCCCAGGTGTTGGTTTCCTAGATGAAAGGGATAGTATACATTTAGTCTCTTAATATACATGTGGTCTCCCAATAGCCAAATTCATTAGTAAGTTTAGGATTTAAACCAAGAATGCTACAGTGAATTTTATCAATGATTTTTCTTATTACCGAATAATCATAACAACAAAAGCATCGCTATCATTCAGACACAATTTCTTTGTTTGGATTTTGACAAACACTATTCAGAACTGGCTCACAGTCTGTCCCTAGAGAAATCAACTTTTTGAGATAGTGCAGTTATAAAACTCATTCTGCAAACTGAGCGTATAATGTGGGATTAAAATAAAAAGCTTTCTTCAGAGCTGCAGAAATGTCTCCAGGGAGTGACTGGGGGTAAAAGGGTTAGGTCTGGTTTCAAAAATAATATGCAAAGATCTTAATTAATGATCTGGGAGATCTCACGATAGCAGCTGGTTAATTAAATTCACAGATGGGACTCCACTGAGAGGTGGTGTGAACTCCAGGAAAGGTGAGGAAATTAGAGAAGGAACTCTGAGCAGTGGCTAAGGAACATACAGTGAGTCTGAAGAGCACAGTTTTCTGAATCAAAATAATTTGGTCTCATATCAATTGGGTGTTTTACCTCAGCCACTGGTCTCCCTTAGCTTAGCTTGCTTAAAGTAGCACTGAGTATGGGGTGGGAATCTGGTTAGGGGTCCCTTCTTTCATCTTGGTGATCTTCAGCAATTCCCCTTGGTTTCTTTCCAGATTCTTGTGTCTTTGCGGGGATAATAGTTACATTTCTTTTGCAAAGTTAAATGAGGGCAAGAGTAGGGAAATGCCTGGTCAACTCCAACATTAGTTTGCAGTTTTCAACTCTAGCATCTTTTGCCTGAACCTTGATCATATACTTTAAAATATATTTTGTCCAGTGCATCACAGGTTAAATAAAGGCCAACCAGAGGCCTCCCTATCTCAAGCATCTATACTTTTTGTGTCTATGGACCAAGATAGGACCTCGGAGGTGAGTTCCTGAACCATAAAACCAGGGTGGCATGCAATGATTGGATGGAGGACATTGTACTAAAAATGTGCATTGTTTGCAAAAGAGAAAACCACATTTTCAGTTATCTTGTTGAAACTGTGAGTGAGGAGGATCTGAAAGATTCCCAGTGAGCAATGGATATTAAATGGGAAAGAACAGTCCAGTTATAGCTGAGTCAGGATGGGTGCAATGCCTCTGACATGCTCTTAAATTCAGTTCAGTCTTTATATTTTTAAAACTGAATAAAAGTAACAACACTTATTAGTTTGTGGCTTTGATGCTTTTCCCTGCCCCTCCCTGCTTTTCCTGAGTTTCTCAGCTCAGTCCCTCGTTTTCTTACACGGAGGTTTGTTTGTACCTAAGCCTTGTATCCGGATAAGGAGGGACTCCTGTATTATCAATTTGAGTAACAGCAGCTCTCCTAGGAGAGTGTGGGAAGATGAGGGCATTCTCAACATCTCAGGAAAAGAAACCAAAGCTCCAGTAAATTAAATGACTCGCCCAAGGTCGCGCAGCAAGTCTGCCACACGGTAAGTCAGCTGCACAGCTGGGACAAAAATCAAGTTTATTCACATATTCTGGTTATGCAAGTCTCCTGATGTCTCATCCAGTCTCACAGCCAAAGAGCAGAGAGAGAGAGAGCAAATTACGCGAGAGTGAAGGGGAAGGAAACTGAAAAGTTGTTCCGCTTATTATTGTAAATGGCAACCCACTCCAAAGAGATGTTCCCTGTACCATATTTTCTAATGAAAAGAGAATATGTGAAGCCTTCATCTGTTCCTCAGCTCCACCATCTCTGGAAGCTGCTCAGAAGCTGACAGCTCTACTGCTTCGCATTGGGGCATAGAGAGTGGGGAGGATTGTTACCGACTCTGAGAACGGCTTGCCAGCAATGCTTGGGGCATGCTATTAGAAGGTTGCTTTGGACAAGGTACAAGAATAGTTACAGGACAGCAGCTGGTTCAGGAGCCATTCCGTTCTGCTTGCCAGCAGCCTGTGGGCTAAAAATGCTCTGCTGTTGCAAGAAAAGGTAAGCCAACTTCTCTGAGGTTTGCTGTGCATCATTTTAGAGGGAGGAATGTAACATTTCACTTTGGTATTTCTTTATGCGTTTGAGCACAGTTCCACCACACTCTGCTGCCTACCTTTTTCTCTGATGTGGGAGGTTCAAGCAGTCTAACCCCTGCTTCTCTCACCACATGTCAGCCCCTCTGGCCTCATTATATACTACAAATGTGCTAAGCTCATTCCCCACTCAGGACTTTAGTGTTTGCAAATGTATCTGCCTAGACTGCTCCACCCCAGGACCTTTGCATAGCCACCTTCTCCTTGTCATTCAGCTCAAATCCTTCCTTATCAGAGACACATTCCTTGACTAATGTTTGTCTGGCTGTTTTCCCTGCTCCCTCTGGTCACTAACATTAGCTTGGTTTACTAAACACTATTTGAAGTTACTTTGTGTGTGTGTGTGTGTGTGTGTGTGTGTGTGTGTGTGTGTGTGTGATATATATATATATATATATATATATATATATATATATATATATATGTTTTATGTTGATTGGCTTTATGTTTTGCTTTGTTCTGGTTGGCAGCCACTAGGCTGTAATCTCCAAGGATGCAGGGACCTTCTGTCCTGTTCATGATATATTCCTGCACCTGCACATGCCACAGTTGTCAATTTTATAAACATTCCTTTGAAAAATCTTCCCCATAGCAGAAATCAGGCTAAGGGCTTCTGCTTCTGGTTGAGATGGGATAATAGGGACCAGATTTACCCTCCTGCCTTAAACAAATAAAAAAGGGAAGAAAACAATAAATAATAATTTGGAAGACATTGGGCCGAACATCAAACAGCAGAGAACAGTGATCGCTGAGTGATTGGAAATAAAAGAGGGGAGCATTAAGATGACCCCACATTACTGACTTGAGTTTCCAGGCTGTGACTCTGGAAGCGGGAATTGAGGAAGAGCCTAGGGGTCTCTCTGAGTAGAAGAGACAGAATTAGGGAAATGATGTTCTATTTAATAAATGGTGCTGGGAAAACTGGCTAGCCATGTGCAGAAAGCTGATGCTGGATCCCTTCCCAACACCTATACAAAAATTAACTCCAGATGGATTAAAGAGTTAAACACAAGACCTAACACCATAAAAACCCTAGAAGAAACCCTGGGCAATGCCATTCAGGACATAGACATGGGCGAGGACTTCATGACTAAAGCACCAAAAGCAATGGCAAGAAAAGACAAAATAGACAAATGGGATCTAATTAAACTTAAAAGCTTCTGCACAGCAAAAGAAACAATCATTAGAGTGAACCGGCAACCAGCAGAATGAGAAAAAGTTTTTTGCAACCCATCTGACAAGGGCTAATATCCAAAATCCACAAAGAACTTAAACAAATTTACAGGAAAAAAACAAAGAACCCTATCAAAAAGTGGGCAAAGGACATGAACAGGCACTTTTGAAAAGAAGACATTTATGTGGCCAAGAAACGTATGAACAAAAGCTCATCATCACTGGTCATTAGAGAAATGCAAATCAAAGCCACATTGAGATACCATCTTATACCAGTTAGAATGGTGATCATTAAAAAAATCAGGAGACAACAGATACTGGAGAGGATATGGAGAAATAGGAACACTTTTACATTGTTGGTGAAAATGTAAATTAGTTAAACCATTGTGGAAGAGAGTATGGTGATTCCTTAAGGATCTAGGAATAGAAATACCATTTGACCCAGCAATCCCATTACTGGGTATATACCCAAAGGATCATAAATCATTCTATTATAAAGACATGTACATGTATATTCATTGTGGCACTGTTTACAATAGCAAAGACTTGGAACCAACCCAAATGTCCATCAATGATAGACTGGATAAGGAAAATGTGTCACATATACACCATGGAATACTATGCAGCCATAAAAAGGGATGAGTTCATGTCCTTTGCAGGGACATAGATGAATCTGGAAACCCTCATTTTCAGCAAACTGACACAAGAACAGAAAACCAAACACTATATGTTCTCACTCATAAGTGGGTATTGAACAATGAGAACACATGGGCACAGGGAGGGGAACATCACACACCAGGGCCTGTAGGTAGGTAGGGGGCTGGGGAGGGATAGCAAGGTTGGAGGGATTGGGAAGGGATAACACTGGGAGAAAAACCTAATGTAGATGATAGGGGGATGGATGCAGCAAACCACCATGGCACATGTATACCTATATAACAAACCTGCCTATTCTGCATATGTACCCCAGAACTTAAAGTATAATTCAAAAAAAGAGACATAATTGAGAGTCTGGAAAGACCAAGGTGGCTAGAGTTCATAGGACAGCATACCAGAGAGCAAGCAGAGCATGCACAGAGACCTCTAGAGACATGAAGAGGGCCTGCCTTGAGTATTCAAGTGAGTGCTGATCAGTGGATGGTGGATGTGTGTGAGGACCATCCAAAAGGATTACATGTAAATGATGCTCACACGGGGCTGAGAAAAGTGACCATGCCCACCAGCCAGACCAGAAAACCTCAGGATTCAAGGGAAATTGAGTAGAGAATATAGGAGGGTCTCAGGAATGGAGGGTACTAAGCTTTAGGTTAAGTATTACTCTTGCAGTCCTCTCTATCAAAAAGCAAGACTTACAAAGATCAAACTATTTCCAACTAAATAAACTGCACTTCAAATTAATGCCCAAGACTAGGAAAACAAAAAGGTAATATATACAGTGTTTGATATGCACAGAAGCAGGGCAATGTGATGCCTTGTGAGCTAATATACCAATCAACTGAAACAGACAATTTGTTAGGATTAGCAGACAAGGGCATTAAAGTGGTTATTATAACTGTATTCCTCGTGTTCAAAGTAGAGAGATGGATGGGAGGGATAAAGTGGGGAGAAATACCAGATACAGGTGATGGGGGGAGGAAGGCAGCAAACCACCTTGCCATGTATGTACCTCTGCAACAGTCCTGCATGATCTGCACATGTACCCCAGAACCTAAAGTACAATAAAAAACAGGCCTACATCAAACTTCTAGAGAAAAATATACTGTATAGAATTCACAGTATATTACACATTACAGATAAAGATTAGTGAATTTAAACATATGGCAATAAAGGAAATACTCCCCCGTTCATTCTATGAGTCTAACGTTACATGATATGAAAACCAGACAAAGACATTGTAAGAAAACTGTAAACTAATATTCCTCAGGAACAGATACAAAAATTCCTTACAGTATTTTAAAAAGTCAAATTAAATGATATATAAAAGAATAATAAGGAGATTTATACCAGAAATTTAAGGTTGGTTTAACATTTGAAACACAGTCAATGTAATTCATTATATATGCAAACTGAAAGATAAAAAGTCATGTGATCATCTCTATAGAAGCAGAAGAAACATTTGACAAAATGCAACATTCATTCCTGATAAAACCTCAACAAACAGAGAACCAAACACCACATGTTTTCACTCATAGGTGGGTGATGAACAATGAGAACACTTGGGCACAGGGAAAGGAACAACACTCATTGGGGAGGTGAGGGGGTGGAGGGGAGGGGAGGGGAGGGAGAGCAGTCACCGGGGAGGATGAGGAGGGATAACACTGGGAGAAATGCCTGATGTAGGCGACATGGGGAGGGGCGAATGTATGTACCTGTGCAACAATCCTGCAGGATGCAGTATGTGCATATGTACCCCAGAGCCCAAAGTACAATTAAAAAAAATTGGAATAGAAGGGAACATGCTCAACCCAGTTTAGGGTGTTGTATTAGTCAGGGTTCTCTAGAGGGATAGAATGAATAGGACAGATGTATACAGAAAGAGGAGCTTATTAAGGAGTATTAACTCACATGATCACAAGGTGAGGTCCCACAGTAGTCTGTCTGCAAGCTGAGGAGCAGGGACGCCAGTCCAAGTCCCAACGCTGAAGAACTTGGAGTCTGATGCTCAAAAGCAACCAGCATCCAGAACTGGAGGAAGATGTAAGCCAGAAGACTAAATTAGTCTAGTCTTTCTATGTTCTGCCTGCTTTTATTCAGCACTGGCAGTTGGTTAGATGGTGCCCACCCAGATTGAGAGTGGATCTGCCTTTCCCAGTCCACTGACTCAAATGCAGATCTCCTTTGCCAACATTCTCACAGACACACCCAGGAACAGCACTTTGCATCCTTCAGTTCAATAATATTAACCATCACAGGCATCTACAGGAAAACTACAGATATTATGATACTTAATGGGGAACAACTGAATGCTTTCCCCCTGAGATCTGGAACAAATATCCACTCTTACTACTTCCAGTAAACATTGTACTGGAGGTCCTAGCTATTTCCTTAAGGCAAGAAAAAGAAATAAAAAGCATTAAGATGGGAAAGGATGAATAAAACTTTTTTTGCTTGCAAATGATGTGCTTATGTCACTTATGTGAAGAATCAGAGTTTACAGAAAAGATAAAATGAATAAGTGAGTTTATCAGGGTTGCAGAAAAGATCAGTATGTAAAATTCAATTCTATTTCCATATACTGGCAACACAGTCAGAAATTGAATTCCCTCCCTCCGCCCCCCCCGAGACAGACTGTTGCTCTGTCACCCAGGCTGGAGTGACACTATTGGTGCGATCTCGGCTCACTGCAACCTCCACCTCCCAAGTTCAAGCAGTTCTCCTGCCTCAGCCTTCCGAGTAGCTGGGACTACAGGCGCACACCTCTATGTCCAGCTAATTTTTGTATTTTAGTAGAGATGAGGTTTCACCATGTTGGCCAGACTGGTCTCAAATTCCTGACCTCATGATCCACTCGCCTTGACCTCCCAAAGTGCTGGGATTACAGGCGTGAGCCACCACACCCGGCCTGAATTTTTTAATATCTTTACAATAACAACAGAAATATGAAATAGGGATAGATCTGGTTAAGCATTAAAAAAACCTGGACACTGAATACTACAAAACATTACTGAAAGAAGACTTAAATAAATGGAGATGTATGCCTTATTGATGGGTCTTAAGACTCCATGTGCTAAGCTGTCCATTCTTCACAAATTGATCCATATATTACACACAATCTCAATCAAAATCCCAGAAAGATTTTATGTAGGAATTCAACAACCATTTCTAAAATTTATGTGGAAATGCAAAAGACCTGGAATAGCCAAAACAGCGTTAAAAAGTGAACAGAGTTACAAAATTAATGCCACTTAATTTCAAGTTTTATTATAAATACGCAGTACTCAAGACAGTGTAGTAGAGATCAAATGGAAGAGAACAGAATTTTAAAATAGAACCACGAAGATATTTTTGCCCTTTTAATGGTGGGGGGTAGGGTGGAACAGACCATATTGAGATAAGATAAACAAACCAATTATATAATATTAAGTGATGATGTAGATTCAACTTAGTCACATCCTGTCTGGCCTTTTTGTTCTATTATCACAGAAAGACAGAACAAATTGATTTTGTTCCAGTTTGGCAGATCATATTTTATGGTAGATAATTGTTTTCCAGGCATGATTTTAAGAATCTGTTGTGTTCATTTTATGTAAAACTGCCACTAATCAATTTTGATGCAAATATCTTTTTGTCGTGGTTCACATCTGGGCACTCTCTCACCCAGCCTAGGAGGAGAAGGAAAGGAAGCTCTCAGAGAAGGTGCACCCTCTTTCAGGATCATTTCACATCTTCACCATCCCCTCGAACCCTCTGTGAGTCTGTTGCTTGCTAACTCTTGTTCGTCCTTCAGATCTTGGCTTTGATGCTGTCTCCATGATTGCCATTATTGCACCCTGTCAGTTTCTGCAGAATGTGGTGTGTGGTGGGTGCTTTGGACACCTTGGAAGAATGGATGGAGGAATGAATTGTGATTGAAGGCTGAGTTGAAGAAGTTCTGGAAGGGTCCTCTGTGAGCACAATCACCCTGAGAGTGGCCCACACTGAGTACTGCTGGTGGCACCGAGGTCACTGGTGAGGTGAGGAGGGACGAGAAGGCAGGGCCAGTGACCTCTCATGTAAGATTTGTTGTATTTTAAGCAGGACCTATTTTGGAGCCATGCATCCAGTCACCTGCTAGGAGACCTGTCAGTAGAGACCACAGTGATCTCTTTTTGTTGAAGAACAAAATGAAAGCCCAGCCAGCGTATGTTTTAAAAGATATTTAGGCTGGGAGCAGTGGCTTATGCCTGTAATCCCAGTGCTTTGGGAGGACAAGGCAGGTGAATCACCTGAGGTCAGGAGTTCAAGACCAGCCTGGCCAACTTGATGAAGCCCCGCCTCTACTAAAAATACAAAAATTTGTTGTGTGTGGTGTCGCATGCCTGTAGCCCCAGCTACTTGGAGGCTGAGGCAGGAGAATTGCTTAAACCCAGGAGGCAGAGGTTGTAGTGAGCCAAGATCATGCCACTGCACTCCAGCCTGGGCAACAGAGCAAGACTGCATCTCAGAAAAAGAAGAAAAAAAAAAGAAAAAAAAAAAAAACATTTAATCAGTTTTATCACGTTTTCATGTCTTCTAAAAAAATTATCCAGACTTCTTAAAATGTGTATCCTACTTTAGGGAGGTCAGCGAGGGGCCCTCTCCTAACACACGACCCTTGCAATGCAAGCCTCTCATTCTAGACGCTTCTTGGGGCTGTGACTCCAAGATGGAAAATGTGATGTTTCCAGTGTCTCTTATGTCAAATCCTGAAAGAACTCAAATGAAAGGGTTATTATACATCATGTTGCAGCTTCTTTGCTGAGAAGAAAACCAGAGAACTGAAAACACTGGCCGATTCTTTTTTTTTAAATTTTCGTGGAATAGTAATCTATTTTTCATAAAGCTTCATGTGTGGCAAATGGATCTTTTCATCAGCTTTTCATCACAACACTGAGATTTGCTATAATTTTTACAATAATCATATTACCAAGAGGGGAAACGCAGCTCAGAAACATGATGTGCCTGTCCAGAGAGGCGCAGCTGGCCAATGGTGGGGTCCGGCTTCCACTTCTGCTCTGCACAAATGCCCAGACCTTCTTTTCTGCCTCAGCACTGAATTGCCTTCCAGTGAGAACAAGAGCCTGCAGGGTTTTCCAATTTCCTCATTAATTGAGTCATATAGAGGACACTCTATAAATACTTGTTTGATGCCATTCATTTGCACTGGTTGCCACTGAAGATGAATACCAGACTTTGGAATGGGCACCAGTTTCTCCAGATAAACTTTTATCTTATGGAGTTCCTTCTCCCTGACTCTAAATCCTTATAACAAATGCGGGGCATCCGAAAGACAACAGGTCAGTTTGTTTGGGGCTGTTTCTTTGTTTGTTTTAAAAATAAGACATAACCAGCTTGTTTAATTTTGTGTTTTAGGAAGACTGTGCTGTGGACAGAATAGTGCAACTTGCCTCCTTCATTGGAATCATTACTTGTGCAAGTGCATATCTCACTCTTTATTTTCAGCAAAGGACAATGGAGAAGCTATTAGAGAACAGGTCATTTCCAGAACAAGAAAGCTGTCTGGAGTATTTTTTTTTTCAGCCAGCCAATTCATTACTTTTAAATTGCCTTAGACTCGTTCAAACATGATAGTCAGACAGTAGCAATTTTAATGGAATTTCAGTGGATCAGCTGAAATAGACATTGAGAAGTTGAAGTGTCTGATTCTTTGCTTATGAATGCGCTCTTGGACTCATTGTCTCCATTTATAACACGGGGATAAAATCTCTTTTCACCTGCCTACCCTGCTGTGATGTGAAAATTGATAGGATGTGTTTTACTCACTAACAAAAATTAAAAGATATTGAAAGCTGCACTTCATCATTTATAGCTGTGCAGTCCATCACTGCATAGTTTTGGTAGTGTTCAGATTGCCAGATTCTTTAAGGGCCTTTACATTTTATTTTTTCTTTCATATCTGAAATGGTTACACTGACAGATACAGATTTTTTTTAAATGATATGTTCCTGGCAACCTATAATCTGGTCCTTTGGAATATGTCTTTGACCATCCATAAGAATATTTTGGCCACACTAAACCTGGCCTGTCACTCTGCAGGTGTTCATTATCATTTGTTCAATGAATAAATGAGTGAGTGACCTAGAAACGAAATTTTTTAATGCTACATGCGACTCTTGACCACGTAGACACCATAAGGCTGCCTAAATGAAAGCAATTGATCAAGAAGCCACACTGTCTAGTACTAATATCACTGGCAGTCAGTGATGAGGTGACTCAGGTGACTAAAGACAGGCCCCAGGGTGGCAGGTTGAAGATGACCTGGGAGGTTTTGACTTCTGGCAAGCTGTTGGGCTAGTCTATTACATGAAGAGCCTCTCAGTAAAAATGCTGAGGAATGGTGGACAAAATACATTAAAAAATTAAGTACAGAACTGAGCTTGAAAGGAAAACTCTTCATGCATCAGGAAAGAAGGGGGCTTCTGAAAACCAGAGCATGAAGGGTGTGAGCCAATGCTGCAGTTGTCCAGGGGACAGATCAAGGAGCTGAGCTGGTCTCAGTTATATTGGGAGTTGAGGTTCAGCACATGTGTGGATGTAGGAGATGAGACCTTGGGCCCTTGAGAGACAGGGAATAAGAACTGAGACTGCCACATAAACTGGGGAACTTCTAAAGACTGCTTTCATTAAAGAGTCAACTAGAATACACACAAAAATCTGTTCATCACCACAAGAGACAACAAGAAATCTTTAATGGACTCTAGTAAGAAAAAAAAAATTCACTTGTGAATTTGAAAACTAGGTATATACCTCATAAGCACTGAGGCCTGACTCTATATTACCTATATTGTTACAGAGTTATGGTATTAGTCCCTTCTCACACTACTACAAAGACATACCTGAGACTCGGTAATTTATGGAGAAAAGAGGTTTAATTGACTCACAGGTCCACGGCTGTACAGGAGGCATGGCTGGGAAGACCTCAGGAAACTTATAGTTATGGCAGAAGGAGAATCGGGAATAATCTTCACCTAGCGGAGGAGCAGGAAACGGAGCAAATGGGGAATGCTACACACTTTTAAACAACCAGATCTCATGAGAACCCACTCACTATCATGATAACAGCAAGGAGGAAATCTGCTTCCATGATCCAATCACCTCCCACCAGGTCCCTGCTCCAACATTGGCAATTACAATTTGACATGAGATTTGGGTGGGGACACTGAGCCAAACTCTATCATCCTGCCTCTGGCCCCTCCCAAATCTCATATCCTTCTCACGTTTCAAAATCAATCATGCCTTCCCAACAGTCTTAGTTCATTCCAGCACTAACTCGGAAGTCCAAGTCCAAAGTCTCATCTGAGACAAGGCAAGTCCCTTTCACCTATAAGCCTATGAAATCAAAAACAAGTTAGTTACTTCCTAGATACAATGGGCATACAGGCATTGAGTAAACACCCCTGTTCCAAAAGATAGAAATTGGCTAAAACAAAGGGCTACAGGCCCCATGCCAGTTTGAAACGCAGTAGGGCAGTCATTAAATTTTAAAGCTCCAAAATAATCTTCCTTGATGCCATGTTTCACAACCAGGCCACAGTGATGCAAAGGGAGGACTTCCAAGGGCTGGGACAGCCCTGTGTCTGTGGCTCTGGAGGGTGCCACCCCCACAGCTGCATTCACAGGCTGGCATTGAGTGTCTGTGGCTTTTCCAGGTACACAGTGCAAGCTGTCAGTGATCTACCATTCTGATGTCTGGAGGATGGTAGCTTTAATCTCACAGCTCCACTAGGCAGTGCTCCAGGGGAGACTGTATGGGAGCTCCAACCCCACATCCCATCTGCACTGCCCTAGTAGAGGTCCTCCATGAGGGCTTTACCAGGTGTTTCCATGCCTCCTGTGAAATCTAGGCAGAGGCTCCCAAAGCTTAACTCTTGTCTTTTGTGCACCCACAGTCTCAACACCACATGGAAGCCACCAAGGATTGAGCCTTGTACCCTTTGAAACAACAGCCCAAGCTGTACCTTGGCTCCTTTTAGCCACAGCTGGAGCTGGAGTGGCCAGAACACAGGGCACCATGTCCCAAGTCTGCACAAAGCAGCCTGGGTCTCACTTACAAAACCACGTTTTCCTTCTATGCCTCCAGGCTTGTGTGGAAGGGGCCGCTGCGAAGGTCCTTGAAGTGCCCTGGAGGCATTTTCCTCATTGCCTTGGCTATTAACGTTTGACTCTTCTTTACTTATGCAAATTTATGAGCCTTGTATTCCTTCCCAGAAAATGGGATTTTCTTTTCTACCACATGGTCAGTCTGCAAATTTTCCAAACTTTTTGCTCTGCTCCCCTTTTAAATACAAGTTTTACTTTCTGGTCATTTTTTGGTTTAACATTTCTCTCAGTTTCAAAGTTCCACAAATCTCTAGGGTAGGGCACAATACTACCAGTCTCTTTGCTAAATCATAGCAAGAATGGCCTTTACTCCAGTTCCCAGTAAGCTCCTCATCTTCATCTGAGACCTCCTCAGCCTGAACTTCACTGTTCATATCACTAGCAGAATTTTGGTCACAATCATTCAACAAGACTCTAGGAAGTTCCAAACTTTCCCTTATCTTCCTGACTCTCCCTCTTCTCCCTGTCTTCTTGTGATCCCTCCAAACTGTTCTAAACTCTTCCCATTATGCAGTTCCAAACCTGCTTCCACACTTTCGGGTATCTATATAGAAATGTCCCACTTCTCTAGTACCGATTTTCTGTATTAGTCTATTCTCACACTGCTATAAAGATATACCTGACCAGGCATGGTGGCTCTGTAATCCTAGCACTTTGGGAGGCCAAGGTGGGTAGGTCACTTGAGGTCAGGAGTTCGAAACCAGCCTGGCCAACATGGTGAAAACCCATCTCTACTAAAAATAAAAAAAATTAGCCAGGCATGGTGGTAGGCGCCTGTCACCATGCCTGACTAATTTGCCTAGCTAACTTGGTGAAACCCCATCTCTACTAAAAATACAAAAAATTAGCCGGACGTGGTGACAGACACCTGTAATCCCAGCTACTTGGGAGGCTGAGGCAGGAGAATTGCTTGAACGGGGAAGGCAGAGGTTGCAGTGAGCAAAGATTCCTCCACTGCACTCCAGCCTCGGGAGACAGAGTGAAACTCTGTCTCAAAGAAAAAAAATGAAAACAGACATACCTGAGACTGGGTAATTCATAGAAGATAGAGAGGTTTAATTGACTCACAGTTCTGAAGGCCATACAGAAGGCATGGCTGGAGATGCCTCAGGAAACTTACAATCATATTGGAACGGGAAGGAGAAGCAGACACCGTCTTCACATGACAGAGCAGGCGAGAGAGAGGGCAAAGGGGGAAGAGCTGCACACTTAAACAACCCAATCTCGTGAGAACTCACTATCATGAGAACAGCAAGGGGGAAATCTGTCCCCATGATCTAGTCACATCCCACCAGGTCCCTCCCCCAACGTTGGGAATTACAATTTGACATGAGATTTTGGTGGGGACAAAGAACCAAACCATATCAGAGATATGCACCACTGTATTAATGCTATAAAAAGGCAAGATAAGAATAAATGCACAACTCAAATTAGTGTTTCCATCTGGGGAGTGGCAGAGGGCATAATTGAGGTGAGACACACAAAGTGTAGGTACCATTGGACAGGTTCTATTGGACAGGTTCTGTGTCTTAAGTGGGATAATGGCTACACCATTTATTTAATTATATTTACAAATTACAGACACATATTACATATTTTTTCCATTCTTTGTCTGAAATATATTTTTTTAAAATTTATTTACCTATTTTAAATTCATTATTAATATTATTTTTATTAACAAATCATAATTATATATATTTATGGGTTATAATGTGAGGTTTTGATATATATATACAATATGGAATAACTAAATTAAGCTAACATATTCATCACCTCACTTACCTATCATTTGATGATGAGACATTCAAAATTTACTCTCTTAGTATAAAGTAGTCCCACTTATCCACGGGGGATGCATTCCAGAACCCCCAGCAGATACCTGAAACTGCAGATAGTTCCAAATCCTACATATATTATGTTTTTTACCTATACATTAAACTGGCCCTCTGCATCTGCAGAGGATTGGTTCCAGGGCTCCTCACAGATACCAAAATCTACAGATTCTCAAGTCCCTTATATAAAATGCACCATATAGTTATCCTTCCACATCTATGGGTTCTGCATCTGTGCATACAGAGGGCTACTGTATATACGTATCATGAAGCTTAATTTATAAATCAGGCACAGCAAGATATTAACAGTAATAACTAACACTAAGAACAATTACACAATCTACTGTAATAAAAGTTATGTGGATGTGAAATTTCTCAAACTATCTTACTGTGCTATACTAATGCTGCTGCTTCTTGTGGTGATGTGAGATGATACGTTTATGTGATGAGATGAAGTGAGGGGAATGATGCATTGCAAGGTAGCCTTTGGCTACTACTGACATACTGATGAGACACAAGGATCATCTGCTTCAGGTGATCTTGGACTGTCAAGCCATGATAATGTCAATCACCAGTGGCTGGGTAGCATGTATAGCATAGATACACTGGGCAAAGGGATAATTCACATCCTGGACAGGACAAAGCAGGATAGTATGAGATTTTATCACACTACTCAGAAGGGCACACAATTTAGAACTTATGAGTTGTTTGTTCCTGGAATTTTTCATTTAGCATTTGCAGATCACAGTTGACTGTGGATAACTGAAACCACAGAAAGTAAATTCATGGATAAGAGGGGGCTACTGTATACAATACATTATTCCATAGGTCTCAAAACCTATCCTTCCTGTTTATTTGAAACTTTATACACTTAAATGAACAACTCCCCATTTCCTTGCCTGACCACCCCTCCCTAGTCTCTGACAGCCACTCTGTATTTCTATGAGTTCATCTTTATTAGATTCCACATATAAGTGAGATCCAGTGGTATTTTTCTCCCTTTGTTTGGCTTATTTCGCTTAGCATAATGTTCTCCAGAATCATTAATATTGTCACAAATGATAGGATTTCCTTCTTTTTTAAGGCTAAATAGTATTCCATTGTTTATATTAGCGAGTTAGCAGAACAAAAAGGGAAAAAAAAGAATAAAAAAGAACAAAGAAGGCCTATGGGACTTAAGAGACACCATCAAGATATTCTCGAAAGAGAAGAAAGAGGAAAAGTTTGAGAAAGGATATTTAAGGAAATAATGGCTTAAAATTTCCCAAATCTGAAGAAAGACAACAAAAACATCCAGATATAGGAAGCTCAGAGGTTGCCAATAAAATTCAATCCAAAGTGAAATTCACTAAGAAACCTCATAATTAAATGATCAAATATTAAAGAGAAAGAATAGTGAAAGCAACAAGTCATAAGAAATAAATCGCATTCAAGGGAACCCCAAGATGGCTGTCAGCAGATTTATCAGCAGAAACCCTCCAGGCCAGGAGATAGTGGGATAATATATTCAGAGTGCTGAAGGAAACACAATTGTAAACCAGGAATATTTTACCTAGCAAAGTTGTTCTTCAGAAATAAGGGAGAAATAAAAATTCCTGGAACAAAACCTAAAGGAGTTCATCATCATTAAGCCCGCAGAAATTGCTAAAGGGATTTTTTTTAAAGCTGTAACAAAAGGCCACTAAACAAAAAATATGAAAGTAAAAAAACCTCAGTCGTATAAGTAACATATTGTCATACTCAGAATTTTCTAATTGTACTGTAAGGGTGATGTGTAAAGCAATTTTATCCTTACTAGGAGGGTTAAAAGACAAAACTATTCAAAATTTGCCCAAAAATACAAATTACAAAAAGAAATGTAAATTTTGAACTCAAAATCATAAAAGAAGGAGAGGGAGTGAATGCATAGAGTTTTTCTGATTAAAGGCATGTTTTTATCATCTTAAATTAGGTTGTTATAAGGATAAAATATTTTATGTAAGCCTCATGGCACCCTCAAAGCCAAAGACTTTAGTAGCTGCACAAAACATAAGAAGAGAAAACTATCAAATCACAAAAGAAGACAGCAAAAGAAGGAAACAGTTTTAAATGTTAGCAAGTACATTGAACAAGATTAAGACAAAAGTAAATTTTAATTCTAAAAACCAGGTGTAAGAGAAGACTTAGGCAGTAATAGAAGGGATGTAGAGGAAGGGGTGATATAGTAAAACTACTCAAGGGTTCCCATGGGTTTTTTTTCTTATCAATTCCTATGATAATATGTACATTAATCTATTATAAAAAGTTAAAATGTATTAAAACATGCAAACCCTTGTAAATTGTACACAGGGACATTCGAAGTTGGTAGACATGTAAACAAATGTAAAGATGTAGTGTGAAATTATAACTGCATAAAACTCACTGTAGCACATACTGTAGTACTGTAATAATTTTACAGCCACCTTCTGTTGCCAATGCAGTGAACTCAAGCGTTGCTTCTGCTTAAAACATCGTATGATATTAATCATCTCCATGTGAGCAGTTCGTCTTTCCAGTAAGTTGCACATCACAGAAAAAGTGATCTATCTCTCACAGTTCTTGTGTATTTTTCATCATGTTTAGTACAATACTATAAACCTTGAATAACACCATGAGACCCATACAAAGTGCCACTTGTGATGCTAGAAACACTCGCAAGAAACAGAGAAAAGTCATGACATTACAAGAAAAAGTTGACTTGCTAGATACGTATCACAGATGGAGATCTGCAGCTGTGGTTGCCTGCCATTTCAGACAAATTGTTCATCTTATAAACAGAGATGTAAACTTATGGTATCAATATACACTACAGTACTGTAAATATATTTTCTCTTCCTTAAGATTGTCATAAAAACATTTTAATTTATCTAGCTTGCTTTGATGTAAGACTACAGCACATAATACATATTACATACAAAATATGTGTTAATCAGCTGTTCATGTTCCTGGTAAGGCTACCGTCAATAGTAGGCTATTAGTAAAGTCTTAAGGCAGTCAAAAATTATGCATAGAGTTTTTTAGTGTGTGGGGGAGTCGATGCCTTTAACCCCCATGTTGTTCAGGGTCAACTTTACACAAAATGATAAAAATATAACTGTGACCACAATAGTTATTAACATTCTGAACTTACTAAAGAATACCCAAACTCTCAGTTTGGATATTTTAAAAACCTATGTGTAGCTTATGTACAAGAGCCATGAATAAAAGCATGAAGATAGTGAAAGACTGAACATAACGGGAAAGAAAAATATAACCCAGGAAAAGAATTATAGTACAAATTGACTACACAGCAAAAGGAATTTTTTAGGATCCTGAGAATAACTACAACAATAAGAGCAATTCACATTTCTGAACTTGTATGCTCCTCACATAAAATTGAGAAATATATGAAGGAAAAATTGCCAGAATGACAAGGAAGTAACAAATCTAATATTTGGTGAAAGATTTTTAACTCACATCCCTCATTAGTAGATAGATCTATCTACTATCTAATTGTGTGTAAGTAGCACACGATTTAAAATTCAACCTAATGGATAGAAATAAAACTGCATGAAACAGTAAAACTGCATGTCAATAAAAATCAGGCTCACTCTGAATTGCATTCTCCCCAAAATTCTCATTATGAATCACTAATCCCCCATACCTCAGAATATGATTGTATTTGGAGACAGATTCTTTAAAGACAATTAAGTTAAAGTGAGGTCATTAGGACCCTCATCTAATATGACTGAAGTCCTTATAGAAAGAGGAGATTAGGACCCACAGAGACACAGAGGGAGGATCATTTGATGATATGGGGGAAGACAGCCATCTAAAGCCAAGGAGAGAGGTCACTCAAACCGTCCCTGACGATGTCTTTATCTTGCACTTCCAGCCTCCAGAACTATGAGAAAACGAATGTTTTTCTGAGATTCTGGTGCACTATCACCTGAGAGGTGTACACTACCCAGTGTCTTTTGTTTCTCACCCCCTCCCACCCTTCTCCCAAAGTCCCCAAAGTCCGTTGTATCGTTCTTATGCCTTTTCATCCTCATAGCTCAGCTCCCACTAATGAGAATGTGTGAACTTTGATATTCCATTCCTGAGTTACTTTACTTAGAATAACGGTCTCCAGTGCCATCCAGGTTGCTGCAAATGCCATATATATATATACATACCATATACCATAGAATCCTACCATATACCGTAGAATCCTACCATATACCATAGAATACTACCATATACCATAGAATACTACCATATACCATAGAATATCTCATATATATATATGTGTGTGTATATATATATATATATATATATATGAATACTATATAAATATATATGATTCATGGGCATTTGGGCTGGTTCCACATTTTTTTTTTGTAATTGCAAATTACGCTGCTATAAACATATGTGTGTGTGCAGGTATCTTTTCTACATACAGCTAGTGCTCGACTTACGACCACGATTGGTTCCAACAGACTGGTCGTAACACAATTTGGTCGTAAGTTGAGTAGGCTATATGTACAGTACTGTGAAATGATGTTATAAAAATCTTTAAGTCATATTTTATCATAATTTTCTTTCATTATTGTCATATATCATAATTTTCTTTGTTCATTTTATGCCATTTGTATCATCTCTACACCATTTTGTTTCTTATTTTTACATTCGTCAGGTTTAAGTAAAACACTGCATTACCAGTACAACTGGTTTAATATTTGCAAAACATACAAAATTACAAAATACAGGTGCATACAAAAATACAAAATACAGTTGTAAAAAATACCATAGGAAACATTTTCCCAATTGCAAAACATATCAAAATATATAAACATGTACGAAACATTTTATTGGCCGCTGGTGCTTGGCTGCGGATCGTTGATGTTGTCATCTGAGGGAGCAGTTGGGGTTACCGGAGTTGGTTTTTTCATACACATGGTGAGCTTTGTCTGAATTGTATGTTTCTTTTTTTCTTCATAAATTTCACGATATGGACGAAACACATCATGCACCATCCATTCAATCCTTGCAAACCGTTTCGATCTTTGGGTCCATTGCTTCGAAATGTATAAGAAGTTTATTCAGTAAAGATAAACCGTCTGATAATCCCTTAGTGGTGAACTTTCTTTCTGGCTCCTCCTCTTCTTTCTCTGCTTCTTTTCTTTTTTCTTCCGCAACTCTTTCTTCTTCCAGTTCGATTAGCTCTTCATTTGTAAGCTCTCCGGATTCTTTGTCTAGCAACTCTTCGACATCTTCCATTTCACACTCCAAAGAAAGGTCTTTGGTGAGTTTTACTATTTTTTTTCCCGAATCGTTTCAAGTTCATGTTCACTGTCAAATCCGTCAAAATCATTAACATAGCGCTTAACACAATTTTTCCAGATGCCATTCATGCACTTTGTCGTCACAGCCTCCTAGGTGGTAGTGATATTCTTGATACACATCAAAATGTTGTAGTGTTTCCAAAAATCTACAGCGGAGCAGTCGTGGCTAGCGATTGTGGTCGTAAAGTTGAATGGTCATAAGTTGCATAGGTAGTAAGTCAATCAATACGTGTATTGACTTATTTTCCTCTGGGTAGATACCCTGGAGGAGGATTGTTGGATTAAATGGTGGATCTGCATTTAGTTCTTTAAGGAATCTCCACACTGTTTTCCATAGTGGTTGTAGTAGTTTTCATTCCCACCAACAGTGTAAAAGTGTTTCCTTTACACCACATCCATGCCAAAATTTATTCTTCTTAAATTTTTTTTATTATGGCCATTTTTGCAGGAGTAAGGTGGTATCACATTGTGGTTTTTTTATTTACAATTCCCTGATAATTAGTGATGTTGAGCATTTTCTCATATGTTTGTTGTCCTCCACCCACTTTTTGATGGGATTGTCTGTTTTGTTCTTGCTGATTTATTTGAGTTCCTTGTAGACTCTGGATATTAGTCCTTTGTCAGATGCATAAATTGCAAAGATTTTCTTTCTATGAGTTGTCTGTTTAATTTACTGATTATTTCTTTTGCTGTGCTGCAGCTTTTAGTTTTATTAATTCCCATCTATTTATCTCTATGTTATTGGATTTGCTTTTGGGTTTTTGGTCATGAAGTCTTTCCTAAGCCAATGTCCAAAAGGTTTTCCCAATGTTATCTTCTAGAAGTTTTATGGTTTTAGATCTTAGATTTAAGTCTTTTATCCATCTTGATTTGATTTTTGTATAGGATGAGAGATGAGGATCCAGTTTTATTCTTCTACATGAGGCTTGCCAATTATGCCAGTAACATTTGTTAAATAAGGTGTCCTTTCCCCACTTTATGTTTTTGTTTGCCTTGTCAAAGATCAATTGGCTGCAAGTATTTAGCTTTATTTCTAAGTCCTCTATTCTGTTCCATTTGTCTATCTGCCTTTTTTTATACCAGTACCATGCTGTTTTGGTGACTATGGCCTTGCAGTATAGTTTGAAGTCATGGAATGCAATGCCTCCAGATTTGTTCTTCTTGCTTAGTCTTGCTGTGGCTATGCAGGCTTTTTTTTTATTCCATATCAATTTTAGGACTGTTTTTTCTAGGTATGTGAACAATGATAGTGGTATGTTGATGACAATTGCATTGAACTTATACATTGCTTTTGGCAGTGTGGTCATTTTCACAATATTGATTCTACCCATCCATGAGCATGGGATGTGTTTCATTTGTTTGTGTCATCTATGATTTCTTTCAGAAGTGTTTGTACTTTTCCTTGTAGGATTCTTTCAGCTCCTTGATTAGGTATAGTCCTAAGTATTTTATGTTTTTGTTTTTGTTTTTGCAGCTGTAATAAAAGAAATTGAGTTCTTGATTTGATTCTCAGCTTATTTGCTGTTGGTGAATAACAGAGTTACTGATTTTCATACATTAATTTTGTATTCAGAAAATTTGCTGGATTCATTTTCCAGTTCTAGGAGCTTTCTGGATGAGGCTTTAGGGTTTTCTAGGTATACAATCATGTCATCAGCAAACAGCAGCAGTTTGACTTTTTCATTATTAATTTGAATGCTTTTTCTTTTTCTTGTCTGATTGCTGTAGCTAAGACTTCCAGTACTATGTTGAATAGAAGTGGTGAAAGCAGCCATCCATGTCTTGTTCCTATTCTCAGGGGGAGTGCTTTCAACTTTTTTCCCATTCAATATAACGTTGGCTGTGGGTTTGTCATACATGGCTTTTATTACCTTAAGGTATGCCCCTTCTATGCTGATTTTGCTGAGGGTTTTTAATGATAAAGCAATGCTGGATTTTGTCCAATGCTTTTTCTGCATCTATTGAGATGATCATATGGTTTTTGTTTTTAATTCTGTTTATGTAGAGTATCACATTTATTGACTTACATATGTTAAATCATTCCTGCATCCCTAGTATGAAACCCACTTGATTATAGCGGATTTTTTTTTTTGATATGCTGTTGGATTCCTTTAGATACTTTTTTATTGAAGGTTTTTGCATCTATGTTCATTAGAAATATTGGTCTGTAGTTTTCTTTTTTCGTTATGTCCTTTTCCGGTTTTGGTATTAGGTTGATACTGGCTTCATAGAATGTTTTGGGGAGGATTCCCTCTTTCTTTATCTTTTGGAATAGTGTCTCAATAGGATTGGCCCCAATTCTTCGAATATCTGATATAATTCAGCTGTGAATTTATCTGGCCCTGCACTTTTTTTGCTGGTAACTTTTTTTTTTTTTTTTTTGAGATGGAGTTTCGCTCTCGTTACCCAGGCTGGAGAGCAATGGCGCGATCTCGGCTCACTGCAGCCTCCACCTCCTGGGTTCAGGCAATTCTCCTGCCTCAGCCTCCTGAGTAGCTGGGATTACAGGCACGCGCCACCATGCCCAGCTGATTTTTTGTATTTTTAGTAGAGACGGGGTTTCACCATGTTGACCAGGATGGTCTCGATCTCTTGACCTTGTGATCCACCCACCTCGGCCTCCCAAAGTGCTGCTGGTAACTTTTTAATTACCATTTCAGTCTCACTATGTGCTATTGATCTGTTCAGAGTTTCTGTTTCTTTCTGGTTTAATCTAGGAAAGTTGTGTATTTCCAGGAATTGATCTATCTCCTCTAGGTTTTCTAGTAGATGTGTGTAAAGGTGTTCATAGCAGCCTTGAATGATCTTTTGTGTTTCTGTGGTATCAGTTGTAATACCTTCCAATTCGTTTCTAATTGAGCTTTTTTGGATCTTCTTTTTTCTTTTCGTGATTAATCACACTAATGGTCTATCAATTTTATTTATGTTTTCAAAGAATGAGCTTTTACTTTCAATTATATTTTGTATTGTTTTTTGTTTGTTTCCATTTTATTTAGTTCTTCTTGAATCTTGGCTATTTCTTTTCTTCTTTTCGGTTTGGGTTTGGGTTTTTCTTGTTTCTGTAGTTCCTTGAGGTGTGATCTTAGATTGTCTATTTGTGCTCTTTCAGATTTTTTGATGTAGGCATTTAATGGTGTGAACTTTCCTCTTAACACCACTTTTGCTGTATCTCAAAGGTTTTGATAGGCTGTGTCACTATTATTGTTCAGTTCAATAATTTTTTAAATTTCCATCTTGATTTCATGGTTGATCCAGTGATCATTTGGGAGCAGGTCATTTAATTTCTATGTATTTGCATCATTTTGAGGGTTTCTTTTGGAGTTGATTTCCAGTTTTATTCCACTGTGATCTGAGAGAGTCCTTACTATAATTTTGATTTTCTTAAATTTGTTGAGGCTTGTTTTGTGGCCTATCATAAGTTCTATCTTGGGGAATGTTCCATGTGCTGATCAAAAGAATGTATGTTCTGCAGTTGTTGGGTACAATGTTCTGTAAATATTTGTTAAGTCCATTGGTTCTAGAGTATACTTTAAGTTCATTGTTTCTTTGTGGACCTTCTGTCTTGAGGACCTGTCTAGTGCTGTCAGTGGAGTATTGAAATCCTCCACTATTATTGCATTGCTGTCTATCCCATTTCTTAATAATTGTTTTGTGAATTTGGGAACTCCATTATTATATACATATCTACTTAGGAATGTGATTTTTCCTGTTGGACTAGTCTTTTTATTATTAAATAATGCCCCTCTTTTTCTTTTTTAACTGTCGTAGCTTTAATCTTTATCCACCCTTTTACCTTAAGTTTATGTCAGTCCTTATGTGTCAGATGAGTGTCTTGAAGAGAACATATATTTGGTTGGTGAGTTCTTATCTATTCTGCCATTCTGTATCTTTTAAGTGGAGAATTTAGGCCATTTACATTCAACATTAGTATAGAGATGTGAGGTACTCTTCTATTCATTTTGCTATTTGTTGCCTAAATGCCTTGTTTTATTGTGTGTTATTGTTTTATAGGTCTTGTGAGATTTATGCTCTAAGGAGATTTCATTTTGGTATATTTTGAGGATTTGTTTTAAGATTTAGGGCTTCTTTTAGCAGTTTTTGTAGTGCTGGCTTGGAAGTGGCAGATTCTCTCAGCATTTGTTTGTCTGAGAAAGACTGTACTTTTCCTTCATTTGTGAAGCTTAGTTTTGCTGCATACAAAATTCTTGGCTGAAAACTGTTTTGTTTAAGTAGGCTAAAGGTAGGACCTCAATCCCTTCTAGCTAGTAGGGTTTATTGCTGAGAAATCTGCTGTTAATCTGATAGATTTTCCTTTATAGGTTACCTGACGCTCTTGCCTCACAGCTCTTAAGATTGTTTTCTTTGTCCTGGCTTTAAAAAAACCTGATGACCATGTGCCAAGATGATTATCTTTTTATGATGAATTTTCCAGATGTTTTTTTGAACTTGTATTTGAATGTCCAGATCTTTAACAAGGCCAGGCAAGTTTTCCTTGATTATTGCCTCAAATATGTTTTTCAAACTTTTAGATTTCTCTTCTTCCTTAGGAACACAAATTAGTATTAGGTTTGGTCATTTAATATAATCCCAAATTTATTGTAAGCTTTGTTCATTTTTAAAAAATTATTTATTATTTGTCTTTATCAGATTGGTTTAATTCAAAAACCTTGACTTCAGTCTCTGAAGTTCTTTCTTCTACTTGCTCAATTCTATTGCTGAGACTTTCCAGTGCATTTTACATTTCTCTAAATATGTTCTTCATTTACAGAAGTTATGATTGTTTTTTATTTATGCTATTTCACAGGAGATTTTCCATTCATATTATCTCTCTTTTTAAAATTTATTTAAATTGGACTTCAGCTTTCTCTGCTGCCTCCTTGATTGCTTAATAATTGACCTGCTGAATCCTTTTTCTGGCAATTCACAGATTTTGTCTTGGTTTAGATCTATTGCTCATTACCTAGTGTGATCTTTTGGTAGTGTTAGAGAACCTTTTTTTGTCATATTACCAGAATTACTATATTTTCTGTTTCCTTCTCATTTGGGTAGAGTATGTCAGAGGGAAGATCTGGGACTCAAGGGCTGCTGTTCAGATTCTTTGGTCCCATGGGGGTGCTCCCAGGATGTGGTGCTCTCTCCTTTCCTCTAAGGGTAGGGCTTCCTGAGAGCCAAACTGTAGTGATTGTTATTTCCCTTTGGAATCTAGCCACCCAGCAGAGCTATCAGGCACTAGGCTGGTACTGGGGAGTGGCTGCAAAGAGTCCTGTGATGTGATCCGTCTTCAGGTCTCTCAGCCATGGACACAAAGACCTACTTTGGTGGAGGTAGCAGGGGAGTGAAGTGGACTCTGTGAGGGTCCTTGGTTGTATTTTTGTTAAGTGTGCTGATTTTGTGTTGGTTGGCCTCCAGCCAGGAGGTGGCACTTTCAAGAGTGCATCATCTGTGGTTGTATAGAAAGGATGAGGTAATGGGTGAGGCCATGGAGCTCCCAAGAGATTATATCCTTTGTTTTCAGAGTTCTTGGCTGTCCCACAGAGCCTGCAGCATCATTCCACCTCCTTCAAAGCATCTGTGGATTCTCTTGGCTTTCCTTGTATGTCCCTCCAGTAGTTCTTAGAGCAAAAGTTAATGATGTGGTTCTCCACATGCTACTCTCTCCATCCAAGTGGAAGCTGCAAGTTAGTCCTGCCTCCTAACCACCATTTTCCCCAAGTATATGACTTTAATAATCTACATTATTCCAATGCCTCAGTTTCTTCCTTAGTAAAATATGTATTTTTGTGTATTCCTCTGTATTTATTGCAAAGATTATAGGAGCAAGTGTGTGGTATGTCAATCATTCTGTGTGCTTAGCATCAGAAAGTTAGTGTCATTCATTTAGTCACTCATTCTTATGTGCCAGATGCCTTCTTATTATTAGTTAACCCCATAGAGGCAGGGACATGATTCCTTTTACTTAATAATGTATCCAGAGCACCTAAACCAGTGCCTAACATGTAGTTGGTAGTCAATGAATATTTGTTTAATAAATTATCTTGTATACCTCAACAAAATAAAGCCCATGCATGACAAACCCATGGCCAACATCATACTGAACAAGGAAGTTTAAAGCTTTTCTCCAATATCCAGAGCCAGACATGGAAGCCCACTTTCACCACTATTATTAAACTTAGTACTAAGTGTTCTAGACAGAACAATTATGCAAGAGAAAAAAATAAAGGACATCCAAATTGAAAAGGAAGAAATCAAATTGTCTCTGCTTATAGATAACATGATCTTATATATAGAAAATCCTAAAAGCTCCACCAAAAAAATTCTTATGACTGATACATGAATTCAATAAAGTTGCAGGTAAAAACTGACGTACAAATATGTAAGCATTTCTATACGCCAATGAAAAACTAGTGGGAAAAGAAATTAATAAAACAATCCCATTTACAATAGCTACAAAAAAATACATAGAAGTAAATTTAACCAAGGAGATCTGTACAAGGAAAACTATGGAACAGAGATGAAAGAAAATGAAGAATACCCAGAAAAATGGAAAGCTAGCTCATGTTCATGGATTGGAAGAAGTAATTGTGTGAAAATGACCATACTACAAAAAGTGACCTACAATGGAATTTTTATCAAAATACCAATGACATTCATCACAGAAACAGAAAAAAAACTCTGAAATTTTTATGAAACTACCAAAGATGCTGAATAACCAAAGCAATCCTGAGCAAAAAGAACAAGGTTGGAAGCATCACACCACCAGACTCCAAAATATACCGTAAAGCTATAGTAACCAAAACACTATGGTACTGACATAAAAACACATGGACCAATGGAACAGAATAGAGAATCCAGAAATAAATCCACATATTTACAACCAACGGACTTTGGCAAAGGTGCCAAGAACCCTTATTGGGGAAAAGGACAGTCTCTTTAATGAATGGTACCAGAAAAACTGAATATTAATATACAGAAAATAAACCTAGATGCCTATATCTCTCATTATATAAAAACCAACTTAAAAGGGATTAAGGATTTAAATTAATAGCTGAATCTGTGACATTTCTGGAAGAAAATATAGGAGAAATGCTTCAGGACATTTATCTGAACAACGATTTTTATGAAGAGGACCTCAAAAGCACAGACAACAAAAGCAAAAATAGAAAAATGGGGCCAGGCATTGTGACTCACCCTTGTATTTCCAGCACTTTGGGAGACTGAGGCAAGTGGATCACCTGACATACAAATGTAATAGCATTTCTATACACCAACAAAAAGCTACTGGGAAAAGAAATTAATAAAACAATCCCATTTATAATAGCTGCAAAAAATACATAGAAATAAATTTAACCAAGGAGTTGAAAGATCTATACAAGGAAAAGTATAAAACAGAGATAAAAGAAAATGAAGGAGACACAACATTGGAGACCAGCCTGGCCAACCTGGTGAAACCCCATCTCTACTAAAAATACAAAAATTAGCTGAGCATGGTGGTGTGTACTTGTAGTCCCAGCTACTGGGGAGGCTGAGGCAAGAGAATCTCTTGAACCTGGGAGGTGCAAATTGTAGTGAGCCAAGATCATGCCACTGCACTCCAGCCTGGGTGACAGAGTGAGACTCCATCTCAAAAAAATAAATAAATAAAAATCAAAGAAAAAGAGGATTATGTCAACCTAAAAGTCTTCTGCATATCAAAGAAAATAATCAACAGAGTGAATAAACAACTTTCAGAATGGGAGACAGTATCTGCAAATTATTCAACTGACAAGGGATTAATATTCAGAACATAGAAGTAACTCAATAGCCCCCAAAAAAGCAAAGGATCTGATTTTAAAATGGGCAAATTAACTAAATAGAAATTTGTCAAAAGAAGTCATACAAATGGCAAACATATATGAAAAAAAATTCAACATCACTAACCATCAGGGAAATGTAAATCAAAACCACAATGAGATATTATCTCATCCCAGTTAGTGTGACTATTATCAAAAAGACAAAAATAACAAATGCTGGCAAGGATGTGGAGAAGAGGGAACTCTTGCACACTGTAGATGGGAGTGTAAATTAGTATAACCATTTTGAAAAAGAGTATGGAAGGCCCTAAAAAGAAAAAATTGAACTACCATACTACCCAGCAATCCCACTACTAGGTATATATTCCAAGTAAAGGAAATCAATGTGTAGAAGAAGTATCTGCATTCCCACATTTATTACAGCACTATTCATAATAGCCAACATACAGAATCAACTTAGGTGTCCAGAAATAGATGAATGGATACAGAAATTGTGATATATGTACATGATAGAGTACTATTTAGCCATAAAAAAGAGTGAAATTCTCTCATTCGTGGCAACATGGATGAGACTGGTGAACATTATGTTAGATAAAATAAGCCAGGCACAGAAAAGAAAATGCCACATGTTCTCACTCATGTGTAAGAGCTAAAAATTTGATCTCATAGAAGTAGAGAGTAAAACGGTGATTACTAATGGTGGGGAAAAGTGCAGGGAAAACTGGCAGGGAGGGAGGCTAGCCAAAGCTTGGTTAACAGATACAAAAGTACATCTGCATAGGAGAAATAAGTCCTATATAGATGTGGTATAGAAAAAAAAATCTGTGCCACTATAGAATGACTTTAGTTAACAACAATTTATTGTATATTTTCACATGCCTAGTAGAACAGATTTTGAATGTTCCCAATGCAAAGAAATGACACACATTTGAGAAGATGTTTATGCTAATTACTCTGATTTTTATCATTACACCTTGTATACATACCACATAGTACCATGTAAATACATACAATTATTATGGGTCAATTAAACATAATAATAAAAATTAAAAAGAGAAAAATAAAAGGCAAGCAGAAAGAATGAAATAATAAACAGCAGAAATCAATTACATTGAAAACAGAAAAGCAATAGAGAAAATCAATGGAAGAATAAGCTGATTTTCAAAAATATTTAGAAAATTGATCAAGCTCTAGCAAGACTGACAAACATAAAATGAGAGAAGAACAAATAATGAAAACCAGGAATGAAACAAGCTATCAATACAGATTCGATTCTGCAGCCATTAAAAACATAAAGAGAATATTGTGAACAAATTTTTACTCATAATTTTGATAGCTTAGAAGAAATGAACCAATTCCTCAAAAAACACAAACTACCAAAATTCAACCAAGGAAAAAATAAACACTCATATATCTGTTAAATAAATTAAGTCCACAATAGCTCCTGAAAATTAAATCAGGCTCAGATGGTTTCACAAGAGAATTCTATCAAATGTTTAAGGAAGAATTAACACCCGTTTTACACAATTTCTTCTGGAAAATGGAAGAGAAATGAATACTTTCCAATTCATTTTATGAAACTTGTATTATCCGGTTAACGAAATAAAAAAACTACAGATGAACATAGCTCATGAATGTAGATACAAAAATCTCAACAAAAATACTATTTTCTTTTTGATGGCTGCATAATATTCCATGGTGCGATGAGTTTGTGTCCTTTGTAGGGACATGGATGAATCTGGAAACCATCATTCTCAGCAAACTGACAGAAGAGCGGAAGATCAAACACCGCATATTCTCACTCATAGGCGGGTGTTGAACAATGAGAACACACGGACACAGGGAGGGGAGCACTACACACTGGGGTCAGTTGGGGGGAAATAGGGGAAGGACGGTGAGGGGTGGGGAGTTGGGGAGAGATAGCAAGGGGAGAGATGCCAGATGTAGGTGATGGGGAGGAAGGCAACAAATCACACTGCCACGTGTGTACCTATGCAACAATCTTGCATGTTCTTCACATGTACCCCAAAACCTAAAATGCAATAAAATAAATAAATGGAAAAAATATATATTATTTTCTTGCAAACCACAGTTACTTTCGCTCCAACCTATTATCAAGTAGAATCCACCAATGTGCAAAAAGAATTACCCACCACAACAAATTGGGATTCACAGTAGACATGCAAGGCTAGTTCAATATTTTTAAAGCAGTCAATGTAATCTACTTTGTTCATCAAGCTAAAGAAAAAATCCTATTACTATTTCAATTGATGCAGAAAGAGCATTTCTGCATCTAACATCTGTGGTAAACATTCATGGTAAAAATCTTAGGCAACTAGAAATAGAGGATAACTTCTTAGTTTGTAAGGAACATCACAGTGACAGACTGAATGCTTTCCCCCTAAGATTGGGCACAAAGCAAGGATTTTTGCTTTTACCACTCTTATTTAGTAAACTGCTGGAAGTTCTAGCCACTGCATTAAGTCAAGAGAAAAATAAGGTATATAAGCTAGAAAAGAGAAAATGAAACTGCCTCTATTTGTAGATGGCATAGTTGTTTACATGAAAAATAACAAAAAATTTATTAAAATTAAAATATCCTCGAACTAAGAAGTATGTATGTGTATGTATGTGTATGTTGGTACAGTTGTGACAGCAAGTTTGCAGCCTATGACATTCATGCATAAAGATCAACCTAGAACTGTGACAGCAACGTTGCAGTATACAGCATTAACATCTAAAGATTAATCACATCTCTGTACACTAACAACAAACATGTGGAAAGCAACAATTTAAAAATCCCATTTGCAGTCATTCCTTAGATCGTAAACTGCTTACATACAAACGTAACAAAAACATTTATACTATTTATATGCTGAAAATAATAAAATGCTGATTACAGATATCAAGAAAGACCTAAATAAGTAGGGAAACACCACATTCATAGATTCAACATAGTAAAGATAACAATTCTCCTCCAAGCGATTTAATGCAATTGCTATCAAAATCCAAGAAAATTTATTTGCAGACATACACAAACTTATTCTAAAATTAATGTGAAATGTCAGAGGATCTATAATAGCTAGGCAATTTTGAAAAAGAAAAATAAAACGGAGTCAGTCTACTCAATGTTAAGTATTATTATGTAACTATAGTCATTAAGACAATGTGGTATCAGCATAGGAACAGATGCATAGATCAATGGAACAGAATGTGAACCACACAAATATGCCCAACTGCAAAATTTCAAAAGCAATGCAATGAAGGAAGGATAGCTTCTTCAACAAATAGTAATTCAATGACTGTAAGCAGAAAAATAACCGCGACCAAACCTCATGCCTTAAATATTTTTCAAAAACTCAAACTGGACCATGGATTTAAGTGTAAAGTGTAAAACTATAAAAATTTGGGGGAAAAAATAGGAGAAAATAGACAGAACCAGTCACATGGCCAGCGAAGTTGCAAAACAGGCTGGGAAATTTGCAGGGCATTTTAAAACTTTCTATTAAATAAAAGAGATAAATTAAAATGCAAATTTTATTTTAAAGATATAACATCGATGATAGAAAATGTGAAGAGTAAAGAGCTAAGTGAAGAGGCTTCAGACTTGACACCAAAATCATGACTCATAAAAGTAAAAATCGATAAACTGGACCTCATTAAAATTGAAGATTTATGCTTGGCAGAAGACTGTGAAGAGGATTAAAAGACAAGCGACAGAGTGGAAGAAAGTATTTGCAAACCACATATTTGACAAAAGACTTGTATTTAGACTACATAATGAGTTCTCAAATCTCAACAGTAAATTTTTTTAATCCAATTTAAAAATGAACAAAAGACATGAACAGATATTTCACACAGGAGGACATACAAATAAACACATGAAAAAATGTTCATCTTCCTTAGCCATTACGGAAATGCAAATTAAAATACAAATTAGCCATTAGGGAAATGCAAATGAGATGTGACTACACACCTGTCAGAGTGACTAGCTTAAAAATAGTGATAACATCAGGTGAAACAAACAGATCTGTATGTATCTTGGATAAATTTTATAAGAATTTCTTAAGAGGGAAGATAAGGCACAAAACAGTTACAATAATACTCAGCAACACTTACTGAGTATTCAATTATATGTCAAACACTGCTAATATGCATAAGCTCAGTATTATCTAAAACCATGTTATGTTTGTCTGCTTTACAATTCTATGTGATTTATGGAAGCATATATTGTAGTAAAAGTAAAAAAAATAGGGAATATTTCAACATTAAGTACTAATTTTTAATACCTCTGGAAAGAGCAGATGAAGGAAGGAAGGGATGGAAAAAGGCAATTCTTGAGTATTTTCTTTTTTAAAGAGATCTGACATTAATAAGGGCAAAACATAATGTCTGTTTAGTTTAGTTTTTGTTGCTGTTGCTGTTTTGAGACAGAGTTGTGCTCTGTCACCCAGGCTGGGGTGCAATGGCATGATCTCGACTCACTGCAACCTCCACCTCCTGCGCTCAAGCGATTCTCCTGCCTCAGTCTTCTGAGTAGCTGGGATTACCGACATATGCCACCACACCCGGCTAATTTTTGTATTTTTAGTAGAGATGGGGTTTCACATGTTGGTCAGGCTGGTCTCAAACTCCTGACCTTGTGATCTGCCACCTCAGCCTCCCAAAGTGCTGAGATTACAGGCGTGAGCCACCACGCCCAGTGTCTGTTTAGTTTTGATGGAGAATATATACATGTCTATTATGCCACTTTCAGTATGAAAATATATATACAACTTGAAAAAAATATATAAGGAGGACATTAGGCCCAACCACTGAAGCAACATTCAGTGAACACTCCTGCCCTGGACCAGGCCCTGAGTGGATGCTGGAGGATTCCAGGGAGGTTAGACAAGGTGCCATCTACAAAGAGCTCCTGTTCTTGTTTGGGAGGCTTCTTGGAGAAGGTGACAAGTGGGCCCTGAAGGATAAACAAAGAATTAAGAGTTATTGACCTAAAATCTGTTGATGAGCTGCTGTGTTCAGTGGGCATTCATCTAAGTGTTTTGGATAGAATTGTGAAAAATGTAGATTGGTATTTCTCAAAGTGCTGTCCCTATACCCACAGCATCAACATCACCTGGAAATCTCTTAGAATTGCCAAGTTTCAGGTTTTATCTCAGGCCTATGAAGGCAGAAACTCTGAGATGGGGACAACAGTCTGTTTTCACAACGCTCCCAGATGCTTCTGAATGCCTGCTGAAGTTTGAGAACCACTGATAGAGAAAGCCTTGGTTCTCAGGGCTTGCATTTGTGTGTGCTTGTGTGTATGCATGCATGTGTGTGTGTATGTGTGTTTGGTGAATGCATGTACATGTGTGTGTTTGTGTGCTTGTGTGAATGTATGCACATGTGTGTGCTTGTATGAATGCATGCATGTGCTTGCATGTGTGCATGTGTACACGTGTAGATGTGCGTGTGTAGGAGGAAAGGGCAAACAGCACACAATGAAAGAGGTGAGTAAATTAGATTATTTCACGTGGGGATAAATGTTATAAAGAAGGTTTAAAGGAGCTTAGAGAAAATTGTAGGATGTCAAAAAGAAGGGGGGCTTCTAAAAATAGGCAGTGAAGGAAGGCCTTCCTGGGGAGTTGTCTTAGGACTAAGACTAAATGATGAGAAGGAGTGATAGGAAGATGGAGCAAGAATAAGAAGTGTGGGCAAAGAGACCAGCAACTGCGAGGATCTCAACCCTGCAACAGAAAGAAGAGTGAAAGCCAAAATAAATAAAGTCAGGAGTGAGATAAAATGGAATTGGAGAGCCCTGATCATGCAGAGCTTTGTAGGCTAGGTTAAGGGATCCTGAATTTATTCCAGATATATTGGGACTCACTGCGCTGATTTAAATGCCGAAGTGGCTAGACCCAGAATCACAGGGGAGATACTTTCAGACAAAGGAACAGCATGAGAAGAGGTACAAAGGTATGAGAGAGAAAGTACATTTCCTTCTCTCAGTCCCTCAGGATGACCAGAGCAAAGAGTTCATTCTGAAGAAGGATGCAGTGGTCTGGATTCATGGCAAAGCTCTTAAGAATAATAAAAATAGCAAATATCTTTCAAGCCCTCATTATGTGTCGGTCACTTTTCCAGGCCCTTGACTCATAATAACTCATGAAATCTTTGCAACACTTGGGCATAAACACCCCAGTAATCCCTGTATGACTAATGAGGATGTGGGGCCCAGAACCTGGGACTCTGCCCCCAAAGCCTGTACACTTCAGTAGGGTTTGTGGGGTTCATCACTGCTTACCATTGAAGCAATAATGCCTCAACTGCTCCCCTGCCTAAAGCAAAGGTCTTCCAGCTAATCGGCTATGTAGCCACCAGAGCACTGTTTCAAAACTTAAATCTGACCAGGACCTTCTCCTATTTCCAACTCTTCAGTAGCTTCCCCCTGTGCAAGGATGGAGTCCAAACTTCTTAACATGACTTACAAAGCCTTTCTTAAAGGGTCTTTTCCTCACTCCCATCTTTCCCCTCTCTAGCACTCACTCTAGCCATCCAGAGCTTGAACCCATCCCCACCACTCCTCTCAGCCTTTGTTCATGCTGTTTCTTATTTATGGACCATTCTCCCTGCTCTCTACTCTTCTCTGATTGTAGTGACCGGGGCTCAGCTTCAAGGAAGAGAATACAGTCTAGTTAGTTCAGAAGAAAGGTATTTGTTACAGAGTATGAAATGTCTTCTCAGAATCCCTGGGAGGTAGAAGAGCCAACTCTGGGCTGAACCTCTGAGAGCTCTCCCCGAAATCACAGAAAGAACTGATCTACAGAGGATGTGGGTGTCCCTGTTGAGAAGCTGCCTCCCGGAATGAGACCTCAGACCCACTCCAGTTAGCTGAGTCTTAAGTGGATGCAACTTACTGAACAACCTAAATCATGCAGAAACTCTAGCTGCAAGAGAGTCTGGGAATTTAGCTTGGCGGATTTCTAGCCTTTGCAGTTACAGGAAAGCACTCTCACAGAAGGGTGGAATGGACATTGATGAGCCAGTTCAAGTCTTCCCTTCTAGACCTCTCTTCCCCTTCAGGATCCCTCCCCTGTTTGATAGGTTCCTCTCCTCTGTGTTTCTACACTACTTTATCCTTGCCCTCCTAGAGTACAGTGAGCACGTTAAGTAGAGCAGCCACATCTGATTGATGAATGATTCCCCCTCCTATTATAGGGCCTGATACATAGTAGGTGTTCAGCAAACATTCAGGCATACTCACCCTGCAGAATGCCTCCCCATTTAACAGTTTCCTGGTCCAGTGTCTCCTGATTTTTATTCCTAAGGCTTCATGCACTGTATTAGGTTGAACCATATGAAATTGTTACTTCTGTAGTCAAAACTGGGTGAACATTCACAATTTCACATGGCTCAACTCTGTGTGTATCTACCAACACTTTTTCAGTTATTGTTTATATGGAAAAAATTATATTTACAGCCCTGAAACTCAATATAACATGTTAAACAATGTGATATCAGGGCAAGCCTCAAATTACATTTCAAATACAGCTAGTGAAATGTCAAAACCAAGTGAAGTATAGTCAGTTTGAAAACTTACACTAAGTATCTATTGCCACAGGGATGTGGGTCTTAATTAAACACTGCTGAGGGTAAACAAGACCATGTTACTGCAGAAACCCAAAACTAAAACATCATTACCTATATTTAGTATTTAATCATGAGGATGTAATGAAAACACTTAACATATTAGCATATGGATCTCCTATTTTATTGTGTTTACATTGTATTTTAAGAAATTGGTTGAGAAAGTTGCGTTGAAGGGTGATGCATTGTAATTTTTCCCACTTAAAATAATGGGGAATACATTCTTAGGGTCTTCAAGCAGAATGACTGGTTTTCAGGAGCAAGTTGCTTATGTTCAATAGATGATGCACGTGTCCTGACTGATGAAGAGTGCATTGCTGTAGATTCAGAAGGGTATGCACTGAGTGCTTGAAGGAGAGGGTCTTTGAGAGAGTACAGAAGGACTTTGAAGCTGTGGTTGGCAGAAGGATATCAGAGGGAGGGGGTTGAAGCAAAGCTGAGGGTGACACGAGGCGAGCTACTCAGCTTCTCCAAACCTTTTCTGTTACCTCTAGAATGGCCGTAATAATGCCTACACCAAAGTGTTGGAAGATTGAGATCTCCAATGTAAAGACTCACATAGAGCCAGGAACCTCGGTCAATGGTATTGAAAAGCGCTTAGGACCGTGGCTGGTACTTAGGAAGCACTCAGCACATGTGAGTTATCATTATCCCTTTCCCATTCCTTCATTCGATGCCCTTTGTAAGAGAATGCAGGTTATAAATTTCTTTTGGAATCTGACCCAAGAGGAGCAGTTTGGCTTCATCTTATTTAATCAAGTGGTCAGAGCTGGGTTCATTCCGCATTGCCCTTTGCTTTCTTTGCACTGCTGAGGGGGCTAGAGCTGCTGTTTCAGGCTCACTCACTGTCTGTCCCGTGAAGGGTGTGTGTGCCTCTCCTTTGTTCTCCATCTTTCTCACTATCTCCTCTGTCAGACTTACTTGTCCTTTGTCAGCCGCTGCAAATTCTTTAGAAGCATGAAGGATATGGATTGAAATTAATAGAGCCATGAAGCCATGAGAGCAGTGTTCTGCATTTATACAGGCAGATAGCACGTTACAGTCTGCAAAGCCCCTCCATGCAGTGGCACGGGGGTGACTTTAACCAGCAGCCTGCCATTGCCTCATCACACGGTTGCTCCTACCCCAAACTGCCTCTGCCTGGAAGTGCTGGATAGCTTTGAGAGGTTCCCATCCTGTCACCTTGGTCTATGGGAGGCAGATGGAAGCTAACCAGCTTCCTTCGGTTTCCTGGGAATCAGTCCAGTGTAAAGAACAATGAGAGCCATCATGTTTGAGTGGCTTCAAGACTCTTGTGCCTCAAGTCAAATTTTTTTTAAAAAGGCAGCGGAGGTGGGGAAGGGGGTGACTGAACTCAGTGGCTCATGCCTGCAACCCCAACATTTTGGGACACCAAGGCAAGAGGATTGCTTGACAACAGGAGTTCAAGGCCAGCCTGGGCAATATAGCAAGACCTTGTCTGTTAAAAAAAAAAATAAAAAGCTTATCATTGTGAATGTTATTAAAGACACGTATCAAGCACAATTCAAGCGTGATAAGCTCCTTTTCCTTGCACAATATGAGCTGTCAGAAAGCCCAATGCTCCATTGTTGGATTTCTATAGCCTGTGAGGCTATTCTTAGCTCCTGTCTTTCTGGCTGCTACATTTTTAAGAATCGCTAGAGGTGAGTATAGTAGGTCAGATCTTCCCTCCATCTGCTCCCCTCGGAGGTCAGATGGGATGGAAAGTGGCCTGAGGAGATGCTCAGCTCACTGCCCCTGCAGATGCCACACAGTAAAAACACAGGGGATGAGTGTTGTAGACACGTGGCTTGTCCTAGCTGCAGAGATTTTCCGAATCCCACAGAGTCATCTCTGGGCACTCACTGACTTTTGCCTCAGGAAGAGGAAGCGGAGAAAGGTGTCTGTTTCAAATGGTTTAAGTGGCATCGTGCTGCCTGGAGACCAAGAAAGGTTTAGGGTTTCCTCCAGACTCTACCTTTCCCTTTACACCCTCCGCCACCATTAACAGCTGCACAAGGTTTATGGTGGCTCCACTGTTTCTCAGGCCCTGAGCAAGGTGAGATGGAGAGTCGGTCACTCATCAGGTAAGAGGAGGAGCTAAGCCAACACTTCCCACTCCAGATTTCCCCCAGCGACAGCACTACCTCCCTCCTATATGTTCACGTGTATTTCATGTGTTATTAGCATGGCTGACCTGTAGTTTGTAAGCAGCCTCTAAGGCTGATGATTGAGGACATGACATGCTTTCCAAGAACCCTGACCTAGTGACTTTGGACCAGTCAACCTTTCCAGGTTTCCTCCTTTGGGCAGTTGAGGGTGATAATGCCCATGTCCCGTGTAACCAAGTGTTAAGGGATGGGACAAGTGTTAAGGGATGAGCAGGGGTTCTCTGAAGAGCACCTCTCCTCCCTTCTCGATTTTGGGACTGAGAGGAGTGTGACAGGTGGAGGTGGAAGTGTCCACTTCATGCTAACTGTCAGTCAGAGAACCCCACTTTAGATTGGCAGCCAAACGGCTTGCTAACTCTTGAGTTCTGAAATGGAATCATCTCTGTGGCACAGGAAACGGTGGTCACCTGCAAGCTCCCCTCCACCAGCCAGACCCTGGCTGTGGCAGAGAGCAGACAGGAGTGCTCTATGGGCAGGTCCTGAGGCAGCGTGGGAGTCTGAGGGGGCTGTGCTGAGCATGGCTGCTGCTGCTGGACTCACTCATCAGATCCATCACTTCTGCTCCCTGCCAGGGAAGGAGAAGGCTATGGAGAGAGGCCAATGAATCACTCAGGCTAATGGGAGTTCCTGGTGTCTGTGACAAGAGACCAGAGAAAAAGGAGGTTCCTGTAGGCAGTGATGTAAACAGTGGGCTAGCACCTTTCCTTCCCCATCAACACTCCACCCTCTGTCTTTTTTCTGTCCAATGCCCCACTTTTGTGTAGATGTAATTGACTGACTGATGTGATGCACAGAATATGGGTGCTTCGGGTGTTTGTGGCTCATTCATTCCGGAGCATGTGGGATGCTCCTGGCTATGTGCTTAATGCAAGGGACGTTGCTGAATTAGCTAGGTCCCTGCGCTCAGAGTTCACACTGGCTGGCGGGGAAAAGAGACCAGGAGAGTGATGCTGATGTGGCTGCAAGGAAAGCGCTGTGAGCGTCAAGCACGAAGTCTAGGTTCTGGACAGGGACTATCTTGGTTCAGTCACAGCTCTGCCACTCCCTGGCTGTCATCTTGGACATGTTGCTTAATCTCTCCAAACCTCAAGGTCTTGAGCTATCCAAGGCAGTTTGTAGTAACTCCTACCTGAAGGATTGTTAGGAGCAGTAAATGAGTGCATAGACATAAAGCACTTAGGCCGGGCATGGTGGCTCATGCCTGTCCTTCCAGCACTTTGAGAGGCCGAGGCAGGCAGATCACTTGAGGTCAGCAGTTCAAGACCAGCCTGGCCAACATGGTGAAGCCTTGTCACTACTAAAAATACAAAAACTAGCCAGGCATGGTGGCATGCGTCTTTAATCCCAGCTACTGGGGACGGTGAGGCAGGAGAATCGCTTGAACCCAGGAGGCAGATGTTGCAGTGAGCTGAGATGACACCACTGCACCCCAGCCTGGGCAACAGAGAGAGCCTCTGTCTTAAAAAATTAAAAAATAAAGCACTTAGAACGGTGTCTGGCACAGAGTATGCACCACGTTAGTGTTAACTGTTACTATTAAGGGACTCGGGGGTCACCCGCTTCAGTTTCTGGGGTTAAGGAAGGCTTCTTAAAGAAAGGAGCATCAGTCTTAACCAGGGTTTTTCAGCCTCGGCACTGTTGCCATTTTGCAGTATGTAATTGTGGTGGAGGCTGTCCTGTGCATTGTAGGATATTTAGCAGCATCCCTGGCCCCAACTCACTAGATGACAGCAGCACCCCTCCCAACTGTGACAACCAAAACTGTCTCCACACATTGTCCAGTGTCCTCAAGGGAGCAAAACTGCTCTGGGTTTGGGAACCTGCTCTAACCTGAGAAGTGAGTAATGGACAAGAAAACAGAGGTGGTGCTCCAGGAATAAGGAATACTGGGGGTGAACCTGTAGAACTGTGAGAGTGGATCCATCCAGGGACTTGTCCCAACATGACAGCAAAATCCAGGCTCCCTTATGAAAATCTCAAGCCCAGCTGAGCACTCAGGTGCTGACTTTTCCCACTAAATCCTTGATTTCTCACAAGGGCTCACTGCATAGTAGAAGGCTACTGAGTACTTGCTGCCGTATGAGTGATCCATCTTTGTGAAGTAGTCCCTGGAGAGCATTCACCTCGTGCTCTGTTCTAAATTTATCCTGGTATGAAGAAATTTCATCCATGAGCATGATGCACAGACCTCATTGCTTTGCCCCATGTAGCATTGCTTCTACGGAATTGGATTTTTAAATGCCTTCAGCCTATCTTGAAGTAAATCATGGGAAAAATTCCTGTTCCACTTATTACTGTGTTTAGAGCTATTTTTTTGGACCCATAGTTCACCATATTACAGAACACCATCTCTGTAAGAATCCAATGGAAGAAATGTCCCACTGATTTCAGTACCAGGACAAAAATCATGCTTCTCCTAAACAATGATTTTTTTTTTCCATATCAGCTCTGAATCATGTAGCTGATCATGTTTCTGTCTTTGCTTTGTGTGCTGGGAAGATTTGAGACATATTCATGGCCCATTTCAGGCAAGCATACGGGATCTTGAGGCATAAATTAGGGTATTTTTTCCTGCTTCTATTTTCTTGGATTCCTTTTTCATCTGTGACTTGATCTGTCTTCCTTATTTTTAATTCTATTATGTTATATACAATTCACAAGTCACTTGAATCCTTTCTGGAACAAAGTAGGAAATTAATAAATTTTTTAAAAACAAAACGTGGAAAATGGCATTTTTCATGCTGTTCTATTGCAACAGCCGGGCCAGGACTTATGCCTTCACTTTACACAACCTTCATTGCTCTTGCAAGGAGAGCCTAATCATCCAGATTTCTCCATAGGTCAGAGTTACTGTGATAGAGCCTAGCTTTCTTATTTGTGATCTCCATCATTTCCATGACAATGTTCAGCACTATTGTGAGAAAATAATTGTAATTCTAATATAAGAAGAAGCAAAAGGGACAATGTCACAAAGCTGTGGAATAGTGCAAAACTAGAGAGATAAATCAAAGGTCATTCTCTGTTTCCCAGTAATAATATTGAGTCTCCTTGGGAATGTAGGGTCTGTGGCCTGGGGCAGAATGTGGATCTGCAGCTAGAAAAAGCCACAACCTGAATTGTTGCTTAAATTATTGCTCTCTTTGCATTTTGGTTTTCCTCTTTGGAATTCATTCCAGTATGCAAGTTTTCCTCTGAAAATTCATGTTGCTCCTCCAAAGAGTTCTGATGGAATACTGAATGAGACACCCTTTGACAGTTTAGCTGTGAATGGAGAGTACAAAACTCACTGGTTATTAATGTAAGGTTTCAATAGTCCATCAACTATTAGAATGCAAATTGTGCATCTGTAGGAGGCATACTATATTTGATTCTTGTGGTTTCTTTTGGGGCATCTCTATTCTTCTATGCAGTGTCAAATACATGAAAAGTTGCATGAGGGTAATTCAGTTCCAAGTGACAGAAACTCAATGTAAAGTAGCTTAATTTAAAATAATAAACAGTCATTGCTCACAGAAATATGAGTTCAGGAATCGGTGTTTCTTCTGACCAGGTAGGAGACAGTACCTCCAGCAGTGCCTCTTTCTGCCTTTAGCTCCCAGCCCTGCTTGCCTCTCTGCAGGTTTTCTCTCCAGAGAGGTCTTACTGACATTTTTTTGTTTCTGAGTGCCTGTAAAGGTTATGTTTATACTATACTGTACTCTATTCCATGTGCAATAGCATTATGTCTAAAAAGTGTACATACCTTCAGTTAAAAATACTTCACTGCTACAATGCTAACACTCATCTGAGCTTTGCTTCAACAAATCACAGTCTTTGTGCAGGTGGAGGGTCTTGATTCAATGTTGATGGCTGCTTACTGATCAGGGTGGTGGTTGCTGAAGGTTGGAGTGACTGTGGAAATTTTTTAAAAATAAGACAACAATGAAGCTTGCCAAAATGATGGACTCTTCATTTCATGAAAGATTGCTCTATAGCATGTGGTGCTGTTTGATAGCATTTTGCCCACAGTAGAACTTCTTTCAAAAGTGGAGTCAATCCTCTCAAATCCTACAGCTGCTTTATCAGCTAAGCTTATGTAATAGTCCAAACCCCTTGTGCCACTTTAACAATGTGCACAGAACCTTCCCCAGGAGCAGATTCCATCTCAAGAAGCTGTTTTCTTTGCTTATCCATAGGAGAAGCAACTCCTTATCTCTTAATATTTTACCATGAGATGGCAAGAATTCAGTCACATTTTTCAGGTTCCACTTCTAACTCTAGTTCTTTTGCTATTTTTACCACATCAGCAGTTCCTTCCTCCACTGAAGTCTTGAACCACTCAAAGTCATCCATGAAGGTTAGAATCCACTTCTTCCAAACTCCTGTTAATGTTAGTACTTTGACCTTTTCCCGTGAATCACGAATGTTCCTAATGACGTCTAGAATGCGAATCCTTTCCAGAGATTTTCAATTTACTTTGCCCAGGTCTATTGAAGGGATCACTATCTATGGCAGTTACAGTCTTACAAAATGTATTTCTTAAATAATAATTCTCAAAGGTCAAAATTACCCCTTCATCCATTAGCTGCAGGATGGATGTTGTTTTATCATGAAATAACATTAATCTTGTATGTCTCCATCTGAGATGTACTAAAAATGGTAATATTTTGAAAGGAGTCTTTTTTTTTTTTTGAGAAGTAGGTCTCAACATTGAGCTTAAATTATTTGGTAAAACATGCTGTAAACTGGTATGCTGTGATCTGGGGGGTTTTTTGTTCCACTTATAGAGCACAGGTAGAATAAGTTTAGCATAATTCTTAAGGGCCCTGGTATTTTCAGACTGGTAAATATGAGCATTGACTTCAACTTAAAGTGACCAGCTGCATTTGCCCTTAACCAGAGAGCCTGTCCTTTGAACCTTTGAAGCCAGGCAATGACTTCTTCTCTCCAGCTATGGAAGTCCTAGATGGCATTTACTCCCAATATAAAGCTATTTGTTATTTTTTCTTCTTTGAAAATATCCTGTCTGGTGTATTCACCTTCAACAATGATCTGAGCTAGATCTTCTGGGTAACTTGCTACAGCTTCTCCATCAACACTTACTGCTTCACCTTGTGCTTTTATGTTTGGAGATGGCTTCTTTTCTTTTTTTAATTATACTTTAATTTCTGGGGTACATGTGCAGGTCTCGCAAGATTGTTACATAGGTATGCACATGCCATGGTGGTTTGCTGCCTCCATCGCCCCTTCACCTACATTAGGTGTTTCTCCTAATGTTATCCCTTCCCACTCGCCCCACCCCCTGCTATCCCTCCCCTAGTCCCCCATCTGCCCACAGATTCCAGTGTGTGATGTTCCCCTCCCTGTGTCCATGTGTTCTCATTGTTCAGCATTCGCCTATGAGTGAAAACATGCACTGTTTGATTTTCTGTTCTTGTGTCAGTTTGCTGAGGATGATGGTTTTCAGATTCTTCCATGTCCCTGCAAATGACATGAACTCATCGTTTTTTATGGCTGCATAGTATTCCATGATGTATATGTGACACATTTTCTTTATCCAGTCTATCGTTGATGCGCATTTGGGTTGGTTCTAAGTCTTTGCTATTGCAAACCGTGCCACAATGAACATACCTGTGCGTGTGTCTTTATAATAGAACAATTTATAATCAGTTGGGTATATATCCAGTAATGGGATTGCTGGGTCAAATGGTATTTCTATTTCTAGATCCTTGAGGAATCACTATACTCTCTTCCACAGTGGTTAAACTAATTTACACTACAACCAACAGTGTAAAAGAATTCCTATTCCTCCACATCCTCCCCAGCATCTGTTGTCTTCAGATTTTTTAATGATCGCCATTCTAACTGTCATGAGATGGTATCTCAATGTGGTTTTGATTTGCATTTCTCTAATTACCAGTTGATGATGAGCATTTTTCATGTTTGTTGGCTGCATAAATGTCTTTTTTAAAAAGTGCCTGTTCATATCCTTTGCCCACTTTTTGATGGGGTTGTATTTTTCTTGTAAATTTGTTTTTAGTTCTTTATAGATCTGGATATTAGTTCTTTGTCAGATGAGTAGCTTGTGAAAATTTTTTCCCATTATGATTGTTTCTTTTGCTGTGCAGAAACTCGTAAGTTTAACTAGATCCAATTTGTCTATTTTGTCTTTTGTTGCCACTGCTTTTGGTATTTTAGCCATGGAGTCCTTGCCTATGCCTATGTCCTGAATGGCATTGCCTAGGTTTTCTTCAAGGGTTTTTATGGTGTTAGGTCTTATGTTTAAATCTTTAATCCATCTGGAGTTAATTTTTGTATAAGGTATAAGGAATGGGTCCAGTTTCTGCTTTCTGCACATGGCTAGCCAGTTTTCCCAGCATGATTTATTTAACAGGGAATCCTTTCCCCATTGCTTGTTTTTCTCAGGTTTGTCAAAGATCAGAGGTTGTAGATGTGTGGCATTACTTCCGAGGCCTCTGTTCTGTTCCATTGGTCTATATTTCTGTTTTGGTATGAGTACCATGCTGTTTTGATTACTGTAGCCTTATAGTATAGTTTGAAGTCAGGTAGTGTGATGCCTCCAGCCTTGTTCTTTTTGCTAGGATTTTCTTGGCTATGTAGGCTCTTTTTTGATTCCATATGAAGTTTAACATGTTTTTTTCCAGTTCTGTGAGGAAGGTCAATGGTAGCTTGATGGGGATAGTGTTGAATCTATAAACTGTTTTGGGCAGTATGGCCATTTTCACGATATTGATTCTTCCTAACCATGAGCATGGAATGTTTTTCCATCTGTTTGTGTCCTCTCTTATTTCCTTGAGCCACAGTTTGCAGTTCTCCTTGAAGAGGTCCTTCACATCCTTTGCTAGTTGTATTCCTAGGTATTTTATTCTTTTTATAGCAAATGTGAACGGGAGTTCACTCATGGTTTGGCTCTCTGTTTGTCTGTTATTGGTGTGTAGGAATGCTTGTGATTTTTGCACATTCATTTTGTATCCTGAGACTTTGCTGAAGTTGCTTATCATCTTAAGGAGAGTTTGGGCTGAGACAATGGGGTCTTCTAAATATATAATCATGTCGTCTGCAAATAGAGACAATTTGACTTCCTCATTTCCTAATTGAATACCCTTAATTTCTTTTTCTTGCCTGATTGCTCTGGCTAGAACTTCCAATACTATGTTGAATAGGAGTGGTAAGAGAGGAAACCCTTGTCTAGTGCCAGTTTTCAAAGGGAATGCTTCCAGTTTTGCCCATTCAGTTATTATTTTGACTGTGGGTTTGTCGTAAATAGCTTTTATTATTTTGAGATAGGGTCCATCAATACCTAATTTTCTGAGAGTTCTAGTATAAAGGGCTGTTGAATTTTTTCAAAGGCCTTCTCTGCATATATTGAGATAATCATGTGATTTTTGACTTTGGTTCTGTTTATGTGATGGATTATGTTTATAGATTTGCATACATTGAACTAGCCTTGCATCCCAGGGATGAAGCCTACTTGATCATGATGGATAAACTTTTTGATGTGCTGTTGCATTTGGTTTGCCAGTATTTTATTGAATATTTTTGCATTGATGTTCATCATAGATATTGGCCTGAAATTTTCTTTTTTAGTTATGTCTTTGCCAGGTTTTGGTATCAGGATGATGTTGGTCTCATAAAATGAGTTAGGGAGGATTCTCTCTTTTTGTATTGTTTGGAATAGTTTCAGAAGGAGTGGTACCAGCTTCTCTTTGTATGTCTGGTAGAATTCAGCTGTGAACCTGTCTGGACCTGGACTTTCTTTCATTTGTAGGCTATTAATTGCTGCCTCAACTTCAGACCTTGTTATTGATCTATTCAGGGATTCAACTTCTTCCTGGTTTAATATTGGGAGGGTGTAAGTGTTCAGGAATTTATTCATTTCTTCTAGATTTACTGGTTTATGTGCATAGAGTTGTTTGTAATACTCTCTGATGGTAGTTTTTATTTCTGTGGAATCAAGGGTGATACCCCTTTATTATTTTTTTGGCATCTATTCAATTCTTCTCTATTTTATTTTTTATTAGTCTGTCTAGCAGTCTATCTTTTTGTTGATCTTTTCAAAAAACCAGCTCCTGGCTGTATTGATATTTGAAGTTTTTTGTGTTTCTATCTCCTTCAGTTCTGCTCTGATCTTAGTTATTTCTTGTCTTCTGCTAGCTTTTGAATTTGTTTGATCTTGCTCCTCTAGTTCTTTTCATTGTGATGACCGGGTGTCCATTTTAGATCTTTCCTCATTTCTCATGGGCATTTAGTGCTATAAATTTCCCTCTAGACGCTGCTTTAAATGTGTCCCAGAGATTCTGACATGTCATGTCTTCGTTCTCATTGGTTTCAAAGGACATCTTTATTTCTGCCTTCATATCATTATTTATCCAGTAGTCATCCAGGAGCAGTTTGTTCAGTTTCCGTGTACCTTTGTGATTTTGAGTGAGTTTCTTAATCCTGAGTTCTAATTTGATTGCACTGTGGTCTGGGAGACTGGTTGTTATGATTTCCATTCTTTTGCATTTGCTGAGGAGTGATTTACATCCTATTATATGGTTAATATTAGAGTAAGTGTGATGTGGTGCTGAGAAAATGTATATTCTGTGGATTTGGCATGGAGAGTTCTGTAGATGTCTATTAGGTCTGCTTGGCTCAGATCTGACTTCAAGTCCTGGACATCCTTGTTAACTTTCTGTCTCATTCATCTGTCTAATATTGACAGCAGAGTGTTAAAGTCTCCCACTATTATTTTGTGAAAGTCTAAGTCTCTTCGTAGGTCATGAAGAACTTGCTTTATGAATCTGGATGCTCCTATATTGGGTGCATATATATTTAGGATAGTTAGTTCTTCTTGCTGCCTTCATCCCTTTACCATTATGTAATGCCCTTTTTTATCTCTTTTGGTCTTTGTTGATTTAACGTCCGTTTTATCAGAGACTAGGATTGCAATCCCTGCTTTTTCTTGCTCTCCATTTGCTTGGTAAATTTTCATCCATCTCTTTATTTTGAGTCCATATGTATCTTTGCATGTGAGATGGGTCTCCTGAATACAGCACACCGATGGGTTTTGACTTTTTATCCAGTTTGCCAGTCTGTGTCTTTTGACTGGGGCGTTTATACCGTTTATATTTAAGGTTAATACTGTTATGTGTGAATTTGACCCTGCTGTTTTGATACTATCTGGTTGTTTTGCCCATTAGTTGACGCAGTTTCTTCATTGTGTCAATGGTTTTTACCATTTGGTATGTTTTTGCGTGGCTGGTACTGGTTGTTCCTTTCCATGTTTAGTGCCTCCTTCAGGAGCTCTTGTAAGGCAGGCCTGGTGGTGACGAAATCGCTCAGCAATTGCTTCTCTGTAATGGATTTTATTTCTCCCTCACTTATGATGCTTAGTTTGACGGATATGAAATTCTGGGTTGAACGTTCTTTTCTTTAAGTATGTTGAATATTGGCCCCCACTCTCTTCTGGCTTGTAGGGTTTCTGCCAAGAGATCCACTGTGAGTCTGATGGGAACCAACCTCTGATAGATTCCAGCTGTTTTTCTGCAACTCCCTCACCTCTCTCAGCCTTCATAGAATTGAAGTGAGTTAAGGCCTTGCTCTGCATTAGGTTTTGGCTTAATGGAATGTTGTGGCTGATTTAATCTTCTATCTAGACCACTAAAATTTCCTCCATATCAGCAATAAGGCTGTTTGGCTTTCATGTCATGCATGCCTACATTGGAGTAGCCATTTTTATTTCCTTCAACAACTTTTCCTTTGCATGTATAAGTTGGCTAACTTTTTGGTACAGGAGTCTAGCTTTCAGCCTATCTTGGTTTTTGACATGTCTTTCTCATTAGGCTTAACTATGTCTATTCTTTGATGTAAAGTGAGAGATGTAAAATTCTTCTATGCACTTGACAGAGGCCTTTGTAGAGTTATTAATTGGCCTAATTTCAATATTTTGATGCCTCAAGGAATAGAAAGACCCAAGGAGAAAGTTAGAAATGGGAAACTACTGGTCAGTGGAGCAAGAAAACACATCCAACATTTATCCATGAAGCTTTGGGTGCTATATGGGTGCTATTCACGGCGCTTTCAAACAATTGTAATAGTAACATCAAAGACCATTGATCATAAATAACTGTAGCAGATATAATAATGTTTGGAAATATTGTAAGAATTACCAAAATGTGACCCAGAGACACAAATTGAGCACATGCTATTGGAACATTGACACTGATAGACTTGCTGGAGGCAGAGTTGCAACAAACCTTCCATTTTTAAGAAAGTGAAGTTCGGTAAATCAAGGTAGTCCTGTGCTTCCCAGCGAGGCTGTGTCACTTCATGTGCTCCTCTCTTTGTTGAGGGGAGGAGCATGAATGAGGTCATACTGGCCCTGAAACAGATCTAAAGTCCAGCTGGTGGCTGGGCACAGTGGCTCACACCTGTAATCCCAGGACTTTGAAAGGTGGTGATGGGTGGATCACTTGAGGTCAGGAGTTAGAGACCAGCCTGGCCAACATGGTGAGACCCTGTCTGTACTAAAAATATGGAAATTAGCCAGGTGCGGTGGTGGGTACTTGTAATCCCAGACACTCAGGAGGCTGAGATGGGAGAATCGCTTGAACACCGGGGGAGGAGGGGTGGAGGTTGCAGTGAGCCGAGACTATGCCATTGCGCTCCAGCCTGAGCAACAAAACAAGACTTCATCTCAAAAATAAAAAATATTGTTCAGCTGGTGCCCTCCAGAGGATCTGGACCACCCACCAAGCCTCCTAGACCACCCCTGTCCTGCCTAAGCAGGCAGCCACCACAGTCTTAAAGTAAGACTGAAACAGGAGGGTCCAGGTCACTACCCCTGGGAGGTCCAGGCCACTACCCCTGGTCCTGGCCCAGGTCACTAGCCCTGGAAGGGCTCTGGCTGAGACATGGAAATGAGGGGACCAGAGGGCCTATCCCCAAAAGCCTTGCAGGGTCCCAGACACACAGCACCAAGGGATGTTATGGTGCCTCCCCCACCCACATATAGGGAATCCTGCTGGCTTTGCTCCCAGTATCCTTCTCATATCCATTCTCTCCCTTATATCCAAAGACATCTTTGTAAGAGGAAGCCGGCCAGATCACTCCCTAGCCGAAACCCATGGATGACTTCACATTCCTCTGGAAGTTGAATCCAGGTCACTCCTTCAGCTATGAGGCACCATCTCAGCTTTGCTTGTCACAAACTCTGCCCTGGCCATGCTGGCTCTCTCCCACCAAACCCTTCTGGCTTTTTTTCTGTCTTAGAGCCTTTGCACTTGCTGTTCTTCTGCCTAGAAGGTTCTCTCCACACTGCCTGCCCCATCCCTGTCTTCCAATGGCTGGCTCAGCTCAGGTGGCCTCTGCTCTCAGGGTCTCCCTGACCCTTCCTAAATGAGCCCCACTCTCTCCAGCCAGTCCCCTTCTCATGGCTTCACTTCATTTCTCCATAGCACTTGTCACCTCTGAACTTATCCCTCACTTGAGTGATCATCTGTTTCCTCCATGAGCATCTAAGCCCCATGAAGGAAGGGCCTGTCCTGCTGCATCCATTCCCTCCCTGGGGAACAGTGTCTGTTGAGTGAATGACAGTGTTTGTTGAGTGAATGAAGGATGTTGGCCCAGTGACAGGCAAATAGATCAATGGAACAGAACAGAAATTAGAGAAGAGTTTTCTGTTTTTAAAATCCTGACATAATAAAATAAAATAAAAATATAATTTAACATAATTTTAAAAATAGGCTGGCTGTGGTAGCTCATGCCTGTAATCCCAGCACTTTGGGAGACTAAGGCAGGAGATTGCCTGAGCCCTGGAGTTCAAAACCAGCCTTGGCAACATAGAAAGACCCCATCCCTACAAAATATAAAAAATTTAGCTAAGAGCAGTGGTTTGGCCAGGCACAGTGACTCATGCCTGTAAGCCTAGCACTTTGAGAGGCCAAGGTAGGCAGATCACTTGAGGCTAGGAGTTTAAGACCAGCCTGGCCAACATTGCCTAACCCCATCACTACTAAAAATACAAAAAAAAAATGTTTTTAATAGGCGTGGTGGCACGCACCTGTAGTCCCAGCTACTCAGAAGGCTGAGGCACAAGAATTGCTTGAACCTGGGAGGTGGAATTTGCAGTGACCTAAGATTACACCATTGCACTTCAGCATAGGTGACAGAGTATGATTGCCTAAAAAAAAAAAAAAAAAAAAAA